>NC_136486.1:120512335-120847335 GCF_053919585.1 Euprymna scolopes | reverse complement strand
AAACATTTCCAGTTATACCGTAGCTGGAAATCTTGTGAAGTAGACCCTTATGCCATACCTTGTCGAATGCCTTTGATATGTCGAGAGCAATTGCCCTAGAAAGGAAGCCTTTGTCAAGAGATTCACTAATCCTGTGGGATATAACCGTCAGCACATCTGCGGTAGATCTTGCAGAGCGGAAACCATACTGTGTGTCACTAAGAAGGTTATTCCTGCTGAGGTGGTTGACTATTTCTCTATTTAATATGGATTCCAGCAACTTACTCATAACACACAGGATACTTATTGGTCTGTATTGAGAGGGAGATGCCTTATCACCTGAATTCTTAAATACAGGGCAAACTGATGAGGTATTCCAGGGAGTCGGAAAGCACTTCTCCTTAATGCAGCGCTTAAATATTTTCGTAAGTATGGGAGCAAGTTCTGTTTGAAGCTTTTTTAACACTATAATTGGGATGCCATCAGGGCCAGTTGCTTTACTGGAATCTAGGTTCTTTATTAGCTTGGCGACCTCATGCACGGATATTTGTATGTTACCTAGCTTGTTCTGTGTTATAGGACGAAATATGGGGAGTTGATGGCCTTCGTCGCATAGGGTAGAATTAGCTGCAAAGTTCTTTGCAAATAGTTTGGCCTTGTCTGACGCTGACGAGATGACCTCTGGTCCATTGATAATGGTTGGGATAGAGCGCACACTTATGTTCAGGATCCTATTGTTTATTTGCCAAAACTGGTGGGATCCAATCTGCTGATCAGCTACCTTGGATTTAACAGACTGGGCATATAGCTCTCTTGCATTTTTTATTACTCTTTTACAGTGGTTGCTGGCAGACCTAAAAGCAGCTTTAGTCTCAGTGCATCTATTACGTTGGTAGCTATGGAAAAAGTGATTTCTGTGCGCGATAGCAGCAGCACATTCTGGGGAGAACCATGGCTGGCTGTTAGGTTTTTGTTGGAATTTTTTAGATGGTATGAATTGGTCTATGCCTGCAATTTACCATTCGGTCTGATCTGATACTATAGAGGACACATCCTTTTTAAACATGGAGTGCAGAGGTAAATCAGATATAAATGTACGGAATGTACGGATAGTTTCCTCAGGGGTTCTTTTCATCTGCGATCTCATATTTAATTTCTTACGAAGGAATTGTAATTAAAAGGTTAATTTACAATTATTAAATAAAATGGTTCTTCATGTCATACTTATTATGTAAGTAATTTTAATGTTGTTTTTTCTTTTTAATTTTTACCTCATATAAGTATTTTATTTAATTAATTTTTTTCATGATTAATTTCTAAATGGTTCATGTTGTAAGAAATGAAAACTCTGTGTATTCATTTTTCATAAGATTTCCATTTGTTCTAAGATTTAGGCATTTATATTTTGACTTTAGTATTTAATTATCACTATCATTTAATGTTACTCATAATTCTAACATTACCTATTTTATGCCATCTCAGTTTTATTACTCATTTATTTTAACTTGGAATGTTTGTTAAATTAAATTTCAGTCCTCTTCGCATGCCTGTTGAAATATTTCGCAGTCATTTAGTGTTAGATTTTCCATTATTGTCCTCTTTTAATTCATCGGTTTAAGTTTATTATCCATAACGATGATTAAAACCAGAACTTATTTATTTCTCTTATTTATATTTCGAAATTTATTTCAATAAAGGTTTTAGGAATTTATATTCATGAGGGCAGCGTTATATAGCATCTAATTTTTAATTTGAGATTTTCTCTGAAGGATTTACTATGTGGTATGCTTCAAGTAAGAACAGATACGCCCTTCTGATTTACTCAGTTTATACTTTCTAGCCTTATCTACTATTAGCCATTTAATTTTTTTCTTGTTACGTAGTACTATAAACCAATCATCTAATGCAGTTTTGTTCCTCTTCTTATTTTTAATAATTATTTTGTTCTTTCCTGATTTCCATCATTATCCATATCACAAGTTGGATGATTTTCGTGTGATATTTTAAATGATGCAAGATGGTTTCTGTGTATGTCTTTAAAACATTTTGGCCTCCTAGGTATATCCGCCTATTATTATTCACCTTAACTTCACACTTGTACACAATTTCAGAAATTAAGCAATTGCCCCCCAATAGATTTTCGTAATATACCTTACATTGTCATTTTCTCCCAAAATTTAGATTACCGGATTCAATCCTATTAATATTATTCCCTATTTTGTTTATGTTCTAAGCAGTTGCACATATTATCATATTGCTAAGATTGGGATCGGTTATAATGAACATTTAAATGCGTTCAGAATGATTATTTTACTTGATCTATTCTCTGGGAGGGAAATCCTTACTTACTATTTTGTTAAATTCTTTAGCGATCTTATTTTGAGTATGTTCGCTAAAAAACGAATTAAACCGGAATTTTTGCGTCTATTTCTCTTATATTTATACCATTGTTATGGCAAGAGAATATTCTTATGATTGTTTGGACTCTCGAGTATATATCCGACACAGTTTAACACCGTTAATCATCCGAGATCGACATCACTCTATATAAAAGCATATAAGATATAAATAGATACACGCTTGAGAATCAAAACAATGAAAGAAAATGCTGGCGTCCTATCCCTAATTAATATCACCATCATATACTTCTTCATGATTATAATTACATTTTCTTTTTTCTATTTTATTTTTATACCTATTTTTATTCTTAGCATTTCTTCTTCCTTTTATCTTCATGTTGTATGATATTGTGCACATTGCTCTGCTATTTGTTATTATTCACTTCATTTATGTATTTTATTTTTGTACTAGCGGGAGGTACCCGGCGTTGCTCGGGTGTTTATAGGTGTGTATGTGGGGGGCATCCTGTTTTTATATTATGATAAAAACTCGGTGTTATAAAAAATTGGAAAAACCAAAACCACTCAAAACCGCGAACAAATGTAGAAAAGGGGTGAAATGTAATAAAAGAGGGTAAACGTTTAGGTAGCATCGAGGCTTAGGCAGGGAAAAATGTCTTAAGCGTTACCTCTACGCCAAAAAGACACACAATTGAGAAAGGATAAAATTAACCCCTTAAAAACACTTGCAGATGGTTGAAACTAACGCCCACGTTTTCTAGATCTAACATGACGTCATTGTCGTAGTAGCAGGTGGAGGCCGAGTTTAGGGTGGAGAAACACCCACCCACACACACACACACACATATTTTAGGTTTAAAATTATAGATGCCCCACACCCTTGTTCAGCTTATATATGACGCGTAAAATTGAAGGGAATAAAAACAAAACGAACAAAAAAAAAAGGGGGAAAAGGATAAAAACGAAAAAACACAAAAAGTTACCGTGTAAAATGCAAATATGTTTATTTAAATCTATTCTTTTTGTTTTTTGAATGGAAAAACATCAGAACAAATAATACTTGCCGTGTATAATGAAATATGTGTATTAGATTTTATTTATTTATTTTTATTTGTTTCAATGAAGAAGAAAGAAATGAATAATTAAATCCAGAAAACTGACCTTTGTTTATTTTTTTTTAATGTTGGTTTGTTTTAGTTTGATTTGGTTTCTTTTCCGTGTATTGTTTTCTTTGTTGTCACTATTAACCAATGTTAATGTCGTCTGATTCCAATATCATAGCGTAGTAGAAATTGTGCTAATGGAACTCTCAAAAATGCAATGCGTACAAATAAATAATGAATAATCACTAATCCGAAAATAGGAATTCGGCTCTTCCCTCCCCCCTGGTATCACGTATGAAATCGGTGCAAAGATAATAGAAGTATAAAGACATTAAATAAAATATTAAAGCGACTAATCGGTGCAAGATTTGAAGAACGCTGGTGGCTGACTCTTCAATTTTCTTGTAAAAACTTGAATCAAATGTTAGTTCGTTTCGTTTAATTAATCCTTCGAATCGCCACCCCAACCCCACTACAAAAAGAGAAAATATAAAGAGAGGAAGAAAATGGGGGAAAAGAATAAATTTATAAAATGACAAAAGTAACCCACAGAATAACTGGAATGTAAAGTTGCGTTTCACCCGACAGAAAAATGCCAATGCATATTAAGAACTCAACCGGGTGTTCCTCGTATAATCCCCTGTGGACGTATCCGCAGCGGTGTTAAGTGGTCGCAGGCGAAATATGAATTGAATTGAGAGAAAAGATTTTACAACTTCCATTGATTCTAACCGATTGTGACGGTGAACTCTCACCGGAAAAATATAGAAATGTACGAATATGAAGGTGCTTTAAGGGTAGTAAGTCTATAGTACACCGCAGATACTGTGCTGAGGTGTGGGGGGCATTTTAATGTAATGTCGTGATTTTTAATCCTATTAAGGTCAAACTCACACGGGAAAAAGGGAGTTAATTTTATTTATATAGAGAAGATGATACCCCGAACTAAATAAAGTTTTGTTATAATTATTCTTATTCTTATCAAATATATTTTCATTTTGTGATAACTCGGATAGTGTTTTTGATATACTAATAGTTTGGTTTTTATAAGCTTGAGATAATTTGATTTATATACTATATCGTATAGTGTTTTATTCAGTTTGTGATACGGTTCATAATATCGTCGGAAAGATTAAGATGCATGAATAAAAATTCACTATATTTAAATTGCAATCTAGTGTAATTTTTGACTTAATTTCATTAAAATATTTTAAATTTCTTTCTAGCTTTTGTTTTCAAAATTCGATCAATAGAATTAATAAAAATGATGTATGTATAAGCCTGATTTAAACCATACATTTTCATATATCTTTTTCGTGTGTAGATATGTACTAAGCCAGTTGTCTATGTTGTGTTCGGAGACTCCGTCGTAATATAACAATAGTTCCTTCAATACATTCTTGTTTACAATTCAGCATTATATGAAATTAAGGTTTTCCCTGCTAGTTTATAATTTTGGTTTCTAATTTAGTTCCATCACTTTCCGTTTATTTTAGTGTTTTCTCGAATAGTCCAGGAGTTATAGCAGGATAAGATTGGTCGATATAAAACATAATGAATTTACTGTTTTTGTTTTTAGGTATTTTCTGTGACCAATCTATCACCGCCCCAGAAAAAATCCAAGGATTATGTCGTATTTAGAACTTTAAATAAGAATAACCATGTCTAATAGTTTCTTACTGAGATTGCCTAAATTATAAACACACCGTGCAATTAATCTAATGTTAGCTTATTGTAGGTTCAGGTTTGTGATTTTTCCACCAAAACCGAGTGTTGAGTGGTGTATATACTTTTATTTTTTTCCTGAGTGTTAATTTTTCACATACTCTTAATGCTAGCAAATGTATGCTTTAACGATCCTCTTCCGTGGCCATTTTATATGCTTCCCCATATATGCATAGCGATACTTACAGCTTGTTTACCTTCTATTTGCATATTAACATGGGACAACTCTCTAGTATAGTTATAAAAGCAATCGGAAAAAAGACAGTCATAATATACGTTATTATATTAAAACAGATACCTGTTAATGTAGCTATAATAAAATGATTTCTCATGAAAATAATGTTTTACTAATCCAATCAGAAAGGTTATATATGTGAATACTATCAAAAATTAATTATTAGTACTTGAAGTTCCTAATGAAGAAGGAAGCAAGAATAGTGTAGGTTAATCCTTTAATAGAACGCTACTACGACGACAAATAATATTAATAAGAATAGTATTTCTATGTTTTTTATGCGTATTATTTTTTTTCAGAATATTTGAAGTAATGAATCATGATTAGTATTTTAGAGTAGTGTTTAAATCGGTGATGTTATTGGCGCAGTATTCTGACATGCTATTTTGTTAAAGTTCATATTACGAGTTTGGAAATCGATCCGTTATTTCGGACTAATCTATTTATTTTTCGACGGGGTAGATTTTTCACGTTTCGTTAACAATGACAACGTAACCTGTTTATATTCTAACTGTAATAACTATTTTTTCTTTCAATTCAAATTTACTTACGTAAAAAACAATTATGCGCATTCATTCCTCGGGATCCTTATCTAGATTATTGCATTAAACAAATATATATATATATATATATATATATATATATATATATATATATATATATATATATATATATATATATATATATATATAAATGTTTAATGCAATAATAATAAACGAAGTTTCTAATCACCGTTATCGTATTTGGTGTCGTATCAAGTAAGGTCACATCACATCATCTCACATCCTCGGAGGCGGCTGTAAACTCAAGGAAAGGGTTACTTGGGTATGCTAGTGAGTGTAGTGACCCCCTGGCAAAATTAGGTGCCCGCTGGGAGAACCTGAGATTGGCTGTAAGAGTAGGCGCCGGCCTACGCCCAAAGAAACCTAGGCTTGGTTTCAGAATGAGTGCTATGATTTTTGTACTCTTCTCCCATTGACCCCCCCTCTTTTCTGACTTGATCGCCTAGGACTACTTGGTTTGGTCATCCTTCGAGAACATCACAAACATGACCTCCTCCAACACAAAAGCCAGCCTGATCGCCGCCAACCGCTGAGTATACAGCGATCTCCCGCATCCGCTGGGAAGAAGGCATGCTTCTTATTCCGGACTTGTAATGAGGCAGTGATTGAAGCTCATGGCGGCTGCATTGATCAGCTCCCCTACATAATCAAGTTAACAGAATTGATTTTTTTTCAATGATGTTTGAAAATAAAGCTGTAGTGTACTTTGCTTTAGAGTGACTTATTCACCATTCTAGAGCATATGTTCATCGATTAAACGTAATATGTAACGTTACTAAGCTTCCTCTACTCTATAATTACTGACAAAACTGAAAAAGAAATGCTGATCAAGAAGTATAACCTCATGAAAAAGCAATGCACTCGAGAAAACCCATTTGACATTGTCTACTGTGTATCCTTTTAAACCATGGAATTAAACAGATGATATAAACTCATCAAATAGGTCATAGATTCGTAAAGTAATGGCGGTTGAATTGATTCATGACAGAATACACTACAAAAAGTGTGTTTCATTAATGACTTCATATAAACGCAACATATTATTTTACTATGTTTTTCACTGATTTACTCTTGCGCTAATACAATTTGTAAAAGTGTTTGTCTATTAAATCATACATCTTCAATGTTTTCTGGATAAACTATGCAAAGTTGACGGAAGTTCTATTTTTACAGACGCAGAATGCCGATAAATGCTCTTAAATTAATGCATTAATGAAGGAGTTATTTTAGTTCACACACTTAACCGTGTTCGCTACCCCAATAATATCCGAAGCGCGTTTCGAAATTAATGTCTCCTTTTATGAATTCCACCCAAATTTATCAAATGTGAATGCGAGTTTTATTGATATGATAACCAAACTTTGGATTTATGACCTGAAAGTGTTATTTCTCTGTTAGAGATAGTGACGTGTTCAAGCTGTAAGCACCACCCAAATCGCTTTTATGGACGTATGTCGGATTCAAATATGCGTTATTGAATTCATGAAAAACTTGTATTAAATTCAATGTAACAGCATAGGAAACTGAATTCTGAATAACAAAGGACCCTAATTTTTGAAGTACTATTCCCGCCTTTATAGGTGTTCGACTTTCTGAGTAAAAGTTAGTAGGATTTATTCTCAACGAAGAGCTATCGTTCATTGGTGTCAAACGTGTGTTTA
Organism: Euprymna scolopes; assembly: GCF_053919585.1. Classification (NCBI taxonomy): domain Eukaryota; kingdom Metazoa; phylum Mollusca; class Cephalopoda; order Sepiida; family Sepiolidae; genus Euprymna; species Euprymna scolopes. Next base: position 120,839,709 of record NC_136486.1, on the reverse strand, counting down.
AAATGGTGTTTTGTGTGTACAATAACGAATTATGAAGCACAGTTGATTCTTCGTTTTAATTATACAAGTCTTGCCAATATAGCCGTCAAGGTTTTAACTTAAAATAAGACATCTCATGCAGATACCCGCAAGTTCATAATAAGAACTTCTTAACTTATATATATATATATATATATATATATATATATATATATATATATATATATATATATTTATATATATATATTTATTTAAATATATATATTTATATATATATTTATATATATATTTATATATGCATATATATATTTATACATACATATATATATATTTATACACACACACACAAACACACACCCACCCACACACACACACACACACATATATATATATATATATATATATATATATATATATATATATATATATATATATACACAATCAATGCGAGTGTACGATAGTTTCTGAAACGATGTTCATTTTAATTAAAATTTACAAAAACAATTTACAATAAATAACAAAGTTTTTTCTTGGAACATATGTTCATTTTAATTAAAATTTACAAAAACAATTTACAATAAATAACAAAGTTTTTTCTTGGAACATAATCTCCTCATCAACAAAAATATAGTGTGGGGAGACACCAAAATAAAACTAGCATTTTTGTTGTATATAAGGCGGATGTTTCTTATTGAGTTCCATAAGAAAATGTGTTTTAAGTTCAGTCAGTATATCTTTGGACATGTCGCTGTATCTTGTCTTCGGGGGCTTTTTCTGTTGACTAATGCGGGATTCTGTTATCTGAGTTTTAGATGTATTTTATCCATTCGTTGACAATACTTCTCCGCTTTAATGGTTTTGTCTTTATTAACTGTAATGGCGGAAACCGGTCGTTGACAATCAAAATGACAAGCATGGCATTCTTTTGGTGCAAATCTGGCTTTGAAAGTGTCATGCAGCTTCGTCGGCGTCTGATCGACGCCGTTTGACGTAAAGAGTCAATTTTTACCGTAACCAGTAATAGATACAAGTCGTTCTTGTTGCGTAGAATTATGAAAGGGTTCACAATATAACGACATTTAATTTGGTTCCCATTCAATCAATGAGCCACTCATTTCTCAAGTTTTATTACTCATTCTAATCTATATCAAGTGATTGGAAATTGTTGTATACGATATTTCTGATTCAGAAGAAAGATCTCGAACATTTGTGCGTGGATTAACTTCGACTAAAGCTCTTAATTGAACGTTTTTTTTAATATCCAATGGCCGACAATCACACTAATTATATTTTACACTCTCGTCGCCGCCATACATTTTCTTAAGCCACTATTGTGCTCTGCGGTCAGTAGTTGATATCGTTGATATCGCGTGCTAATTCAGCAGCTTTACGGATTTCCTTGAATTGAAATAAGAATATTGTGTTATATTTTCTATCTTGTAATCAAAGTTCGGAAAGGAAGACATAATGGTTTTAAATAAGTGTAATTTAAAAGGTTTTATTGAGCGTGAAATCCATTTGAAAGTTATTTAAAATGTATAGGTATTATAACGAAAACTTATTTGAGAATACATATGGAATCCAAATAAAAATCATCTGCAAGAACTTTTTCACAACGACCTTATAGTTTTACTGTACTAAAATGTCGAATAGCAGATTTAGCCGTCAGTAATTGTCTACACGAGTAGATTATATTGCTACTCGTACTGACTTTTCGTATTATTTTATATTTTAGTATCGGCGAGTATACATTTTGAGCTGTAAGTGTACTGTTTTTACTCACGTTTTTTGTTGTTGAGTATATGTATGTTGGATAGCTATATATCTTATTTTAAAATCAAGAAAGGCAATACGTGTATAATATTTCTTGTTATGCTGGTTTTTTGTTCACTACTATTGTGGCCTACTGAACCATATCTCTTGCTAACATTACTGTTTTAGACAACGTTCAGAAAGTGTACAGTTACAACTTTTCTGTTTTTTATAAGTGTCTTTTTTATTAACGTTTATATCATTGTTGCTTCTGGTGATAATATCTAGCCCTTTGCATTATTTTGTGTCGTTATTTAATTAATTTTTATCTCTAATTCTGGTATTTTAATAAAGTTAATGCTCGCTATTTATTATAGTGCCCATTAAAATAATATTTCAGTTAAAGGGCGATAATTGAGCAGTTATAGGGTATAAAGTTTTTCAAGATAAGTTGCCAGATTTGAAATTCGAAATAAATCGAAACTACCACTCTACGAAAAATATCCTCTCTTCTATGATTTTATCCGTCAGCTTCTTCGGGTCACCGGATATTTTTTTACGCCACCTATGAATGTATTACTTAATTAATCTATCACCTAGTAGAAACATTGCGTCACTCAGTAGCGATTTAGTTATGTAGTTTGAGTTTTGAAGGACACATACATGTACTTGTCAGGATACACCATATCTTCAAAACAAAACTGTTACCATTATTTCTGAGATTAGTGACAGCGCAGAAGCAACTGTTAAAACTCCGTTGAAATACATACCTGGGAACTAAGTATATGACATTACATAATGTTTTTGAACGAGTAAAAAAAGTGTTCTTACGAATCTACGGTGAATATATAGGAAGGAAGCACAGTAAGAACAGAGCAATAATCTAATTTGAATGTTACGGACGTTCGTTCATATACGCATCACTCTTCTCGTTAGATAGAAGTATGTTTACGAATTAAAGCATAATTCATGTATTTCTCTGAACTCCGATCTATTTAATAAAAGCTAAATCAATTCACTGAAAGCCTTCCTGGTCTTTCTCATGTATAATGCTATTCCTTTTAATTAAATAGGCAATTCCACTATGAGCCAGTTCATTGTTTGCACACTCATAAAACAGAAAATATGTATATCTTTGTTCGGTTTATTGATTGTTGATTGATCTGAACATAACATGTGTGTCGCAGTTACTTATGTCGTCATTTATTGCCGGTTTAAAAACAACGCAAACATTGTAAATGTGACTAATAACAGATTATAATATTTGTAATTCTGATTTTCAGAAAACAACGCCTTTTGAACAATATAACGAAATAATTTCACCTGAATTCCGTTATTAAAAGGTTTCGGTTTACACGTATACGAACAATCGCTCATGCGAGTTTTGAAAGTGCATTTTTGTATCTTGACACGAGTGTTTGCCCTTTCAGTCTAGATGTAAATTTACCGGAAAACGCCTTAAAGAATTATATCTTATCCGTTGATCACTAACGACAGGTAATACTGCACAGAAAGTAAACATTATTATACACCAGCAACAGGGGTTTTTAAAGAAGCATGAGTGTTATTGCAATGTAAATAAACATAATTGAATGTGATTCGCAAAATACCTCTTAAGTATGCTTTTAGACAATCTTCATTCAGTGAAATTAGTATAAACATATATTAACATATATATATATATATGCAATGCGTCTCTCTCTCTCTCTCTCTCTCTCTCTCTCTCTATATATATATATATATATATATATATATATATATATATATATATATATATATATATATATATATATATGCATATACAATCATCAATATTTAAGTGTATATTTTTTTATCCCTTTGTCTATACTTTTGTCTAAACCATTGATAAATTGTTTCTATTCTAAGTACAATAAACATGAAGACGGTTTTTACAATGCATTTCGGCTGAATATTTTCGATGCTGTCAGAAATAATTACATCGTGCATCCACCTGCGCTACTTCAGCCCATATTCACAACAGACCGAGAGCATTGGGTAATTATCCACAAAATGATGTTTTAACTAATGAAAATGTCATCGTTAGACTAATATTTATGAAATTTAACATCTTTTTTTAAAAAAAAGGAAAGCCGCATCCTGTGTATACATATATATATGTATACATATACATATATATATATATATATATATATGTATATATATGTGTATATATGTGTCTATATATATGTATATATGTATATATATGTGTGTATATATATATTCATTTATAAATATATATATATATATATATATATATATATATATATATATATATATATATATATATATATGATATAACAATTCTAAACGGCAAGGAATAATTAACACACACACACACACATATATATGTGTGTGTGTGTATGTGTGTTACTATTCCTTGCTGTTTACATACACACACATACATATATATATATATATATATATATATATATATATATATATATGTGTGTGTGTGTGTGTGTGTGTGTGTGTGTGTGTGTGTGTCTGTGTGTGTGTCTGTGATCTCTGTAAAATATAACGGAAATATATGAAATCACAATTTATTCGTATTAATGGTCGAGAGATATATTTTTAGTCGCGTGCAAGCAACTCTATAAATCACTCCGTCGGTCGGTCGGTCGGTCGGTCTGTAACACTTTTGTGCTTGGCCTTTTTTGTTAAGATCAAAGGTCTGTTGGTAATAGATTCTGTTCTTAGCTTTTTAAGTTTGTCTTGGCCTTTGGGGCGGGATCTAAGTGTAGTACTGGTATCGGCTGATACTGCAAGCAAAGACCATATGTGGGGGCAACCCCACATATAAGACTTGGTCAATGTAGTGGCAACCCTTCATACATATTGCCACTATCCAGCTCATTACTCCCTGGCGAGTTGGTCCCCATTCCCCTTCACTCCTCACATTAAAAATCGGCATTGTGCCTAATTTATCTGTTGTGGGAGCAAATAAATACCAACTCCACATATAATACCTTAGTCAATGTAGGGACAACCCTTCGTGCCAATTGTCACTATCCAGCTCCTCTACTCCCCGGGGAGCTGGTCCCCTATTTTCCCTTCACTCCTCACATTAAAAATCGGTCTTGTGCCAAATTTGCTCGGTGGGGGAGCAAATAAATACCCTTTTCTTGGCCTTTTGGCCAAGAACAAAGAGTAGTATCTGTTCCGGCAGATACTGCAAGCAAGGACTATATGTGGGGGAAACCCCACATATAAGACCTTGACCAATTTAGGGCCAATCCTTCATATGTTCCTTTCACTCCTCACATTAAAAATCGGCCTTGTTCCTTATTTGCTCGGTGTGAGAGTAAATAAATACCCTTTTCTTGGCCTTGTGGCCAAGATCAAAGTGTAGTTTCTGTTTTACTACATGCTGTACTTATTGTGATATAAAGTGGGGGAGCACCTTTCGGTATCAATTTATTGTAAAATGATCACCCACTTTAAAACCACTCAGTCTCAAAGTAATGCACATCATTCTACAGTCATTCAAGTAGTTTTTGAAGGATTCCAGTCATGTATTATGCATTCATGTCATTCTTAAGGTCATTCAATTCATCCTTAAGTTCATTAAAGTCATGCTAAGTCATTTAATTTTTATTTATTTAAGTCATTTCAGCCCATTATTCGGTCATTTTAGTTTATCTTGAATTATTTCATGTCAATCCTACATTCCCGCATTCTTTCATTCCACGAGAGCACGCGATTAATGGTTATCGGCCTTGTTAAGTAAATACTTTATTTATTGAACCCTTACTTTACTGAAATGTATTTGTATTTAAAATCGTTTTATATCTTTGTTTACAAATTGAACTTTAAAATTTTTGCTAATCCTTTCCGAGTTTAAGGTGGTTTTCATGTAAGCACTTCAGTTGAACTAATCGGCTTAAGACCTGTCAAACTTACAGTTTTAAGTCCGTACCATTAACTACTAATAACCCATGACTTTAATGAAACGAATAGTTATTCAACTATATATCGTTGCATTAATATTTTTATTAAAATTGTCCGTCACTCATTTAATAATCATTTTTTTCGTCAACTCTTTAAAACGATATTTTAAATCAATAAGTATGTTCAGCAGACGTTTCAAACGCTTTTGCGTGAATTTCTTACTAGAACTTGTGGCAGACTTCATTATGTAAAAGCTGGAAAACTTAATCAGTTATTTGATATTTGCGCTTCGAACATTCTTATCTATTTATTCACATTTGATCTCATGTATTAAATTAAGGAAGTAATGTCTAATGCAAATGGGAATTTTAATGAATCGCACGGAATTTAAACAGTTGACCATAATAAAGGTATCATGTGTCGTCCAACTGTAAGCGTACATTTTTCTTGGGATCTCATCTCTTTTGATGGGTTAACAGAATGTGTCGCTTCATTCTGTGTTTTATTTATTTCAACAAGTGGAAGAAAACATTTCAAGTAGGTAAAAATATGGTAAAAGTGCAAATCAAATCGATAAAGTTCATGAAAAATCCACTTGAAGAATGGAAAATTAGAATTTCCCTATTTATAAAACATTGAATATGCATCACAGAAAAAAGGCGGAAAAGGACGGAGATCATGTAAACTGGGAAAGGAAAATACGGTGAAATAAATAAATAATGAATTAAAGTACCGGAATAAAGTAAGAGAAAACAAGCAAAAAATACTACAAAGCAATATAAAATACAACAAATAAAAATAAACTGAACGATTTGGTGTAAGAATCAGAATCACAACGTTAAACAGCAAATGCAGAAAACCACTCGAGGAAATTGAAAATATAATCTGTTTTCAGGAAATGTCATCTATGAATGAGATTTAATTATCCGTTCAAAAGTCATTTACAGAAAAATGTGTTGTCGTTTCTTTAACTGATAAGGTTGGCTTGAGATACCAGGGAAATCACCAGATTAACTTCAACATTGACTATTACTGTGATATTCTTTAAATTTAATATTAAGAACAAATAATTATTATCAGAAAAAATTATATGATTTTAAATGGTTTTTGCAATACTGTATTTACTGTAATTCTAGAAAATCACCTAAAAATAGTTTTCATTAAATTTAATACTACGTTTCATATCGATTATCGTCTGGTGATATTACATATGGAGTAATTATATTTGTAACTAGCAGGATCTATTAACCGGCGTTGTCCTGTAGAAGCCTTTACCACCCGCACAAAAAAAGTAAGTAACATTTATTGTTGGTGGCTACACCTAAACCGCCCAATGTAAAGAACACTTTCCAGAATAGACGCCCCCAGCCTTGCCATGGTATTTCGCAACCTCCGCAAGTGAATTACAGTGCAGAATGCAGAAATTTATATCTTGAAATGTGCCTGTCTACGACAAATATAAATAAATTAACGAATATACTGTATAAATTATAAAACTCGACATACTCAAGGAAATTCAGGAGTTGGATATAATGTAAAATTGACCACCCTACCAGAAGAAGCATTAAAGAAAAAATGTTGTAGAAGCTGAAAAGTAAAAAAGCGGAAAACAAAAAACAAATAAACAAAAGAAACCATGCCTCCCCTCCCAAAAATGGGTTTCCATGAAATTAATTATGCATTATCTTCACTCTCTCTAAAAGAACTTTAAGCGAACGGTATGGAAATACTCCCCTCCAAAGAGAATAACTTGTCGTGGTCAATGTTTGTTACTTTTAATAGAACGCCTTGTTTGTTGTGTGTTTTTCTTTATATAATTTGTTTTGTTTACTTACCTCTCAACGAGGGCAGAATAAGATACAAGAAGGTCAATTTTTAATGTGTGAGGTAAATCAGCTCCCCAAAACTTGCACACTCGTTAATAACAACAATAATATATATATATATATATATATATATATATATATATATATATATATATATATATATATATATAATATTAAATTATATAATATTATAATAATATTATATATATATATATATATATATATATATATATATATATCAGTTATGAAGGATTTATCCCCATTAATCGAGGCAAAACAATGAGTGCAACGCAGCCGCCCCACCGCCTCTAATTCAAAACAAAAACAAACGATTTGTGTACGTATTTAGTTCATGGTAAGCGTAAGTTAAAAGACAAAGAATGTACGTGTAGAGTATAACCAATGTCTATATAAATGAAAATGTTAAAAACAGGTTGCATAACACGTACATGTCATGAAATCACTTAATTTGATCGCAGTATCAGAAAAAAAATGATATTTCGCTGTAAAAAAAAGAAAAAAAACGAAAGACAGCTACTTGATAAAATTAAATATTTGGGGGAGGAGAACGGTATTCCATAACGGATCAGTAAACCATAACTGTTATCCGACATTTTAATTTTTTAAATGTTTTGATTATCCTGTGAAAAGAAATATTTTGACAAGTTTTATTTTATTTTATTTATTTTTTTACATGGAGTTCACCACTTATCAAGGCCCAATGGCCACTCAGGGATAAGAGTTATTGTGTGCACAGTAATCAAAGGAAGAGTGTAGCAATAGTATTGGAGAATTTGTAAGGTGTCATTACTTAGGGGGGAGGTTCATCAGTTATTTGTTTGTGTTGGACTTGAAGACATCAAGGTTGAAGTCGGGAAGGCAACAGGCAAGCGAAACAGAGTTCCACAGGCGTGAAGTTCTAAGAAAGAAGCTTTGTTCATGGTATCTACGTTTTGATTTAGGCACAGATAGGGAGTGGGGAAAATTATTGACGGTGGTTTCAGCTAGTCGGGTGATTTTTGGAAAAGATTGGCGAGGGTGGACCAGAGAATGGAGCTCAGACGAGTACCTGTCATGGAAATAAGGATAGAACAATGACAGACTCCCTACGTCTCTTCTGTGGGAAAGAGGTTGTATGATAAAGAATAGGGCATCCCCACCAATCCACGGAGTCTATTTTGTTTTCTGTCCAGGCAGGATAGGCTGTTTTTAGAAGCCCCCGCCCATATGTGTAAGCAGTACTCAATCTTTGGACGTACTTTGTTCTCATATAGATAGAGAATTGCATCATAAGTGAGATATATTCTGGAGCGGTAGAACGATCCCACCATTTTCTCAGCGACGTTGGCCACAGACTTGATGTATATGTTCCATTTAAGATCAGGTGTAAAGGTCATACCCAGGAGCTTATCAAATCCTGGATCCTCCCTTAGACGAGATCCATCCATTTAAATTGATGGCAGATGGGGATCCGAGCGTTTATGATGGAGAGATAGGAGCTTCGTCTTAGATGGATTAAAGATAACCAGCCACCTCTTTCCCCACTGTACCACGCGCTCAAGATCAGAGGAGAGTGAATCAGAGAGAACATCATCATTTACAGCCTTTGATGTGTTGCCATACATTGTCGTGTCATCAGCATAGATGTCAACGAAAGATTTTAGTATGTGTTTTGGGAGTTCATTGATGTGGATCAGGAAGAGAGTTGAGCCCAGTATGGACCCCTGAGGGACTCCAGCATTAATACTGTGGGCCTATGATTTCTGCCCAAAAACCACTACTCTTATGAGCCTATCTGAGAGAAATGACTGTATGATAGTGAAACCATTTTCAGTTATACTGTAGCTGGAAATCTTGTGTAGTAGGCCTTTATGCCACACCATATTGAAGGCCTTTGATATGTCGAGAGCAATTGCCCTAGATATAAAGCATTTGTAAAGGGATTCGCTATTTCTATGAGATATAACCGTTAGTACATCTGCTGTAGGTCTAGCAGAGCGAAAACCATATTGACGCATTATTCGTTACCCCCGCGAGACTAAGACAATACAATGACACTATTAAGTAACTACACGATTTTTTCTTAAACTTTGGACTAACAATTTAGTTCGACCTATTTCTTTAAAAACATCCAATTATTTAGATATAAATCTATGTTATGAATCTTACACCGTACCATAAACTAACTCTGAACTTATTTTATGTACATAAACCATCTAATAATCCAAAGTCAATAATTAAGTCAATAGTTCCTTCTATCTCCAAAAGAATATCTAATCTATCATCGGACAAAAAAAGCCTTTGACCAGGTATCGGCTTTCTACAACAATGCCATGAGAAATTCAAAATATGAAAAACGCAGAGAATATAAAAAAGAACATTTAGCGAGAAAACTACATTCACTGATTACCATAATATGACAATAAAAACTAACAACAACAAGATAAGCCAAAATGTTCTTAACAATACTACTCACATATGATACATCCCACAACACAATCTCACACCAAAACCAACATATAGTATTAGAAATGTAAGACTTCAAAAGGGCATTTAGTTCAATACTCCTTTCAGCTCCAATGTAAAAACTAACAAACCAAAATAATTCTTCAGAATAGTGGAACAATCATTTAAATGTCCGGATAAGTATAGTATTGTATTAAACAACAAATCTATAACAACTTCATACCTTACAATGCCGTATCTAGCACAGACAATTTTTTCGACAAATAACAGGAAAATTAAATCAACGCAGGGCATTCCAGTGTCTCTAATACCTAGAAACAAGTGTAATTGCCAAAACAAAAATGATTACACTCTCAATAACGATTGCATACACAAGAACGTGATATATGCTTGCACAATCACGCAATTACCAAAACATGCAAACAACCCAAAATGGGGGGGGGAATAATGGATTTAATATAAGTACTCAGAACGCAATGACATATAGGGAAAATATGGCCTGGGTTCTAATAATAACAACATAACCGATAACAAGTAGGTTAAAGGCTCCTATAATATAATTCCCAATGAAAGGCAGAATAGGATAAGCCAGCACCTGCGTTATACATCTTCAGGCCCCTCTCAATTCAGCCACCTCCAATATAAGACTCAATAACGCTGGGATAGATAAACAAATAAACAATAATAAAACAAGGAAAACATTCACTTATATAGGTGCATCTACAAACTTAACAAAAGTAAGAATTTCAAACCACTTGCATGCTTTCAGAAAAGAAAGATCTTCAAACAAGGATAATAATAGCACAACCTTAACTTAATTTTATCAATAACCTCGTAGACAGGGAAGCCTCTTATTCGATTAAATGGAGTATACTGAATACATATAGATCATATGCCCCAGGGGACAAATTTTGCAATCTGTGTATATACAAAGCAGTTAACATTATCATCTTCAATAAACCTATAATAAATACCAAGAATGCACTAGTTTCCAGATGTAAACACACAAAAGAAATTTAAATACAACCAACTTAAAATAAAATAACATACTCTCTCTGTATACAAGTAAATGGGTAAAAACATACTACTAAACACATATCACTTTTGACTAAAAACTAAGCTAAAAGTTTGCAAATTAAAAAATCGTTTTTAAAAATAGGTTCCCAAACATCTCCTCGGGCCTACGTAATAACATCCTCTTTTAGTGATTTACTTGTTAAGTGGAGACTAACCATACGAACATTAACATACCCCATTCAAATTCCTACACGTAATTTGCACTCTGAAGTCTTGTTAGAATAATATTAAAAAATATGTACCTTCTCAATAAAGGAGTTTATGAGTCGTCATTATTTACTAACCACAAAAAGAGTAAACATTCCCCATTGCAAAGTAATTTCCTGATCCGCACATATGAATATGAACGCACACTACTCAATAAGTTGTCATCCCTGTAAAAACTTAAGTAACTCAATGCAATAGCCTTAGTTACACAACCCTACTCTCTTATCTTCTTTTTATTTTATTACATTTTCACCCAAAACAAGGCACATTGCACCTTTGGTGTAGGGGGCTACTATCAGGGGAAACATCTACTGGGGTACTATGTAGGGATTAGGGCAGCGAGATGTTGGTTCACGTTGCACTTGAACTTATGCATGTCAGTACAGTTAGGGAAGCAGTGACCCGGAATGGAATTCCAAAGTCTAGCAGTTCTGGGGAAGAAACTACTGGAGTAGAAGGATCTTTTACATCTAGGGATCTCTACAGTGTGGGGGTGGGATTTTGCAGCTTGTCGGGTCTGTCGAGGGTGTTCACGTCGTGGGGGCACAAGTGCTTAGAGTTCTTCAGAGCATTCACCATTATAATACTTGTAGAACAGGCAGAGGGATGCAACGTTTCGACGATGGGACAGAGGCTGAAGTTTTGATGCCAGTTTAGGGCCTATCAGATTTGCGACTCTCTTTTGAACCCTGTCAAAGAGCGAGAGACTAGTAGCCGATGCACCGGCCCAAATATGACAGCAATACTCCATACATGGGCGAATAGTGGCCTTATAGAGGTACAGGATACTTTCGGGTGTTAAAAGTTTTCTAGCACGGTAGAGAGAGCCCATCTTCCTTGCAGCGGCCCTGGCAATGCCCTCGATGTAACTGTTCCAACTCATGTTTCCAGTGAACGTTAGGCAAAGGAGCTTGAGAGACGTACTCTCAGATAAAGAGTCGTTGACCATTGCTATAGGTGGTAGAGAAGGTTTCTTGTAATTATTGAATGAAACCAGTTTTGTCTTGGTGGCATTGAACGTTACCATCCATTTTTGTCCCCATTCCACTACTGATTGGAGGTCATCCTCTAGTGTTTCTGCCATTTCTTTAGATATATGTTCGTTTGTTTTCCTGTCGTGCCTGCTATAGAGTGTGGTGTCATCAGCATATGTCCCCATCTCAGAGACAATCTTGTCGGGGAGGTCATTTATGAATATCAGGAACAGCAGAGGTCCCAGGATAGATCCTTGGGGCACTCCCGCATTTATATCATATTGTTTAGATGTACGACCGTACAGGGCAACCTGGAGTTTTCTCTTATCTAAGAAGGATTTAATTACGTTAAGTATTCTACCAGTGATACCGTAAGATCTAATCTTCCTGAGGAGACCCTCATGCAATACCCTGTCAAAAGCCTTAGATATATCTAGAGCTACCGCTCTTCCCTCTCCCGCTTTGTCCAGTGAATGGTATATGCGTTCAGAGATTACAGTGAGGATGTCTGCCGTGGAACGGGCTTGTCTAAATCCATATTGACGGTCGGTCAGAAGTTTTGCATCTGTAAGGTGCTGCACTAGAGCATGGTTAATTAAGGTCTCAAATATTTTGGCAAAAAGTGGGAGGAGGCTAATAGGGCGATAATTTAATGGGTCAGTTCTTTCGCCAGAATTCTTGAATACTGGTACTACAGAAGCAGTTTTCTTATTTTCTTAATGTTAATTAGCAATATAGGGGCAAATTTGCGTTTTTTTGTTGTAATTAAAGTCTTGTTACCTACATTCGTTATTATTAATAGTATAGTATTGATATATTTTTTATGTCTAAATATTTACTTTTTATGTATGAGTGTGTGTGTGTGTGTGTGTGTATGAGTGCATTGGTATCGATATATAATGTGCATATATGTGTAAATATGTGCATATGTGTGGGTATGTGTGTATGCGTGCATGAATATGCATGTGGGTATATATGTATATATATATGTGGGTATATGTATATATGTGTATATGTAGGCATGTGTGTATATGCATATATGCGTATATGTAGACATGTGTTTGAACCATTTTCCCAGTTAAATATTATTTAATATTATTATTATTATTATTATTATTATTATTATTATTATTATTATTATTATTATTATTATTATTACCGATTTTGGATAGCTTTCAGTTAGGTATTAACATTTTTATTCAACAGTAAAATATTACCGATAGGATTATAAAATAAAAACAGCCAGTGCGTTTTATACGTTTATGCTTAGTTTTACAAATTACTCACACACATTATTATATTCTAAACCTTAATTCTCCCATTTAAAGGGCATTATCAATGCGTGTAAAAGAAAAAAAGAATGCAACCTTATGCATTAAGTTATATTATTTGAGATGACTTGAGTAATTCGATATAAACATATTAAATAAATTAAGATGGATTTAGTTAAATTGGTTCAAAGGTCAATTGAAGTTTGAAAAACGCATTATTCTATTTGTTTTTCCTCTTCTTTTTTCTTATTTTCATTTTCTCTGTTTCTTTTTCTTTCCCCTTTTCCTTCCCTTTCTATATGCGGTACACAACCAAGCATACTAAAGTGACCGGTCCAACTTTTTTGGTGCGTTTTTGCATTTTGCCTAAAGAGATCACTTTCGACTATATATATATACGCTAGTTAAACTCGATTGCCAACTGTTAAGGGCATATCTGAAAATAAAATATACGTGGTGCGTCACTTAACACCCACACTGTATATATATATATATATATATATATATATATATATATATATATATATATATATATATATATATATATATATATAACTACTTGATTTACTCACATAAATTTAATATACGAAAGTATAGATTTATGCGTAAACTTTAAGTATTTATTTCAAAAGTGACCAATACGTAGGTAGAGCTAGTTAGTAATTTATAACATACATATGGCGATTAAGCTACACTGAATAGTCTGCGTTTCATCCACTATAGGATTCGTCAGGCTTATACATACATATATATATAAATATATATATATATATATATGTTCACCCCCTATCCCTTCATTATTTTCATTATTACCTCCTCTTCTAACCACTAACGCTCCACCTTAGTAATAATATAGGTTTCTAATAAAAAAGGCTTCCACCAGACTTTAAAAGTCTTCTCACTGGACCCATAACGAAGAATTTTTCCAAGAATATGACCGACACGAATTTATACTCAGCTATACGGATTACCCAATATACAGCATTACGTCACTGCCTTAAAGAACAATCGCCATAGATTTTACCACGCATTTTGGATCTAAAACTTTCATATCCTTTTCTTCAAGTCCCATTACTATATGACTTCTGATTAATCAATTATCTTGATTTGATAATTCATGTCTCACTGACTTTAGCAAATAGGGTACACACCTTATAAATCTTTGCTAATATTTTATCCTCTCAAGAGATGGTAGACATCGAAACCCTATAGGTTAAGGAGATAAATTTTTCTAAAGTATACTTTGTATTGCTTAGAATAATAACAATCCTTGACATGAAACGCAAAAATTTCACTTAAAAAATGTATTTTTGAAATTCATTGAATCACTGCAATATATATATATATATATATATATATATATATATATATATATATATATATATATATATATATATATATATATACATATATTGAGAATAGTAAAATGCACTAAATCTACTGGTGTGACAATCCAATGATTATCGGTATTACAGAGTATTATTGGATGAAATATGTTATATAAGATTATCCCAGCTAAATGATATTGCTCAATATACAAAATAGAGCAAATAGATCATAATTTAGTAATTTGAAATGTGGTATTTGAAAAAAAGTTTAATTTAAAATATAGAAATGTTATTGTACGCAGCACAACGAATACAGTATAGTAATATAAAATATAGACAATATAGTAAAAGAAAATATGTTACTATATTTTATCATACTGTATTCTTTGTCTTGCATATAGTGACATTTCTATATTTGATATTTAACTCACAAATTTTAAATACCTAAATTATATATATATATATACATATATATATATATATATATATATATATATATATATATATATATATATACAAAATATACAACTCACAAACTCAGTCTAAAAATTAATCATTTTCAAAGAATATATTATGCAATACAGCGGTTCGGGCAAAACTTTTAGGCAATATATATATATATATATATATATATATATATATATATATATTCCTTTAAATTCGTTTTTTTTTGTGTGTATTGATATTCTTATACAAAAGCCCTCTTGTCTATTTACTTAGAAAGAAAATAGAATGTTCTTATATATGTGTTGTGGGATTGCATTCACTAGCAAAAGATCTAGCTAATTTGCATATTATTTTAAACGTTCATTTTAATTAATTCCCTATTAGTTATTGCGGTTTTCTGATGCAATGATCCTCTTTAATTGACTGTTACGTATAATTATATTCATGCAGATATTCTACATGATTTATACTTGCATAATATTTGTGTAAAAAGCTTAAAATAAACATAAAATTCTTTCCATATATATTTATGGATACGTATATATTTTTGTTTAATTTATCTATATATCTATATATCTATAAAAGTGAACGTGTCTGTGGGTGTGTCTGTGTGTTTGTGTACATTTCCCTACGCAATAACTTTGTCAATTCTAAGTCTACAGACTAGAAATTTGAGATACACGTACTTAGATTTGGGAAAATATGTGTAATTCGTTTTAGGCAAGAAATTTAGCTAATAAGGGGTAAAAGTTTAACCATTTGCATTTTGAGAATTCTACCAAACATCTCCGCCAACTTTAGGTCTAAAGACTTGAAATTTTAGTTATAGGTTCCTTGGACATGGATCTAACTTAATAACTTGATGCAGAACAATAAATGTTAAGGTGTCATAATAGGGTGCAAAATTTAAAAATAATAAAACCTCTGCGGTTTCTACCAAATTACTCAGAAAATTTTGGGTCGAATCATTTGAAATTTTACATAAAGGGTATTCAGAGATAGGCCAAGTTTTTAATCGATTGGGCTAGAAAAATTTAAGTTACAAATATATAAATGTATGTGTGCATATGTGTCTAAAACTTTCGACAGGATCAGTATAGTTTTTAAGGGCGACATTTCCTACGACAGATATCGAAAAAATTACTAAAAACATTAATATCTACACCTATAACTTGGCACTTTTCTGCACGGGGGTCGATTTTTCGCCGATATTTTGGAAAGTCATCCTCTCCTTTCTATTGTTTAGCCTTAATTTAAACCTACGTCACTTCCGCGGTGGCGGTGATCGTAACGACAAAGACATCAGAGTTCTTTCCCCCGTTCTTTTCGTTCTTCGCGGAACGGGTTCGAGCCTGCGCTTCTACAACTACTTTTTTTTTGCTCAACACACACGGGCAACGCCTGGCTGAAATGCTCAAAATTTTACGCTTTGACCTTTGAGAACTCTACCAAATTCCTCCGCCAATTTTGGGGCTAAACACTTCAAATCTTAGATATAGGTTTGGATATGGGTCTAACTTTATAATAAATATAAAGGGGTCATAATACGGGTACAATAAAAAAAGTGATCTTTTTTCTTTGCTCAACATACATCTTCAAACCCCCGGACAACGCTTTACTAAAATGCTAGTATATATATATATATATATATATATATATATATATATATATATATATATATATATATATATATATTCTGCCCGAACTGCTAGATTGCATATTATATTCTTTGAAAATGATTAGATTTTAGACTGGTTTTAAATGTTTTATATTTCGTTTTTTAGTACATTTCGTTTTCAACGGTCCGTTAAAAATCATTAAATTTGCAAGACACTTTGATAAGAGGCATCAATATCTAAATAATGGGAATCACTTTCCTATATATAGCGCCACTTTCGAAAGGATAACTGTCAATAGTGTATACAAAATTTAACTTCTTAATTAGTCGACTGTCATGCGAATTTATTTTTTATGATACCTATTCGGCAACTTGATGAGAGTAATGAAATATTCTCTGTAACAGTATTTTCCATCAATAGCACACTTACTGCAAAATCCGATTGTAAGGATTTACATAAACTGCCTTTAGATATTCCAGTCTCGCTTGCATTTTTATAACTTCGTCTACTATCGAATGTTTTTCCAGTAAACCACGACTTGCAAAAACTAGAAAACTATTTTACTGGCATGATTACATGTATGGGTTATTCTTTTTCAAACTCAGATAGAATTATTGTTCGAGGAAACAACGAAGTTGCTTTTATTTGTTTTCATTTTCGGTTTTTATTATGCCAAGGTACATCACAAAACAGCGAAATGACAATAAACCCGGAAAAAATATTCATGGGAAAATGTAGTTAAAAAAAATGCTAAGTGAAATATTATAATAATGCAATAATGTAAGGACGTTATATTGCTTTCAATGGTTATTTTTCTATAAATAAAATGGCTATATAAAACGGTATTTTTATTCACATTTTTCCCGTCCATGATCAAAGCATCCATATCTCTTTATATACTCTATTTATGTAATGCAATTTTATCACCTAGCTTTATTAATAATTTGGTGAAAAAACAATATCGTTTTCTCACATTTTACAATTATATATCTTTTCTGAATTAATTCATTGCTATATATAGCCTCACTATATATCATTTGGAGTCGCTTTTTTTCGCTCTATCGCCTCGTGTTATTCGTTTCCGTTCTCAATATTTTCACTCATTTTTGTAGGCTTTTCGACAGCATGGGTAAAATTCAAATTGTATTGTTCGAGTTCAAACTAGACCGAAAATCTGCTCGTGACATCAATGATGTCTTTGGTCAAGGAACTACTAACGAATGTCTAGGACAACGGTGACAAGAGCCCCGAAGATGACAATCGCGACCGGCCGACTGTAGTTGATAACGAACATTTAAAAGCCTTAACTGAAGCCAGTGCTCGCAAAATTTCTTAATCTCTTCATTCATTTTTAGGAGGCGTTTTCGAAAGCATTGAAAAAATTACATTCCGCACTATTTTCTTGTTCCAGTTCGAACCAAGCCGAAAATCAGCATAGAGAGCTCATGATATCAATGGTGCGTACAGTTCAGGAACTACTAACGAAGGTCTAGATTAAGGGTGGTTCAAGGTGTTTGGTAATGGTCACGAGAGCGTCGAATATGACGGCCGTGGCCGGCCGACTGTGGTCGATAACGAACATTTGAAAGCTTTCATTAAAGCCGATACTTGCATCATCACACTGGGAAGTTCCGGTTAAATTCAAGATCGACCACCCAACAGTGGTTCGACATTTAAACCAAATAAAGAAGTTAAAAAGTAGGATAAATCGGTGCAGCATCAATTGAACGATAATCAAACATTGTCGTTTTAAGGAGTGTCTTCTGCCTTCCTTCTGCGTAACAAAAACAACACACTTCACAAATGGAGTGGAACGTGTGATGAAAAGTGTACCATTTACGACAACCGGTGACGTTCGGCACAGTGGTTTGGTGTCGGATAAACTCCGCAACACTTCACGAAGCCAAACATTGTTATGGTGATTTTTGCTGGTTTTCGGTTGGTACCATCAATCTCATCTTCTTGAATCCGGCCGAGATGATAACGCCCGAAAAGCACTAGCGGCAAATTGATGAAATGCAACCAGAAGTTCCAACGTGTGTGCTCGAGATTGGTGAATATGAAGGGGGTAATTCTCTTCAATGAGAAGACTCACCCGCATGTTGTTTTACTGCCCCTGCAGAAGTTGAAATAATCAAGCTATGAGAATCTGCTTGAACCGATATATTCCCCGGATCTCTTGCTCACCGATTATAACCTTATCAAGCATCCCGATATATTCCATGTTGAAAAATGCTTTAAAAGCCGAAATGATTCGGATCAGCCTGCAATGAATTCATCATTTCCACAACTCCAACTCCTTTGCAAATGGAATAAACAACTTGTTTCTCGTTGACAGAAATGTGTGTGTTCTAATGTGTCTTATTTCGATTAATAAAGTTTAATGAAGTAGTTATAGTCTTTTGAAGTTGAACGTCAAAAACGATATAATTTTAACACCTACCTAAAACATCTAAGCTCAGAAATATGCTTTAATCTACTTAAGTGACTCTACCATCAAAAATGCGCCACGTGTTATGTAATGGATGGCTGGGACCATCCGATACATAACTGAAAAGAAAAACTTCTTAAAAAAAGATAATAAAAGATTAGAAAGGTGAGCATCGAATAATCGACTGTCCACCAGTCGAAACGATAAAAAATGATTACGTCGTAAACAGAGAAATCGGACGACGATTTTTTTGTTTACAAAAATGAAACGTGACATTCCTTGCACTGCAATGTAGAATGGAATTTTATATGAAGCTAGCACGAGATTGTGGACTCACGTGTATAAACAAAGTCAATAGTCGTCAGCTGAAGAGAAGTGGGTTACGATGTCTCTGGGTCAGATGCAGGAATGCAGCTGTAACTGAGAAACGTGACCAGGAAATGTGTGATCCATTATCGATAAGAGAGTGATCGACAGGTTGCGTGGCGTGGAAAATCACCGAGAAAAAACACATGCTAATATAAAGAAGGTGATTTTTGGAATCCAACAGAAGAAGTAGAGCAGAGGAGAGGAGAAGAAGAAAAAATAGGGAGAGAGAGACACCGATAGATGAGACGTCCCTTGACGAGAGTATAACGTTTTCACACCCTCTTCATCACTGAAACAGAACAGTAAGCCGCACAGTTAAATTTTGAACTGTTAAAAATCTCTATGTACAGAACGAGAAAAATAATTTAAAAACAACATATACTTTTATGTAAAAAGCCAGCGTGTCTTAGGTCTTGATTGGTATGCTGAGTTACGTCTGATCTCGGTGTGCATGTTAATTCTCTTTCAGCCGGCAACATTATTATGACAAGCGAATGGCAGCTTAAGAAAATCGAGAGAGAAAAATGCACGGTCAAGGGGGAAATAACTCGGCTGTCTTGGCCGTTACCATGACAACCAGAAAACTAAACAAAATAGACGATCAATAAAAGATGGCTGGTTTGTTTTGCAGCGGCGAACTTACTAACGAAGACCGTTCCCAACCTAGGGGTCCTGGCGCTATATAACACACGCATCTTTATTCAATCTGATATATATATATATATATATATATATATATATATATATATATATATATATATATATATGTGTGTGGGTGTGTACATATATATATACATATATATATATATGTATATATATATATATATATATATATATATATATATATATATATATATATGTGTGTTTTGGTGTGGGTGTGTGTTCATGAAGGTGTCCATTTTCTTGCGAGCCGTCCTCTGGATAAATGAAATTAAGAAAACAAAGCATCGGCACAAATATTTCCAATCATCTTTCTAATGTAATGACTTTTAATCAACTTCTTTCTTTTTTACATAGGAAGCATCACTTATCACGCCCAGAGACCACTTGAGGATAGGGTGGGGCAGAGTGTACAGTAGTCAATTGGACAGTATAGTAATCGTTAGTAATGGAAATTCGGTAAATTTGTTAACTTTAGTGGGAAGGGCCATTAAGATCCTGTTTACGTTGGACTTAAAGACAACCAAATTGTAGTCAGCTGGAAAGCAAGAAAACGACCAAGTTCTCTCCGATACTATGCCATTGGAAGACTGTTCCACACGCGCGCATTTTTAAGAAAGAAGCTTTGTTCATGGAATCTACGTTTAGGTTAAGCAGAGATAAAGAGTGGGGGATTATTGATGGCGTTTTTAGCTAGACGAGTGTGTCCTGTGAAAGTTTGGCGAGGGACGGCCAAAGATTGAAGCTCCGTCGAGCACTTGCCATAAAAATAATGTGAGATATAGGTTGCAGGGAAGAGAAAAGGCTATCTCCGAAGCTACGAAGTCTATTTTGAACTCTATCAAGGCAGGATAAGTCCTTTCTAGCAGTCCCTGTCACAATGTGGCAACAATACTCCATCCTTGGATGTACGTGGCTCTTATATAGATAGATACTCGCATATACTATTAAATATCTACTGGACCGATAAAAGGATCCCGCCATTGTTCCAGCGGCCTTGGCAACAGATTTGATGTACGCGTTTCATTTGAGATCAGGAATAAAGTTCAAGCCCACAATCTTGTCAAAATATGAAGCGTCCCCAAGACAGGAGACATTCATTTCAATTAATTCCAGATGTGGATCAGAAGGTTATGATGTAAAGATATAAGCTTGGTTTTAGATGCATTTAAAGTAACCAGCCACTCCTTTCCCCATTGTACCACTTGCTCAAGATGAGAGGAGAGAGAGTCGGAGAGAACTTAGTCGTTTAGGGTTTTAGACGTGCTACCATAGATAGTAGTGTCATCAGCATAAATATCTACGAATGATGTAATGATATTTGGAAGATCATTAATGCAGATCAGTAAAAGATTTGGGCCCAGGACGGACCCCTGAGGGACTACAGCATTAATCCTGTGAGCTTCTGATTTTTGCCCATCAATTACTACTCTTATGCACCTATCAGAGAGAAAGACATTCCCATCTATACCATAGCTGGAGCTCTTGTGAAGTAAACCATTATGATATACCCTATCGAAGCCCTTTGATATATCAAGAGCAACTGACACAGAAAGGTTGCTTCCATGGAGAGATTAGCTAATCCTCTGAGATATAACAGTAAGCACATCTGCTGTAGATCTAGCATAATGGAATCCATATTGTGTGTCATTAAGAAGGTTATTTTTGCTGAGATGATTGATTACTTCTCTATTTAACACAGATTCCAGCAACTTACTCAGGACGCACACGTGACTTTTTGGACTGTACTGAGAGGGATATTAGCGATCACCTGAATGCTTAAATACAGGGCATAATTTTGAGATTTTCCAGGGTGATGAAACGCAATTCTCCTTAAGACAACGTTGAAACACTTTTGCAATATGGTCGCTACGTCTTGTTGAACTTTTTTTAGTACGATAATTAGAATACCGGCAGGGCCGGTTACTTTACTGGAATCAAGGTTTTTGATTAGCTTGGCTACATCACATACATATATTTTTATACGACATAACGTGTTTTCTGATACAGGAAAACCTATTGAGGATTCGCCACCTTGGTCGCAAAAGGTAGAATTAACTGCAAAGTTCTTAGCAAATAGTTTCCCTTTGTCTGATGTTGACGAGATTACCTCATGTCCATTAATGATAGTTGGGATAGAGCACACTTTTAACTTTAGGATTCTGTTTGCTATTTACCAAAAACTGGTGGGAAGCAAACTAGCCGCTTCTAAGCTACTTGGAACTTTATGGACTGAGCGTACAACTCTCTTGCGTTCTTTATTACTTTCTTTCAATGGTTGCTGGCAGACCTGAAAGCGGTTTTCGTCTCCATGCATCTATTACGTTGGAACCAATGGAAAAAGTGATTCCGGTGCGCAATGGCAGCAGCACATTCAAGAGAGAACCATGGTTGGATTTTAGGTTTTTCCTGAAAATTTTCGAGGGTATGAAACGGTCTATACCGACAATTAACCATTCCGTCAGGTCTGATACTATAGAGGACACATCCATTTTAAACATGGAACGCAGAGGTAGATCTGATATAAATGTACGGAAGCTATCCCAGTAAGGCATAGTGTATCGATATACTGTACAATATAGAGGTACGTCTGCGGATTTATTACATTTCATTTTCATCTTGACTGATACAACAGAGTGGTCTGGAGATCAAAGAGGAGAAAAACGGAAACTGAATATAGTTAGTAGATATTGTGAGAAACAGGTCTAGGAGCCTCGCAAACTGGCCGTTAATGTCGGGCACACAGTTGGATTCGTGAACAATCTGAGTGAGGTCATAAGTTAAGGAGAAATATTGACAGAACTTCCCTCATCATCGGCCTAGTTTGAGTGGGTTTACCATTCCACATTGTAAACATTGAAGTCTCCACAAACGTTAATGTTAGTTGAAGGCTAAGTAGAGAGGACGTGGCCAATTTTCTCAGATATGCTTTTAAAGATAGTACCTCTGCTGTTGTGGCGGCGATAGGGAGTAAATATAAATTCAGTAGTGTAAGCAGGTACAACCCGGAAGCACCTATAGGGTAAGTAAGGATTTTATATATATGTACATGTTCCACGCCCATAACGATCTTGAGTTCACATTTAGAAGTTCAGTAAGTGTGTCCTTTAATTACTAAAGCCTCTAGGTAAATTGTTTGTTCAATGCCAGTTTCACTAAAAAATAATAGGCTTGGTTTATTCTCCTATATGTGGGTTCTAACCTCTAGAATGTTTGAACGTAGACCTCTGATGTTGGAGAAGGGACATGGTAGGGGGGTCTATGTTGAAAGTGTGAGATCCGGGTTTAATTGTGGATTTTTCTTGAAACTTGTCATTATGGTGTTTTGCAATTTGTGGACTAGGTCGTCAGACTTACTTAGATGTAGACAAAAGGGAAACTAAGCGAGAAAAAGAAACGAAGAATGTATTTTTGTAGCACATGATAAAATAAAGCCGTAACAATAACCAATTATATGGCATCGAGAGGTCCCACCAGAAGCTACTACATGGTCCAGAATCCATTCACCAAATGACAATATAGCAGCTCCTCTACTTTGCAGTTGCTGATAGGACAGCCTCCTTGGAGTTAATGCAAGGTTCGAGTCCCTGACTATCAGGCGGATAACGTCAACCCAGATAAAAATGTTTACTTCCAGCACCGTCACTAGTGACATAACAACAAGGATAGACATAAACACAGAACATTTCCGACATCTTAGCCGACTGTTCGCGCAAAATACTGCCAACATAGAATACATCCTTTTCTTCTCCCTTTGTCACAAATATTACTCATTAAAAAGGAGGGCTGAGTTACAAATCAAGAGAAGCGAGAGTACCCGGAGCTGCCGATTCCGCATTCATAATTTGTTCTCTATTCTCCATTAAAAAAGGTTTATTTAGTATTGTACTTTATAAAATTCCAATTGGCGAGTTTTAATGGGATATATTCCACTCTAACCAACTGAAATAAATACAATTGCCTAATCCATTTATGTAATAAACTAGGTAGTTAACATAAACAACATTTATGGATCAGAAAATCTATTATAAAATAAAACAATCAGAAAATACAAATATTAATTAAATACTGAAATAAAATGTAGTTATTAACATTTGAATCTAAAACGATAAAAACTAAACTTAATATAGCAGCAACTTATCTCGAAAAGAGTTCTGTCTCTAGAATCCAAACTGTTGAAAGGAAATTAGCTTTAAAAACATCAGCGTTCCAAATATTTTGTTTAATTCATCCGTTAAAAAAGCGTGATTTTATTCTGAACTTCAGCTGTTTTTTAGAAATTGCGAGATAAAAGGAAAGCAGATGTGTTCTTCCGAACGTCAGTTTGTTACGTTTTAAGAAATTGCGAGATAAACGGAAAAACGGGGGGATGTAAAGAAAATAAATAATAAAGCTTGAGTCTATGCTATCTTTAATATCAATTGGTTGATATAAAAAACAAAATTTATGGCCAGAAAAAGCTATCATTAAATAAAACAATCAGAAAACAAAAATATAAATTAAACACTGAAATAAAATGTAATGATTAACATTTGAATCTTAAAAGATAAAAATGAATATTAATATAGCAACGACTTATCTCGAAAAGACCTCCGTCTCCAAAATTAAACTGTTCAAGGGAAATTAGCTTTAAAAAACAACAGCGCTCTAAATAGTTTTTTTTTTTTAAATTAATCGTTAAAAGAAAAGTGTGGGCATATTCCGAACATCAGATAGTGACGTTTTGAAGACATTGCGAGATAAAGGAAAGCAGGGGGATGTCTTCCGAAAGTCACGAAAGTCAGCTAGTGACGTATTACGGTAAATTGCGAGATAAAAGAAAGACAGGGTTGGATGTAAACAATATATCATAGTTGAGTCCATGCTTTCGTTTAGATCAAATTGCAGATATAATAAACAACAGTTATGAACGAAACAAATCGCTGGAAATTCAAAAAATCGGATATATCGTTGTAAAAAGGTCTACGGTTTTTTTTTTGTCATAACGTCTGAATTCAAAATTAACATATTAAAAAGAAATGAAACTCCAATTATTTTTGGAATAAGCATTTTGATTATATGTCAAATAACGGGAATGGGTGTATTTTTGTCATGTAATGTGTATAAAGTAAAATCTACTCTTAACTAGCAGAACTCGTTAACCTGCGTTGCTAGGTTGACGCAGCCTACTCCTCTAGTGAAAAAAATAAAGTACGGCTGTTGGTGGTGGCCAACAACCCACCTCTTTATGTAAAAACTGGCTTTTGAAATATATAGCTCCACCTCGCCGATGTTGAGAACGATTTTAGGAATAGATACTCCTAACCGCCTAATGTTAAAAACAGCTTTCGAAATAGTCTACCTCAATCTTCGAAAATCATTCATTCTGCCAAATTATTGTAAGCAGCATAGCCGAACACCTATAATTCATGTTATAAAATAACATGGAGGAAAGTTATTGTCTTCTGTGTAGAGCGAATTAATCGGTAATATGTTTCATTTTGTTTGTTTTTTTTCTGCATGATTGTAATTTTTAGAGTGCTACGAGAATCGGTTTATATATTTAATTTTATTGTTTTTAGCGACGTCAATCGGTTTATATGTTTAATTTTGTTTGTTTTTCCTTTTCAGCACAATTGTAATCCGGAGGGCGCGACGACAGTCGGCGAATATGTTTAATTTAGTTGCTTTTAGCGACACCAGTCGGTTAATGGTTTAAATTTGTTTCTTTTTTTTCAGCACGATTTTAATATGAAGAGACCAACGACAATCGGTTTTTATGTTTAATTTAATAAGTTTTTTTTAACCACCATCTTCTTCTGTACAGAGCAGTGGTATATAATATAATTTTTTGGACCGTATGATTATTTATTGTAGAAGTAGATTTCGGAATATACGAATACACAGGTATCAGGCAATCAAAATGCATGGAAATTTAGAATGGGGAACTCATTATTTGTGAATCAAGATATTGAATTATTATGTTATTTGCATGTATGTAATAATTAGTGAATGACGGTGAAGGTATAATATCGTAGGAAAATATAGGATTTGACCCGGTCTCAACTCGTAGCGGCGGGACCACTAAATATTGAGAGAGAAGAGTAGGAACTTCTATCTCTGTACAGGGTTTGTTGCTCTTCAGATGTAATATAGTATTTTATTATCTTGAGTGACTGTGGCAATCAAGATAGATGCATTTAATTTGTGTTTGGCATCTGTTGTTGCAAACGTACGATACTTTATTCCAGGGGTGATTTCCTTAAGCAACGTATTATATATGGAGATAATCCACGGCGGAAACTTTCTTAGTCATCATTTATCGCAAATTCAAGCGCAATTAAACAGCGGCGAGGTTTCCATAATTTATTGCCAATTATACGTAAAGTATTAAAAGAACAGGATATAATTTTAGACAAAAGTTTACTCTCCCACGCCATAGAAAACACCACATGTAATACAAAATACATATAATCATTAGATAAAGTACGTATCCATTTATCCCTGCTTAAAATTTACAATAACTTATATTCAAATGAATTATCTCAAACAATGTTTATATAATTATAAAGAAAATTTTACATTATATGTGGCTATTCTTTAAATGCTATTTTGTTCGATTACATAAAGATTTTGGGCACTGCAATATAAATGAATTCAGTGAATCGTTACAGGTTATTCGATAGAGTATTATATAGAATACAATGCTTTACTTGGGAAATTTGGAAAGCAAATATTGTATAGGAACTTTCAAACGTATTCTTTAAAACTGTGACATTACACTAAATCAATACACGTGGCGGCATAAGAAAGTGTTGAAATTAAGAAGAAAAAAAAGATATTACATTTTTTATTGCATTTACACCCTAAACAAAGCAAAATACACTTAAATGTAGAGAGCTAATATCTTGCACATAAATTGAAGGGAAACTATGTAAGGAGTTGTGGGAAAATATGTCTATTTTTATTACCCTTGAACATTTTCATGATTTTACAGTCGAGGAAGTAGGAACCCGAAAGGGAATCCCAACGTCTAGCAGTTCTGAGAAAGAAATTCTTTGAATATAAGGCTTTCTCTCATCGGAGGATCTTTACTGTGTTGGTGTGGGATTTTGCTGAACAACCGACTCGTCAGAAATATTTCCGTCGAGAGAATACAAACACCTACCATTAACATACTTGTAATAAGGCAGGGGGTGCGAAATTTCGTCAATCAGGCAGAATTTGAAGCTAAGCTGTCAATTCGGTAATTATGAGGTTAGTGATTTTTTTATAACTCTGTCCTGGACTGAGAGACCATTAGCAGATCCACCAGCCCAAATGTAATATCAAATAGTACATAATTTTAACGTGTAAGAACAAGTATTTTTTTTAAAAATAGCAAGAATATGGCGTTTCATAGAGGTAGAAAAACAATAAGACAATTAAAACCGACTTTTTAAATGCACCAGAGAGAACCTATGTATGATGTGGTGATATAGTGCTTAAATGCAAGCAAAAAAGGGTGGCGTATTGAATATTATCATTTGCTGATAAGAGCTCGAGGATATATTGAGCGAAAGATACTGAACATAGTGCGAGACCATTTTAAAGAAGTGTTAATCTCCGTGACAGACTCGCAGGAAGCATCAGAAAATAAATCATATTGGGCATTGTTAAGAAGTAGCGTGAGGTGTTGGAGAGAAAATTAGCTTTAAACAGTAATAGTATGATCTTCGGTATTAGGAGCCGAAACTGGGAAATGTTTTCTCATGATAATCGCAGTACTGCAGTCTATTGTGAGGATATTCGTCGTTGATCATTCTGAACTGCGTGTACAAATTACTTTCCATGGCAGGAGGGAAATACCTTTTCAACACGTAGAAAGATAAGTTACGAAGCAGAGAGGACACATGGCATGTGTTTAAACACTATTATTAATCGAAAAGACGTTGAACAGTGCGACAGAATACCCAAGTATCAAAAAGAATTTTCCAAGGCCTCATCGTGGATTCAACTTGAACATGATACTGGAAAGCAACATCTTGATGTGCTTAGATTAGACATCCACCAAAGAAGAATACATTCCAATAACGAAGATCAAATGTCAACAGTCGAGTATCTAGAACCTCCAAGTACACATTATAGTGAGTAACTATCTACGTACACAATCTACCATAGTTTTTAACAGTGTAAAGTTTTATTACATAAAATATACCATAGTCTATTCTCATTGGAAGTTCACTAGAACTTAAACCTCTTACACAATTTGGTTTAAACAAGCAATTATATATAAACAATAAAAGTTGCCTAGCGCTTCCCTGTTTTTATTTACATCTAAGAGCACGTTTTTCACATTTGATCTCATGGTACAGAAGTAAATTGTGAAACAATTATCCCTCGATTAATACATTCACTTAACACTATCTCATATGAAAAAATATAAGTTTAATAATTAATTTCATACAAAACTCACACAAACGTTGTTTAGAGAAACGAGTGATCTCCTTATTTTATTTAAAAAAATACAGAAACACAAATGAAATTTCTTTCTTTCATGCTGGGTGTCATATATATATATATATATATATATATATATATATATATATATATATATATATATATATATATATATATATAAGGAATGTTCCTGCATGCTTAGGATTAATGTAGGCATGTCTGTCTCTGTGTGCTTGCTTGTAGTTTTATACTTGATCAAAAGCTTCAGATTTGGAATGACATCCATAATTCCAGCTGAGACGACTTTAACCACCTTGGGTTTTTAATCTTGTGATTTCTGTTAATTCAAGAAGTCACTTTACCTGATTAGATAACCAGTTTCTTTTGAAGTATATATCCCGAAGCAAACACTGACAAAGGCAAGAAATATGTCGACATCAATGTACTTAAGGTGTGGAATACAGCTTTCTAATTTATGTTTTCTCTTAAGAAGGTCGAGTATTTGTAGCTTGTTGCCAAGATAATATTGGCTTATTTTATGAAAATTGGACGCACATCAAATGTAAAAAGAAAATATATTACCAGACATCTGATCTGGGATCATTCAGTAGATGACTGTTTTTTAGTCTATTTAATGAATACATTAATTCCTTGGAAAATGCTATAATATACGACGGGAAGATAAGGTAATTTTATGTTTGCTTATCGTCTATAATACTATTTTCACTGCTCTCTAAATATGTCTCCTTATAAAATACAAACAAAATATTCGCACACAATAACCCATCCATACACACCCATACACACACACGTGCGTACGCACACACAACATATATATATATATATATATATATATATATATATATATATATATATATATATATACATTTTTTGAAAAAAAACACACAGAGAAAACTGTTTGGAGATTGAAGAAAATGAGAAAGAAAGTTAATAACACGGAAGAATTCCGTGCTTCAATAACATTTGTCTAAAGGAGAAGATACTGCTTAAATATACACAATATATATATATATATATATATATATATATATATATATATATATATATATATATATATATATATATATATATACACACACACCCATATATATATATATATATATATATTCTTTATAGTAAGAAAAAAGAATGCAGAGGGATAAAAGAAAGAGTACAACTGAAGCAAATAAAGGCATGAACAGGGATATTTAGTAATATGAGTCCACGTATTATTACTCACATACACACATACGTATATCTACACACACACACACACACACACACACACACATATATATATATATGTTTTTGTGCGTGTTTTAAAAACTGATCATATATATATATATATATATATATTTATTTATATATAAATATAATGGAGCTCCTGGATGTGAGTGGGCGTGTGGTAAAAACACACAAATACCCTAGCGTCATATATAGCTTCTCCCAATCTAATCATCCTTCCTTGCACGTCGAGAGTACTGATCTGTTGAATGGCGAGTGTTCAGCGCCAGAAAACTTAATCCTCACTGCTTTGGGATAAGGTTTTTGAACCAGAGTTTAAGGGTGATGTAATCCTGACAGAAACCTCCAGAGGAGCTTAGGCCCTGTCGACTGCGGCATACATGGCCCACCGGCTTGTGGACCATGCTCTGATGCTCAGCTACCTAAGTCCCAGTCAAAGGTAAATGACATCAACGGGATAGAAGGAGCTCCTGTAAGCCGAAGTGGAGGCAATCCCTCTCGAAGAGGACAACTCTTACGGGTAATCTGCGGTCAAAGCAATTACGAGTCATTTTGCAATGGCTTGCCACTGGATTATTTTTACTGAGACATAGAGTTGGTACTTATGTCATACAACGCTTGTCAAGTTAATACAACGATGTACATATCTTACTTGAGATCTATTTTTGATTTTTTATCTTTTTCTATCTGATCTTTATTTGTCGTTTAGCTCTATTGCAATTCGTATGGCGATGGAGTAGTGGCAACGTGTGCAAACTTGACCAGTTTGAGGTACAAAGTCACAAATCTGCACAACGATGACAGGAACCCTATCTTAACATCGTTGTTGTGCTTTCACATGACAGATGCCAACTCCGGTCTGACTTCCTGTGACTGAACATATGCATAGAGTGCACTGCTCACCCAATGTATTGGTAAATGCTAGAAAAGATGAACTAACCATTGTCGGTCATACTATCACTGGTTAGCTCCCTACGGCTAACGGTGGTTTATGTAAGCAGGAGGAAAACACAAATGTTTCTACAAAAAGGAGTAAGATTCAATTTATGCTGTTGGAATGTACGCACTCTTCTTGATAAAGCGGCATCTAAGCGTCCAGAGCGCAGGACAGCGCTTGCCACTGCAGAGCTACGGAGACTTGATATAGATATTGCTGCTCTGTTAGACCCGTCTCTCGGGAGAATATCAAATGACAGAGGTGTCAGCAGGCTACATTCTCTTCTGGATTGCTAAACCGGAGGGTATCCGTAGAAATGGTGGGGTCGGTTTTTCCGTTTAAAACATACTTGGTTGATACTATGGAATTTCCTTCCAGTATCTGTGATCGCATCATGAAACTTCGTGTTCCTCTCTCACATAACAGATACATCACTATTCTTTCGCTCTATGCAGTAACCCTTCAAGTGGATGAAGATGACATCTTGTGTTTCTATGAGTCTCTGCGCTCTGCTGTTGCATCTACACCAATTAATGAAAAAATGGTTATTTTTGGTGATTTCAATGCCGGTGTTGGGAAAGACTATGAGACCTGGAGACCTCTTGGACGCTATCGGTACCATGAATGCTTATGGCCTTAAGCTACTAGAGCTGTGTTCAGAATTTAATCTTACTATCAGTAACATTTTATTTCGCCGTAAACTAAAGCACAAAGCTACTTGGATACAGCCACGTTCAAAGCATAGTCACCTAATTGACTTCATCATAACTCGAAAACGCGACCTTCGCGATGCATATACTATGGGTCTCATGCGCAGCGCTGGGTGTGCCCCGATCACAAGTTGGTGAGAGGAAAGTTTCATTTACGAATCCGTAAGAAAATTCGTCACAGTGGTGCTAAGATACCAAGCCGTATTTATGTCGCTAAGTTAAAGTTGCCTGAAGTTCAAAAGAGTATGGCGGAAAAGCTCGATACACATGTATTTGATGATACATTAGTGGATTTTAAGACTCATGTTTATTTTGCTTGTTCTGGAGTTCTCGACTTCAAGAGGGATAAGTACAAGGACTGGTTTGACGACAAAAAATTTGAAATGAATCAGTTGCTGATGAAAAACAGACAATTTATTAATCTTTACTTCGTGAAGATCATTCTGATCATACAACTAATTTGCAACAATACAAAATTGTCAAAGCCACATTGCAACGTAAGCTAAGAAATATAAAAAAACTAATGGTGGATGAATATAACGGAGCAGATCAAAAAGGTGTTTGACAAAAAAAAATGAAGGGTTTTTATGGATTCCTGCGCCAAGTATTTTGTCCTCCTACCTCTTCAATATATCCTCTGATGTCGAAAGATAGTTCTGTTGTCATTAAGGACCCAGAACATATCTTGAAAAGATGGCAAGAGCACTTTCCTGATGTATTTCACAATCCCTCAACAGTAGATGTTGATACGATTGATAGCCAACTACAATGTGATACCATATTCAAAATGCATTGTTTGCTTTATCTGGTTTAGGTGTAGTTTGCTATCGCACAAATAAGCAGTGGCAAGGCACCTGGTTTGGATGGTGTTTCTGTGGAACTCCTTAGCATTGGAGGTGCTAATATTGGTAATGCTATCCTTGGTTTGTTGACGAAATCTGGGAAGATTTGCCTGTTCCACAGGATTGGATTCATGGTGTCTTGGTGACCCTGTTTAAAGGAAAGAGACAGAAGAATGTTTGTGACCACTACCGTGGGATTATGATTTTGGAAGCTGTTGGGAAAGTACTCACACGACTTCTATTAAATAGGTCGCGGGAGGATGTTTGTATAATGATATTTCAGAGTCACAGAGTGGCTTTAGATCGTTCCGAGGAACTATGGATATGATTTTTTAGCCCGGCCAGTCCATGAGCAATGCATTGAACAACAGATACAGCTGTATCAAGTGTTTGTGGACCTAACCAAAGTGTTTGGCACCGTTAACAGGGATGCCCTCTGGTTAATCTTAGAGAAGGTAGGGTGCCCTCCAACATTTGTTAAGATATACAAGGAACTACACAAATACATGAAAGCACGAGTCTCGTTTAACGGAACATTATCTGCTGAAATCCCAGTTGGCAATTGTGTCAAACAATGTTATATTCCTGCCCATACGCTTTTCTCTGTATATTTTGCTGCTCTACTTGCTCATGCGTTTCGATATTGCGATAGAAGTGCCATGTTAAAGTTTTGAACCACAGGTCGCATTTTTAATCTTAGAAGATTCAATGACAGAACAAATCTGCATCACATCTTTGTCAAGGAGTTACTGTATGCATATGATGCTGTTTTTAGACGCACACTGAGACTGATATGCAGCATATAATGGCTAGCTTTGCTGACTCCTGCACTGCCTTTTTTCTAAGGATCAGTCTGTTTAAGACAAAGGTGATGTTGACTCCTGCACCTGACCAGTCATACGTGAAGCCGAACATCATGCCCTGTGGTGCTAGACTGGCAGAGGTTTACTCATTTGTGTACCTTTGTAGTTCTATGTCGAGAAATGGTTGTCTCGATACTGAAATTTACAGGCAAAATCAGAAGGTATATGTAGTTTTAGGAAGGTTGGGGAAGAGAGTGGGGTCTGGTTTAGGCATCATAGACAATACGAATATCTGTGTCTACAAGACCCGTGTGCTAACCACACTGTTGTATTCATCGGAGGCATGGACCATTGCATCAAAGGCACATCAAATGGCTTGAACGATTTCACAAAAAAATGCTTGAGACGTATCTTAAACATGAAGTGGCAATCAAAAGCACCCGATGCTGAAGTCCTTGTGAGAGCATATTACTCTAGTGTTCTGACCCTTGTAATCAATCTCGCATGCTTTTGGTGGGCCACTTAGTTAGAATGAAAGATTGAAGGCTGCCAAAACAATTTTTTTACGGAGAGCTGGAAAATGGCAAGTAACCTTTACACAAGCCTAGAGAGATGTTCAGGGACGCTACAAAGAATTATTTGAAAGTCTTACAAATCGACATCGACACGTGAGAAAAACTTACTCTGCAAAGGCTGAAGTGGCGAAAGGTTGTACATGAAAGTTGCGATGCTCTTGAGAAAAGACAGCAGACCCACAACATCTGAAGCGAGAGCTTTGCAAAGGTTTAATTGACGGTCTTAACCATGACACCCAAAGCTGGAAAGGCGACACTTGTGAACGAGTACTTTCTCAAAAGCTGGCTACGTAAACAACCTTAAGTCGCACAAAACTCCTGTTCAGGCCAACTTTGCACTTATTAGTCAAAACAATACAGCCTGTTACACATGGAGCATGTTTGCAAGTCTATTGCTGGTCTGAGAAGACATGTGATTGTTTATAGGAATACC
Organism: Euprymna scolopes; assembly: GCF_053919585.1. Taxonomy (NCBI): domain Eukaryota; kingdom Metazoa; phylum Mollusca; class Cephalopoda; order Sepiida; family Sepiolidae; genus Euprymna; species Euprymna scolopes. The sequence goes on along the minus strand of NC_136486.1, from coordinate 120,805,431 downwards.
TTCAACCTCCAGATGAATCAACTCGATGGAGATTGCTCAATTTGTATGTAACATCTGCTTCAAGATGTGCAAATTTGCTGCTGGACTGCAGAGTCATTTGAGATGGCATGGACGACAAGATTGGGAGATGTTAATGTAACGGCGACCATCTGAAAAGATGCAGCAAACATATCTATGTATGTATGTATATATATATATATATATATATATATATATATATATATATATATATATATATCAAGGAACGCATCAGAGATGTCCCATGGTTTAATATATTTCTCTTTCCGCTGAACAGTGCGCAAATGAGACACATGAATGGATAATAGCTGCAATTGAAACACCAGTTCTCACACAGAAATTCTATAGTAAGCCCCATACTTCCCAATGGTTTACGCCTATTTTGTAGATGGCATAGCTCAAAGACAGTATGCTTTCCGTAGATATGACCGACATAATTTCATTACAAACAGAAAAAAGTTCATAGAAGCTAAAATTAATTGTAAGAGGGAAATAACGACAGCTAAGAGAGAATATACTGAAACAACCAGAAAATGCATTGAACCACAGAAACTAGGTACCCGGGATTTTTGGAAAATCTACAATAGTGTAATAAATAATAGGTTGCCAACGATTCCCCACTATCAAACAATCATAAGGGTGTATGTACGGCAACTAAATGATCTGGAAATCACCTCTTCTCAGGTTCATGATATTATAAAAACCTAGACACATCACAAGCTTTATGTCCCGCCGAGGTTGCTCCTGTTCTCTCCAAACTTTATAACAAATTCTTTAAATAATATTACTTTCTTAACTGCTGGCAAACTGCTTCTGTGTTACCGGTTTTCAAAAATTCTGTAGGAAGAAATATCCATTAAAGGGCTGCTCCATTAGCTACCGCCCTCTCATCGCCAATGTATTTGAATCCATTATAAATCAATCTCTATTCAATAACCTTACATCGGCTAAACATTTGACCGACCAACAATTCTGCTTTAGGCAACCCCGTTCCACAGCAGATATTCTGACTGTAATCTCTGGAAGTATATACATTTCACTGGACAAGGCATGGGAGGGTAGAGCGCTAGTACTTGCTGTATCTAAGTATTTTGATTGGGCATGCCACCATGGTCTTCTCAAGAAAATCAGATCACATCCTACTACTGGAAGAATACATGACATAATTAAATCCTTCAAAAGTAAGAGAAGAATACATGTTGTTCTTGATGGTTGCACATCAAAACTATATGATATAAATGCGAGAGTGCCTCAGGGATTTATCCTAGAACCTTATTTATGCCTAATATTCATAAACGACCTCCCTGATAAAATTGTCTATGAAATGAGTATATTTGTTGATGACACAACGATCTATAACAGGCATGAGGGAAAATCAGAGAGCACTTACCTAAGACAATAGAAGAAAAACTAGAGGAAGACGTACAATCTGTAGGAGAATGGGGATGGTCACATTCAATCCTTCCAAGAATAAGCTTGTCTCCTTCTATAATTACAAAAACCTTCTCTACCACCAATAGCAATGACAAAAACACATTACTTGAAAGTACTTCTTTTAGACTCCTCGGTCGAACGTTCATAGGAAACATTAGTTGAAACAGATACATTGACACCATTGCTAGGGTACCTGCGAACAAGGTTGTCTCTATCTACCGTACTACGTAACTACTTACACCTGGAAGTATCCTGTACCTCTATAAGCCTCCATTCGCCTATGTATTGAGTGTTGTTGTTACATTTGGGCTGGTGCATCTGCTACTAGTCCTTTCGTCCTGTATAGTGTTCAAAGAGTCACCTATCTGATAGGTCCTAAACTGTAATCTAAGCGTCATCCTTTGTCCCATCAACGAAAAATTACATCCTTCTGCCGATTCTACAAATATTTATATAGTGAATGCCATGTCGAACACAAGCACTAGTACCTCCTCTGTGTAAATATTTCCGACAAACCTAACAAGCAACTGTATCCCACCCAACACAATAGAGATACCTAGGGGTAAGAAACCCTTATGTTCCAATAGTTCCTAAAACGGAACTGCTAAACTTTGGAACTCCTTTTATATATAATTAATATTAATGTATAGGATCTCGATATGAATTAAAACATAATATTGCCGGGTATTTTACGGCTAAACCCAGGCAGATGGCCTGCTGGTGTATACATATGTGGGTGTATATACGCGAGCGTGTGTGTGTGTGCAGAAGAGTAAAGCGTGCTTGCCTTTTTCAATATGTATAATCTGCATACAGAATTCGGTTTAGCATGCGTATTTGTCTCCCCTCCGGAAAAATATTGTCCGTCCACTTCACCGATATATATATGTATATATATATATATATATATATATATATATATATATATATATATATATATATATATATATATATATATATAATTGGCCTGGGTTTAGTGTGTATGTTATAATTTTTTTTACTTAGGATATTGAAGGATTACCATATACAATAAATAATACGTCCTAAACTGTCGATCACAAATATCGTAAAATTTACGGTAATCATATTTTCGTATTCCGTTTTCCGCTTGCTAGCTTCGTATTTATCTTTATAGAAAATTGTACAGTCATTAACATACTTTCTATTATGAAAAGGTCAGCTAAACCTTATGCGGAATCTTATGACATCGCTCATCAGGGTGAGTTTTTTTTTAAATGTGTCTATTTGGGCAAGCTATACAGTTCTTTATAATAAACAAATAGATAATAAAACTCATATTTTCATATAACTGTTATTTATTAATGTAGCTTTAAATTATTGTTTAGTGGGTTTTTATGTAAGGCATTGACGCAAATTCATAATTGTGCCAATTGTTTAGGTATGCAATATTATAGGTTTTGATTTTCATAAATATTATCGATAAAAATAGTTCATTTCCCCCCAAAATATAAAAATTTCTGAAACATAAGCAAAGCTAATAATTGGTTCATATTGAATTTTACAGAATGGTTCAATAATATTAGTTATTTCTTTAAGTAATCCCTGTCGTTATATGCTATTTGTATTGGCACAATTTTAATATATTAGTCCCCACGCGAAAGCGCAGGACACAAAATGTTCTAAATAATAATAATAATAATAATAATAATAATAATAATAATAATAATAATAATAATAATAATATAATAACAATAACAAAGTATTTCGCTAGCGAGGACTACTATTGAGCTTATACACTCCTTTTGAAATTTTCCTCTCTATTTTTTTCGTTATCTACTGAATATTTTTGATGAAACCTATATGGAGTATGTACCTTACAAAATTGTAAAGATGTTCTTTTCTGAAAGAAGTTTAAAAAAAATTAATCTAAAAAGTTATTTTTAAGTTTTCTTAAAACAATTCAGATTTTCTTATTATTCAGACATGTATTACAAAGAGAGATTTGCAAAAAGAGTTGTGGAGTGAGGAGAATTAAAAACTGAAACAGAGAGAATATACAGACCTGTAATAATACAAAGAGGGGGTTGCAAAAATGAGTTGTGGTGTGAGGAGAAATACAATCTGAAATAGAGAGTAGGAGAGTTTTTATGAATATATACAAAATCACATTCATCTTTTTTTAAATCCAAATTAATAAATTTAAAAAAATATAATCTTAAAAAGATAGGATACAAGTTAGAAAAGCATTTCATCCAAGGCGTGAAAATTGCTAAACAAAATGTTTTTACTATAGGCTTTAAAAATAAAGGTACAAGATTCAATTTGAAATTTATTAATCTTCAAAGTGCACCTTTATACATTTTACAAAGTAATGTATTAAATTTGCATACCTTACTTTGTAAAATGTATAAAAGTACACTTTGAAGATAAATAAATTTCAAACTGAATCTTGTACCTTTATTTTTAAAGCCTATAGTAAAACATTTTGTTTAGCAATATTCATCCCTTGGATGAAATGCTTTTCTAACTTTTATACATATGTATATATATATATATATATATATATATATATATATATATATATATATATATATATATGTATATGTGGATATATATATATACTAACTCTCTCACACACACACACCCACCCACACCCACACACACATATATATATATATATATATATATATATATATATATATATATATATAAGGAAGGAGGTAGTACATTTCAGACAGCTTTAACATTTCTACTTAATAAAAATGTTTATTAAATTGTTAGATTAAAATTAAGTACCTTCTCTTTAAAAGTACCGAAATAATTATTTGCTTGGTTTGAAAGCCATCGTTCGATAAAAATGTTTACTCGAAAAATGCAATTTCTGAAGATTTAATTTTAAATATTCATTATTTGAAAATGTGTGCTGTTTTGTTTTTAAGATTCAGCAGTAGACATTTTATTAAATAAGTAACTGAATTAACGGCATCATTTTTTGGAAAAGTTGATTATGTTAAAGAAAGATTCATCAATGCAATTTGGATTGCGTTTGGTTGTTTACTTGCCCACTTACTTCCGATTGTTACATAATTTTAAACCCATATTCTTAATAGTAATCCGATAGCTGCTGAGTTTTTTTTTATGGTTCTAAAAGTTCGTGATGGCAAGATTTCAAATACCGAACAAAGCAAAGTTTCTATTACTACAATGTTTTAATCAATTATTTAATTGCTTGCCAAAAGTAATACAGAAGTTTACTTATATATAGCTGAAACCTCTGTGCGGTATGAAAAATTAACACAGAGAGAAATTATGACCCCTAAAAATAACATGATATGTTTCATCAATCTACAACTGCTTCTCGAAGTCCACGTCGGTAAAACACAAACGATTCTCTATGTTCTACTATTGATAATAATCAGGCAGTACAAAACTATACATAACTTTTGAATTCATCTTGTTTGAGACAACACAATTAAAGACGACATGTTGATGCCGAACTGTGTTACTCCAAAATGGTATGCTTCACGAATAAGCAATAGGAGAAGATTGCTTGTTAAATACATTTTACCAGTAAGTCCTATCAACTGGTAGGGATAAGTGCAAATTTGGATTCATTCACAGAATAATTATTGTTCCATCACATTCGGCAATTCAGTTTAAAATGATCTAGTTCGTAATGAAATTATATTTTCCATGACAGTACACATATCACAAAGAAGAACCTTTAGCTCCATCTTGCTTTAATTTTTGCCTGGTTTAAGTTGGATGTTCACGGGTATGCTTCTCAGGATGTCTACATATATTAGCACACGAACGTTCAACATTGAATATTGTATGTCAAGAAACTCAATGCTACATTCCAGAAATGCATTCGCTTACATAAAACAATTTAACGTACATCGCTTGACATTCATATTCACTAATTCTAAAAAATATTATACAACGTTTTATAAGATCATATTATCATTATATTTATGAAGACAATTTTAATTAATGATCATTGTAAACAAATTGAATATTTTAGAATTTTACTATAGTCACCCATATTATTAGTTCTAACATATAAGATGTTTCCTTGCTTCAGAACATCCATAATACGCATTATTTATGATAAAAGACAACATAAAATTTATGGATAATATTTTTCTCATTTATACTAAAAATCTTATACTGGCAAGAATATCATGCTTTCAGTGATTCATAAATTAGTTTTGGCAGTATAAGTATATATTTCTTTTGTTTAAAGATGTCTATAAAAAACGTCAACAGTTATTATTTATGTTTCGAAAAATGTAAGGCCCTGATGAAAAATATATTAAATAAAAAGACACAGGTACTCAGCAATTGAGAAAAAGTAGTTCGTAATATTTTTGCTAAACGTTTCTTTATATATCCTTGAACATTTTTAGGAACATGTATTGCTAAGATGAATTAATTAATACACATATATATATATATATATATACATATATATATATATATATATATATATATATATAACTACTTCATTTACTCACATAAAATTAATATAAGAAAGTATTAATTTATGCGTAAACTTTAAGTATTTACTTAAACAGTGCTCAATACGTAGGTAGAGCTAGTTAGTAAATCATAAAATATATATGGCGATTAACCTACACTGAATATTCCGCGTTTCATCCACTGCAGGACTCTTCAGTCTTATTTGCGATTTTTTTGCTGTCTGTCGGTTTTATATACGCACCTTCTATTGAGATTTTAGTTAGCCAATCGGCTTTAGAGTATTCCCCGAGCCCAATGAACATGCACTGATCGGACAAAGGCCTATTTACCCTCAATAATGTCTAACCAAAAGTGTTGTTTACCAGGCCACAATATTTGCGAAAGAAAACCCGAATAACAAGAAATATTAGGTAGGTGTGTCTTTAGATGTTAAAACTCGGTATTATGAACCCAAAAGTGCATTCAACAATAAAAAAAACACCGTATGAAAACAACGTTAGAAAATAAATGCTGGGTACTCAAGAAAAGCGGACATTCACCGGTAGTCGAATGGAAAATAATAAGACAAGCTACTACATGTAGGGACCTAGACGACCCATGCAGAGTATGCCTTCATGGAAAACTTGATATACTGTACTTTAAAGAACCCCAACATCTATTAAACTGTAGAAGAGAAATAGCGAACAGCTCTGTTCACAAGTTAAAATTTCATCTAGGATAGCGATACAAAATAGTTTTAAAACTAACAAAAACAATAGAAAATAAACAAATAAATGAATTAAATAATTTGCATATATGTATGTGCATATATATATATATATATATATATATATATATATTTATATATAAATTAACAGAAAACATAACCTAGATTTAAAACAGGTCAAGAAAGTAGATATCCAGGTAAAATAGAGCACACACAAAAGAACAGGTCACCCAGAGGTGAAATAGGCCTTTGTCCGATAGTGCGTGTTCATTGGCTTATGAGAAGGGCGAGGTGGATACTAGAAATCTGATTGGCTAACTAAAATCTCAAAAGAAGGTGTGGATATAAAAACGAAAGACAACCATAAAATCCGAGCATAAACCTGATGAATCGCAGAATATTCAGTGTAGCTTAATCGTCATATATATTTTATAACTTTATATATATATATATATATATATATATATATATATATATATATATATATATATATATATACATATATATATATATGCATATAAACATATTCTTTTAACTTTCTTGAAGTTTTACATTTGGATTTTACCGTCACTGGATTTTTTTTTATCTTCCACCAGACTATCCATTCATATGTAATCACCTTTTTCTTCAACATATTCCCTCTGCTTCACTTTTTTTGTTTTCAAGTAAGATCTCTGACTTACTTGTTGTTTCATCAAATACTTCTGCATGCAAAATCCGATCCCGCATTTTGCTAATTCCTACCATCTGATTAGAAGGAAAGTATTTCTTCGAAACCCCGCGGATTTAGGACTATACATTTATCTAGTGGTTTCCTTTTAGTTTAACTATGTTTTTAGCTCATTTTAAAATGCTTTTTTAACATATTTTATTAACTGCTTGCTCATATTATAAGCTCTATTTCCTATTTGGTTTTATCGAGCTTTTACATCTGGCTGAGATAATTTTATAAATATTATCTTTTTAATTTTACAATCTTGGAACATTTTGGTTAAACGTAAGAATAGACACAAGGAGATCCTATGGTTCAACCCCCCGTATTCCAAAAACCTAGAAACAAACATAGCTAGAGAATTTTTTAAAAGATTAGATAAGAACTTTAAAGTCCCCGATAGATATAATAAGATTTTCAATAAGAACACAATTAAAGTCTCTTACTCTACTATGCCTAACCTTCATCAGAAAATAATTAGCTCTAATAATAATAAAATTAATAAACTACAAAATGCAACTATACAAAATACATCGGACTGTAACTGTAGAAGAAAAAATAAATGTCCCCTACAAGGCTCATGTAAAATTAAAAATGTTATCTATAGCTGCACAGTATCAAAAACTCCAAATATACAAGAACCTATCAACAGCCATAACTCAACTACCAGATTAAATAATAACACCAACTTAAATCAATCTACCGATCAATTATTAACCAACCCACCACATTATAATCCAACAATAGACCTAACGGAAAATAATCATAATAATCAAGAGGTAATATATATTGGTTCCACATCTGGCCCAATAAAACATAGAATTTCAACGCACAAACATTCTTTTAAAAATAACTCTCTATCAAACCAAACTACTCTATCCAACTATATTTGGCAACTAAAAAATAGCAATATTTCTTTCAACTTAAAATGGCAAATAATTGAGACTTGCAAATCATATAAACCAGGAGATAAATTTTGTACTTTATGTACAAAAGAAACCCTAAAAATTTTAAAATATGAAGATATAAAAAGCACAACCAAACTAGTAAATTCAAGACATGAGCTTCTATCATGTAATCATAAACGTTGGTTTAAATTTAATAAATATAAACCACCTTAAATCATTAAAAATTACTCATTAGTAAATATAGATTACTATTTTTTTTTTAAATAAATTAAGTTAAACCAATTACCGCCCTTAGACTCGTAAATCAAATAATAAATAAAGCCATGACAATTATCTCCCCTTAAAAACTTGCAAAATGAATACTCTCTCTCTCTATAGATATTAACTGTAGCGTCTTTAAATTAAAATACGCTAACGGAAACAATTTACTGCACGAGCGTCGCCCTTTTAAAATTCATCATTCAATAAAATAAAAAGCTATAGCAAACATCTGAATGACTTCTTTAAATACAGTTCCTGATTTCAAAAAAAGAAAAACCAAAAGGTAATTATATATCTATATATTTTTAAATCAAATTTATTATGTAAATTCAAAAATATTTTTTTTTCTACTCATTTCTATCTCTAACCTATACCAATGTTCTTATTAATTTTATTATAAATTTTAAATCCAAACCTTTTACTTCAATTTTTCAGATTCATCTGCCTTACTTTTAATGCTAGGTTTATTTTTGGTGTCTTTTCAATTCAATAGAAATCCTCCTAAAGTTGCTGATGAGGAGACCGTGCTTACCAAAAAAACTATGTATAATTGTTCTACGTGACTTCATGTATACCACAAATAAAAAGCACGGATTTCCGAAACGATCGTACAGATAATTGACTTTGTTGTTGTTCCTCCTTATGAAACTGATTTTTAATTTAATTAAATTTTGATTTTTAAATGTTTACAAATTTTAAAAATTTTTAAATTATAAATCACATTACTTAATATTGAATTAGTTCTAGGACATTTAACTATCGAGCTTATTATATATCTAAATTACAACGAGCATTTCCTGTATTTTAATTAAACTAGTAATTTCACTATTACATTAAAATACACTTAGCTCTTTAGACTATTATTCTAATCTCCTTTAAATTATATATATATATATATATATATATATATATATATATATATATATATATATATATATATATATATACGTTGCTTTCTGTGCACGGGTTTAAGAACGATTAAAAAAACAGGAAATCGATTAAAATACAGCAACGTTATTATGTTCGAAAATCCTAGACGTTAATCACGGTAAAACTCATGCGATATTCCCTTCGTGTGCATGTAGAAGGCTTCTTCAATCTAACGTTCATAATCTCCAAGATCTTTAGATTAAATGTGAAGTAAGCAAGACTCAGGTTTGGAAATGATTTCGTGCGTAAGTTCGCTGCACATGACGAGTATCTGATGAGAAGTCAGTTATTGAAGATGTGTTGGTTTTGACAAAAATCATATACAGTTGTTCATCCCTCGACAGCTGTGATAAACCGAGGGCGAAGGCGTTCAAATGATGCGCCATTTAATTTTTCATTTCTCGTCTCTATCCTTCTCTTTATAATCGGTTTTGACTTATTTTAATTTTAATCATTAATATCCAAATTCTTCCCTTCGCGGTTGCAATATATATATATATATATATATATATATATATATATATATATATATATATATATATATATATATATATATATAAGTTATACCGAATTAAATTCGAGTTTCTTCTGCATTTAAGTGCATAACGAGTTTCAACGAGTTACAGTCAGGAAAAATAAACTCCTTCATAAATCTAACCAAGATATGTAGCAACAGTATACTACATCTTTGTGTCCATAGCAATGTTAGCATAAGTAGAATACTCGAATCCAGATTTATATTCTTTTGCTATGTATATTTTAAATAGCATTTAATTTGTATACCGGATACTGTATAATTGTATTTTTATTAGTATACGACTGTATAACACGCATAATGCTTGGTTATTTTTTTAGTAAATGATACTATTAGGAAATTATATGTTTGCCTTTATGCTCTTTATTTTCATTAAGCAGTTCTAGTCTTAAAATGTTTGCATAAATGAATCTCCAGAATTGTACATTGGTATATGTTTGGTCTTGTCGTGATTTTTGGAGACACCGGCGAATTAAGGAAACGCTCTTTGCAAATACACCCAAATTAATACATCACTGGTGCGTATATATGTGACGTTTAAATATAAATGTTCTTTATGTGTAGATGCGCATACGTAATTCTAGCATGTTCTCAATACATGTACTACGGGTTGCTTTGCTACAAGATAACACGCTTTTATCAACACGTTAATCTAAAATATTCTAGTAAATAATCATCCGTATGTCCCCACATAAAAATCGCATATGAAGTCACAACAATCAAAATATATTTTTCATGCGTTGTATGATTATAACCACGCAAGTATATTGGTCTGGTATTTCTGACGCTTACTAGGCAGGGGAAACGAACAACTCATTAATTTGGAAGAAAAACACACATTGATAGGTATGCGTTTGGTTTATTTTGAACTACACAGTTTTCCCTTATTTTCCTCTCATATACATCGACCAAATTCAACCTGAGACTGATTTTCTACGAAGTTCATCTTTTCTGTCAGAAATGATATGCCATGCTGATTTCTGGGACACAGATCTCTAACCGATACCCTTATGTACAATCCTACATCAATTGGAAATTATTCATTTTTCATCCTAATCATAATTATACTCATGTTTTACGGCGTGGTATAATCTGCTAATTTAATAAAAATGCACTGATATTCTAGGGTTTTAGTATATTGCCCTTGCATTTATTCAAATTGTTCATTTCTTCCAAATGCATTTACATATAATAACTTACCTCGATCGTTTTCGTAATAAGTTTGAGTACAGTTACATTATTAAAAATGCGGACAACAAGTTTAGACTGTGATAGTCGAATAATGTCAGATTCTTTCGATGATAAATGTAAACAAACAAGATAAACTTTCACGTAGATATACTTTTGTTTTGATGTACGACTATCGAGAACCACATGGGTTTTTATTGTCTTAGAAAGGCATGTTATATAAATCATTACTTGAATAATAAAGTATGATTTAATTTTCCTGAGAAACCACTCGTACCAGACACTGACAAAGCCTTAATAATATATATATACGGCTACTGCCTTATCCAGTGCCTAGTATATATCTCTAGAAATTACAGTTATAACATCTGCAGAAGACCAATATTGTCTAAATTTATACTTCCTCTCGAAATTGATCGCCTCATGCTTGATTGATTGTTTATAAATATATGTTCTAACGAGATTAAAGTAAGTACTTGCACGAGAGTAAAGTCGGTAAGATTAGGCTGCCCAGAATTCTTGAAATCAAATAATAAAAATGCAATTTCCTAAGAGTCAGGAAATCAAGATGCAGCACAGTATTTGTTGAAGTGTTCGGAGAGACACGAGACAACTTTAGCGGAACGTCTTTAATAGTATAGCAGAGGATTGATCAAATACTCACGCTGTCGAGATGTTTAGTTATTTTTTTTTATGCCACAGACATGAGAAAGGCTGATTTGCAAAACATCAAGGAGGCCGTCCGTCTGCAAAAAAAAAGAAGAAAAAACAGAAAACACATCGAAAAACGTGGTTTCTTAGAAATAAAGGAAACACCGCCGGGCTGTCACATCCGTCTTCTCGGTTAGCTTGCGAACAACCTCATAGTTCATTAATTTATTTATTGCGGACTATTATCCTCTTCTTCCTTAGTTGGTGTTTCGGCCAACTATTCCTTCGGCTTTCGTCAGGTGGTAACTGCGACAGGATAGGAACTCCGAATCTCCTACCTGCATTCTCAGCAAATACTGCCATCCATAGTTGTTAGCGTCTCACCATGTTTTGTGCCAAGTAAGCTCCGGACCGACTTTGTAGGATTGAAACCACTATTTTCAGACAAGTCCCATCCGAAATCGTAGCGATTCAACCTCTCAACCCTGAAGGGCTATCGATGTTGACCTTTTTGGTCTTGTAAAGCCACGTTTATTGATTATCTGCTCGTTCACTGCCAGTTCTGTACCGAATGGTATATTTATATATATATATATATATATATATATATATATATATATATATATATATATATATATATATATATATATATTATTTAATTGGATTTCATTATTGAGATTAGTATTATTGATTATTTTTTTATTGCGGGCTATGGGCCGAAACGTCGGAAAACAAAAACTAAGAAAGGTAAGGTTAATAGTCCGCAATAAATAAATTAATAAATAATGTTATTTCAATAAAGAATTCCAATTAAATAATATATATATATATATATATATATATATATATATATATATATATATATATATATATATATACATCTGTAACATCAAAGTTATTTGATAGAGGCATAAATAACAATAGTATGTTATATTCAATACATATAGAATATTTTAAATTATTATACTAAGGCAACCAACACATGTAACTACTTATATGTAGTCACCCACAACATTGAGTTACTTTAAACAATACTTACCTTGGTACGAAAGATAAATATTGTTTATGTATTTTATCATTATATGTAAAACGAGAATGCGCTTACCATTATGAAAATATGCATGTATTCTCTTTGAAAATCATTGATGTCAGACCACAATCTAATATACTTGTCAATTAGGTAATAAATAGCTAATCATCACAGCGGAAATCTACTTAACTGAGATATAAGACAACTCGTTTCTGTACGGAAAATCCATCATTATAAATCGCATCAACTCGAAGGGCTTAATTTAACTGATATTCGTGATGTAAACCTGATCTTCATAAAACATGTGTGATATAAATAGAAGCATTCTTCGAAAGATATGTTGGAAAATTACTCTAAATATACTCATCGTTTATTCATTATAATTACGTAACAAACAAACATGTTTTCGTTTACTTCTTGGAATTTAAAAAAATAAGTAACTTCATCGTACTATAATTTCTTAAACAAGTTATTGTTTGTACCTTAGATTATGCCGAAATAATTATTTCCACCATTCGTCATGATAGAGAGACAAGGAGAAAAGGACAAAGCCACGGACAAAAACAGAGAGAGAGAGAGAGAGAGAGAGAGAGTGAGACAGGCAATAGATAACAGATTACCAAGAAAAATTTACGCCCGAAGCTTATCTCTGTCTAAACAAAATTTTACTATCATACCATGCTGTAGAATGTGTGTCCCATTTGAAAGTTCTCGGTGAATTGCAGAAACGTATATCTAATTTGATTTCCGTCACACATTCTGCTTCACTGCACTCTCTTTCTGAGAGAAGTAATGTTTCTATTCTCAATGTTCTACAAATACTATTTAAGCATATGTTCCTCGAAGGTACATTCCCTGTTTCCCTTTATTAAGAGCATTGTGTAAGTCGTGAGGTTCGCATCAATCGTTTGTTTGAGAACTTGATCATTATGAAGCTTCCTTGTGAAATAGCTCCATCCGACGGAGTACAGTGTTGTGGAACTCTTTTACTGTGGAGAAAGTGGCTTACCGTTTAAGAGGCTACGCGTTTGTGCCTGCAGAGCACAACCTAAGAATCAAGATGGCGCCCGCATGGGTTTATGTGGAAAAACGTCTCGTGGAATCTCGGAGAATCTCGTACCCTGATTCCATAAATAACGAGGAAAGAAAAGCGGGAAGTGAGACGATTTTGAGTCACGGAAACGAACGGACGTGTGTAAAAGAAGAGGTAGAAGACAAGAGTGTGGTGAACGAAACAAACAACGAATCGGTTGAAAGTAGAGTTGTAACGAACACACTTACTGCTCAGTGTTTTCCTTCTACCCAAAGCCTCGATCATTTAAGACAAAGCTCACTGTTTCTGCCCAGATTAGCTTTTGTTCGTGTTAGCTCCATATTAATTAGTAGTAGATTAGTATATAAATGCCTTTTTGTCGAGTCGTTTCCATATACAAGTTAACGAAAGCTGTATGGCATCATCAGATAATTGTGGAAATTAGAGAAGACTAATAACCTTTTAGTGGGATTCATTTAGAAACTAAATGCTTCTCATAACAAGCAGGTAAAAAATCTTAATTAATATGTCTACGAAAACTTTGGCTTAAGACGAAAAGTGAGTAATTAGATAGCTTGCTATAATATTTTTACATCAATAGAAATAGAGGGTAATTGTTTGCAGAAAGAAAATAAGAGACATGCGCTATATCTATAGATATATAGGAAAATATGTAAGTAGAAAGACGTAATGTAATACGAAATTCCATATAATGATCAGTAAAACAAATATATTTAAATAACAATATATATATATGTGTATATATATATATATATATATATATATATATATATATATATATATATATATATGAGAAAGGGGTTGCTGGGAAGAGAAAACGGGCATTCCCCTCTTGGATACGAAGTCAATTCTTAACTTTGTGAAGACAATAAAAAGTTTTTCTATAAGCTCCTATCCAGATGTGATAGCAATATTCTATCCCTGGACGTATCTGACCCTTATATATGTAGATAATTGCATCAGCAGGTAGATATCTACTGGATAGATAGAAAGATACCACTTTTTTCCAGCGACTTTTTAACTGATTTGATGTACGTGTTCCATTTTAGATCAGGAGTAAAGGGCAAGCCCAGAAGCTCGTCAAAACAGGGCGTCTACTCTTTGACGAGAGCCACTCACTTCAGTTGCTACCAGGTGGGTATAAGAACGTTGCGGATATATAGATAGAAGCTAGGTCTTAGATACATTAAAAGAACCCAACTACCCTTTTCCCCATTGTTCCCCGTACTCCAGATCAGATGATAAAGAATCGGAGAACTTGGTCGTTTATGGCCTTTGATGTGCTGCCATAGATGGTAGTGTCGTCAGCAAAGATGTCTACGAATGATATAAGGTTGTGATTTGCAAGATCATTAATCTAGATCAGGAAGACAGTTGGACCTAGGATGTGCCCCTAAGGGACTCCAATATTATTACTGTGAACATCTTATTTCTGCCTTTCAACCACTATTCTTATGAAATTATGAGAGAGAAAATTGTTTAATGATTGAGAAGGAATTTCCAGTTTACCATAGCTGGGGATCTTGTTAAGTGAACCTTCATGCCATACCATATCAATTGTCCTTGCTATGTTAAGAGCAATTCACCCAAAAAAGAAAGCCTCCGTCGAGAGTATCGCTATTCCTCTGAGAAATAACCGTACGCGTATTTGCTGTAGATCTAGCAGAACGGAAACCATATTGCATGTTATTAAAATGCTATTTTTGCTGTTTATATCGGTATATATTTATTGTATTACTCTATATATGTGTTAATTACTTTTTCTCTCCCAAACAATGCATATTTCTACTTTGACGTACTGGGCTACTATTGAGGACCAAATTTAGAGGGGCAATTAACTGCAAGAAATCACTTCACATTAGACTAGAATATATGGATGGCAATAGAGTAAGAGAAGCTTAGGGTCCGTAAGAGAATTCAAAAGACTAGCAAGACTTAAGGAGAACGCATTGTATAGACGTGTTTTGCCATGTGTGTATCTCTACACTGTGAGGTCAAATTTTGATTTTACTCCAGTTTGTAAAGAGAATTCACATCGAGGCGGTACAATTCTTGGAATCGCCGGGGCATTTTTCATTAAAATACTTGTAAAATAAGCATAGATATGCAACATAGTTTGCCGTATTTTGGTTGCAACAATGATGAACCGTGTCTAGGAAGAAACCAGTAAAAGATGTACCAGCCTATATGTGGTAGCAATACTCCATGTCTGGGCAAATGATTGTTTTGTAAAGTTACGTGATACTCGCAGTCTGAATAACATTCTAACAATATAGATTAGTCCATTGTTGCAATCTTCGAGTGTGTAAGGTAGCTTTGCTTACCGGTAGTTTAGAATGTTCCTTGCACTTATTAAATAAAAAGACGCCAAGTCTCGGAAGCATGTTACCCTGTGTTTATTTCTCCATTCCTCTAGAACGTGTATGTCATCTTCTCAGCTGTTAGTCATTTTGTTATTTACGTGTATATTCGGTTTCCCTTTGTGTCGATTTTATAGTGAAATATCATACGCAAATTTACCTATCTCGAGAGACAATTATGTAATGGAGGTTATTTATGAAAGTGAGGAAAATTAAAGGTGCAAGTGTTTCCTGCATTTATTAAATGATGTTTTGACATACATCTAATGAAGATTACCTTGTTTTTTTCTCATAGTAAAGACAGACTTATTATGTTAATAATCGTTCTGTGATACAATATGCTTTTCTTTGCATTTCATAAGCAGTGTATCTAGAGTTTTTTCGGCACCCCCACTTATATATATATATATATATATATATATATATATATATATATATATATATATATAGGTATACTTTATATAGGGCATGGAACAAAACTAAAACCTAATAGAAATATCCTCCGTTTTCAGCAATTATAAAAACAACTGGACCGAGGCAAACAATCAAGAAAAAATTACCTTGTAAATATACACAGTGAACCATGTGTAAAGTAATATATGATTTGAATTTTAAGAGATAGTTAGAGTATGAAACAATCTAATGAAATGTTACTTTCTGACGTCCGACAGAATGCCCCATCAGGGCCATATTAAAAATTGATAAGATAATTGAATAAAAAAGATACTCTTTCCGCCTCTCTCTCTTTTTATATATATATATATATATATATATATATATATATATATATATATATATATATATATATATATATAAAGAGACAGAGAGAAGGAAAGATTATCTTTTATATAAATGTATATATATATATAAAAGATAACCTTTCCTTCTTTCTCTCCCTCTCTCTCTCTCTCTCTTCATATATATATAAAGAGAGAGAGAGAAGGAAAGATTATCTTTTTTATTCAATTATCTTATCAATTTTTAATATGACCCTGATGGGGCATTCTGTCGGACGTCAGAAAGTAACCTTTCATTATATCGTTTCATATTCTAAATATCTCTTAAAATTCAAATCATATATTACTTTACACATGGTTCACTGTGTATATTTACAAGGTAGTTTTTTTCTGGATTGTTTGCCTCGGTTCAGTTGTTTTTTATAATTTCTGAAAACGGAGGATATTTCTATTAGGTTTTAGTTTCGTTCCATGCCCTATATGAAGTATACGTATTTTTTTTTACCTTGTTGCCTCTCATCTCTGTTAAACTCCAAACTAGTGTAGTCAATTAATTCTAATCTTATTGTTTTTTTTTTCTCCATATTGAGCATGTATATGATCCGAGTTTTCTAAAAATAAGCTTTTGATGGCTGACGTATTACATATTTCTCTGGATTGCTGCTGCATTCGACAATTATGTTATACATATAAATCGTTGAGAATATTTACGGCATTCATTGCGTCGCAATGCATAGTAGCCTTCGCCCAGCATAACCTTACATTTGGGTGCAAAATCAATCATACTCATTATTTCCGTCTGTCCAGAAATGTATGTATTTCATTGCCGAGAGCGCTCATTATTTAAAATATTAGTCATGAAGCTTTGATCTTGGCCATCTATTATTATTCTCTCTCGTTTATAGCGAAGCGGCCCTTTTAAGATTGTTTGTATACTATTTCTTATCTTTGCTGAACTCATTCGAAAAATACTTGACACAATGCATTTCAAGTGTGTGTGTGTTATTAGAGATGTAACTTCATTTTGGCAAATGTTTTGGTTTATTTTCGAGTGCTTAATCTATCTCATTTAAATAATACACCTGTCTAACAGGATTGGCTATTTTTTTTCTTTTTTTTACAAGGTTGTCACCACTTATCAAGGCCCAGAGGCCACTCGAGGATAAGGGTTAATAGGTATACATTAGTCATTGTGATTTTAGCATAGTAAACAGTGGGAATTTTGTAACTTGGATTACTTAGGGGGACGATTCAATTAGAACTTGTTCACATTGGACTTTTTCTTTTTTTTTCATAGGTATCAACTCATTATCAAGGGCAAGAGGCTACTCAAGGATAACGGTTAAAGAGTGTACAGTAGAAATTGGACAATATAAAAATCATTAGTAATGAAAATTTGTTAAATTTGATAACTTATATGGAACGGCTCATCAAGAACTTATTTACGTTAGACTTGAAGACAACCATATTGTAGTCAGCCGGAAAGCAGGAAAACGGAAGACAATTCCACAGGCGTGCAGTTCTAATAAAAAAGCTTTGTTCATGGAATCTACGTTTAGGTTTAGGCACAGATATACTGTACTAGCCTTTCATCTGTGATAGTTATACATAATTTTATCATACTCCATATAGTCGATTTCAAAGATACCCTTTTTCTGCCCTTCCAGGCAAATGAAAACAAGTGGGCCATGGATTTTCTAAACAACTATGAAGAGTTTCAGAATACGCCTCGTTGTAGTGTGCAGTTTGCTATTTTATTCATAGACAGTTAACAAGGGTATGGCATGTATGTTTTCACAAACATTTCGACTTGATTAAAGGCAGTTAACCGACGTTATTTGTAAGCCGTATTTTACAAAGTTTCTCATCTTGGCATACGGAATTTAGTCATGCTATCTATGTTTAGGTGTTTGTATTTTCCATGTTTTTTCATGGTCACTGACGATTTTATCTTCAGTAATTGGTAGAAGTATTGTTTAGACATTCTTAGAAGTTTTGTTGAGCATTTCGCACGTTTTCTAGAACAAAATCTACGCCAATGTATTTGACAAATATGCTTTTCTCATATGCGTGTGTAAATATAAAACATAGTCCGTTCACATGCCATGTATTTCGTGTGTAAGGATTATAGCTTATAATTTTTTATTTGTTTTCTTTTCTTTTAAGAATAAGCAAAACAACATACTGAGGATGAAGTTTGACTCCGAAATATACGTAAATTATAAACTTAAACAAGAATTTGTTTTATTTTCCTAATATTACGTTTTGAATTGGGTTTCAAGCGCATTTGATGCGTATTTTATTTTATTCAAATTAAGTCTACGTTTCTATAATGGAATTGGCACCCTTGGACACAGGTGCATACACACAGAGAGACACACACACATATATATACATATATATATATATATATATATATATATATATATATATATACATATATATATTTATATGTCTGTGCGCGCGTGAGTATAAATATATATATATATATATATATATATATATATATATATTTATATTTATATTTATAGGTATTTCTTTCTATTTTATTCTTAAAATTGGCTTAATATACTCTTGTCTTACGTTCTCTTTTTACACCTCTCTGAATTTTTATAGCTCTCTCCATATAGATAGGAAATAAAATCGTGAAAGAGAGGGAGAGAAGGTAAAATCACATTTTATTGTATAAATATATAACAAAATATAAATATTAGTTTTTTTACATAGGAGTCGCCACATATCAAGGCCGATAGGCAATTCGAGAATAAGTGTTAAAGAGTGTACAGTAATCAATGGGGCAATATTATAGTCATCGTCATTTGTAAATTAGATTACTAAAGAGAAAGGCTCCTCAGGAACTTGTTTACGTTGGACTTGGATACGGCTATATTGTAGTCAGCTGGAAAGCAGGCAAACGAAAGACAGTTTCACAGGTTTTGAGTTCTAAGGAAGAATATGTGTTACTGGAATTGATGTTTAAGTTTAGGCACATATAAAGAGTAGGCGAAATTTTTAATAGTGTTTTCAGCTAAACGAGTGTTCCTCGTGAAAGTTTGGCGGGGAGGGGGAGCATAGATTGGATCTCAGCCGAACACTTGCCATTAAAATAACGATAAACCAGAGACAGCGCAACATCTGTTCTGTGAGAAAGAGGTTGCGGGGAAGAGAACTTGGAATTTTCCACTAGACTGAGTAGACTATTTTTAACTGAGTAAATGCAGGATAAATCTTTCAGGTGTGGCAAAAGTACTCCATAATTGGACGTACCTGGCTCTTATATAGATAGAGAATTACATCAACAGTGATATATCTTCTGGATCGATAAAACGATCCAACTATTTTCCCACCGACCCTGGCAACGGATTGAATGTACGTGTTCAATTTAAGATCAGGATTAATGGCTAAGCCCAGAAGCTTGTCAAATCATGGAGTCTCCTTACGACGAGAGATATTCATTTTAATTAATGTCAGCTGACGATTAGAGTATTGTGATGTGAAGATAGAGGTTTGGTTTTAGATGCATTAAAAAAATAAGCCATCTCTTTCCCTATTGTGCCCCCTACTCAAGATACGAGGGTAAATAATCAGAGAACTTGCTCATTTATGAACTGTGATGTGCTGCCATGGATGGTAGTGTCGTCTGCATAAATGTCTACGAATGATCTAAGCTTATGATCGGGAAGGTCATTGATGTAGGTCATGAAGGGAGGTAGGTGCAGGATAGACGCCTGAGGGACTCCAGCATTAATACGCTGAGCATCTTATTTCTGCCCCTAAACCACTTCTCTTATTAATCTATCAGAGAGAAATGATTGATTAATTGAGAAGACATATCCAGCTATACAGTAGCTGCAGATTTTTGGAAAAAGACCTCTGTGCCATACCCTACCAAAGGCGTTTTATATATCAAGAGCAATTGCAGTAGAACGGAAACCATATTGAATATCACTAACAAGGTTATTTTTGCTTAGGTAGTTGACTACACCTCTATTTAACACATATTTCTGTAACTAACTCATGGCACACAGAGGATTTTTTGTCTGTCATGAGAGGGAAATGACTGATGTAAAATTCGTAGAAAAACTGTGACTTATATTCGATTTAATTGATCCATATATATTTGCAATTTACCGATATAAAGGACAGCAAAATATTTACAGTTCGATGTTTGAATAAAAATATTTTCAGTTGAAAAATAAAAAAAAGTCGGTATAATTTCTGATAGTATATTAATCAATTCGTTAAGGAAGATATTCTTTATATTTTAATCGATGTGTGCATTCTAGTAGAAATATAACGGATACTTGTATTCTGAGCATCGAGTATCTTACATATCGATGCGTATTTCATTCATGTATCTCAGCCAGCATTTTGACTCAAAATATATAGTAATTTACAATAGCAGCTAAAGCAGCAAATATTGAATCCACACTATTAATGGGATATACTTTCATTTAGACAGCGCACGCTGTGTGATACATTAGTTCCTCATATATGACATTGCGCTGACTGGCATGACTTCTTCGAATGCCGTTTACTCATTAATATATTTATAGCGGATAACATCAGAATGTGTTGATCGATGACACATAAGATACATTCTTGGCGGTTGCAACATTGTTTCCGCTGTTCAATTGTTAATTATCCAAGAGAAATATCACGTCGATTGTGTTCATGTCTCCTTTCTATCAAATAACAACCGCGCGTGGCCGACTTGGCAACAGAAATTTACACGCAATTTTATAGTGTAATCTCTACTTCATAAATGACGTGCAAACGCGGTCTTGCTGAGAAATATATAACATTTATATAAACCCATCCATGGTCGTTCACACCATAAAAAAATACATGTGTATTTTTTTTTATTTTTGCAATATGTCCTGCTGATTCTATCGCAAACGCGTGTTCACTGTTTTTAAAGAGGTAAGTACATACTTGTATTAACGTAATCATTTTCTTTGATTATCAATTTTTATAAGGATTATATATATTAATTTTCTCAATAGTGTTTAGTATATATATATATATATATATATAATTATATTATTACCCCTATTCAAAAGGTACAGAACACACACTTTTTTTTCTATCACTTTGTTCTGCATAAAATAATATACGTTGATTATAATTACATATCAGTTGTTTCTGCATGATTTACATAATTAGCTGGATTTTTCTAATTATGTTCTAAATGTTTGTTTATGCAACTGATATAAAATATTTCATGCGTCTACATGCTTTTCACTTCACAAAGGTTAAATATATTGCATTTGAAGAAACTTTTTTAAAGTCTTGGTTTTGAAAATGTAAAATGTTTAAAAGTGATTATATAAAATCAGAGGGCAGTATAGTGGTAGAAGAAGGAGCATTGTAGATAAGGATAGATGTAAAAAATTATACTCATAATAAAACGAGTAGGATAGCAAGAAACGAACTTATATGTGAGCGGAGTGAGAAAATCATAATTATAATAACACTTCCTATGCTTGTCATGGTAATTTTTGACACATTATTTGTTGACAATTTTTCTTATTTTAAGAGCGAAAAAATACGAGGCAGAAACTTTCCTGTATCATTTCTATAACTGACTGTGGACTTCCTGCATCTCATTTTTTATATGATTAATTAAAAATTAAATTAATTGCAAGAGTTAGAAAATTAGATCCAGTTGTTGTCTGGAGGTCTTCCTTATTCTCTTAAATTAAAGAAAAATATAAAAAGTGTTTTTTACTGTTTTTGGTTCACTTGAGATTTTCTCTTTTTTTGCTTTAATTAGCTGGTGAGGTTTCTCCGCAGTTATTTTGTCGGATTTCCTAGGTGTATATCTGTATATATGCATACATTATTTATATATATTGTTTTATGTAAATACAGGCATGATTCCGATTACGATTCTTTTTAAATTTCAAATATCTAATTAGTGAGAAATATATAACATTTATATAAACCTATCCGTGGTCGTTCACAATATTAAAAATTACATGTTTTTTTTTTGTTTTTTTTTTGTAATTCGTCATTATTTCTTACTGATCCGATCCGGGCAAACGCTTGTACACTGTTTTTTAAAAAAAAGTATAAGTACATATCTGTATTAACGTAATCATTTTTTTCATTATTATTTTTTAATGAATATATATATTAATTTTCTAAATTGTTATTAGTATACACATATCATACTTAATTATATTAATGCCCTCATTCGAAAGCCACAGAACACAAAGTGTTTTCTACTACTTTGTTCTGTATAAAATAATATACGTTGATTATAATTACATACCAGTTGTTTTTGCATGATTTACATGACTAGCTGGATTTTTTCTAATTACGTTCTAAATATTTGTTTATGAAACTTATATAAAATATTTCCTTCGTTTCACTCTACATGCTTCTCACTTCACAAAGGTTAAATATGTTGCATTTGAAGAAACTTTTTTTAAAGTCTTGGTTTTGAACATGTAAAATGTTTAAATTTATTATATAAAATTAGAGGGTAGTATAGTGGTAGAAGAAAAAACATTGTTGATAAGGATAGATAGAGAGACACGTACATGTCAATAGATGTAAACATTTATACTTAAAATAAAACGATAAAGATAGAAAGAAACGCACTTATATCATAATTATAATAAAACTTCCTACGCTTGTCATGGTAATTTTTGACACGTTATTTGTTGACATTTTTTCTTATCTTAAGAGCGAAAAATACGAGGCAGAAACTTTCCGGTGTTATTTCTATAACTGACTGTGGACTTTCTGCATCTCATTTTTTATCTGATTAATTAAAACTTATATTCAATAGGTTGAGAATTAGATCCAGTTGTTCTCTGCAGGTCTTCCTCATATTATCTTGTGATTTATCAAGTATCTGGAGGTCTCGTTATTGTTATTTGTTCACTAACCACTTATAGACTGTTTTTCTTTAGATCATTATATTTTGATAGAAAATTATAAATAAACAGATGAAAATATTTTAATGTATCTGTTAAAATTAGTATAAATTCCAAATTTCGTATGACAATGTCACAGTAAAAAAATATATTTACAAGTAAATACAGGGTACTCTCGTAGATTCGTGATCTTATAAATAATATTTTTTCCGAGGGAAAAATTGTAAAACATTTATTTGGTCCGTGTATAATAGAATAAAATTTAAATATCACGGAAAGTTTTCTTATAGTAAATAATTACACAAAAAAAAACCGCGTAGATGTAGATTAGTGATACATAGAATCAACGCGATTAAGATAAAAAACACAATCACGTGTCTAAAACATCATTTACGGCGTCCTTTTTCTATAGTTTATGAAAAAAGAACGAGCCCCAGTGAGTAAAGTAGATAATTTTAAAGGGATATTTGGAAAACATAAGACGAACCCAGTAAGAAAAGTTTTTAAAAAATACACATTGAAATCCTAGGAATGCTGAACGATTGTAATTGTTATTACAAATAACTAAATATTATTTATGTCAGAGATAGATATTTATAGATGCAGTCGATTGTTAATTCTTTTAGAAATAACTGGGTATTAAATATGTCAGTAAAAACAATGGGCAATACGAGTTTAGAAATAATGATAAACAAAACAGATTAAAAACGATACAATTAATTTACGAATTTACTCGAGGCCTGTGGATGCATGTGCAAAGCACACCTGTGATTTGAAACGTGAGGGAGTCACATTATTTCACCACACTTCTGACGTCATAAAAAAAGAGTTTCCCAATATTTTGAGAAAGGGTTCGGAGTTAGAGACGGTCACAGAAGTGAGAAAGAGCCAGAGAGTTAGAGAAGATACTAAGAGAGAATAAGTCAGACTTGAATTTGATGTCCCTGAGAGGTGAAAGGGAGAGAGAAGACAATTTAGTCAGAAAGACTTGAAACCTTGACAATTATCATCACCAGCTTGTATGAATAAATAATTATCTATATTTGCAAACTGTTTTCTTTGTATGTTGTCATTCGACAAAAGGAAAAAGGTAAATGTTTTTATTCTATCATCTTATAAGTTAACGTTGTAAACTCATTCGAAGTATTATATGTACCCTCAGCCATAATCAATAATGTATCTCCTGTCAATATGTGATAACAAGAACTATTGCATAAATGTCTCAGCTAATTATATAAAGTTTTCCAGGATCGTCAAAGTCGTTGTCGTGATGGAAACAGTATATAAATGTTATTATCACTGTTTGTATTATGTGTATCCGATACGAACTCCCAACTATAAAACCCATGCTCCTTATAAATATTTAAAAATAATTGTCAATGTATGTGCAATAAATTCATATTAAATGTTGTGGGGTACAAATCCCTCCTATTTCAGAACTAAGTTGCATCAACTAGTCCTATAAATATCAGTTGTTTCAGAGACAAAATGAGGAATCCATACCATGTTTCTACGAATACTTTCCGCTCATACCAATTTAGTGGCTCCTGTATTGTTTATGATAAATACATTTTATATTTTAAACACTTTCCACTACTGGTGGTGTCTTTCATTTGTAACCCCTAGCACTGGTCTAGAGCATTTATCCATAAATAAATATTTATTGTGGATATTTTCTCTGAAGAGATATACCGTACATCGAAAATCCATGGATTAAGAAAATAACTTTAAATATGGTGTATTCCTTGTTTATATAATATATTTGTTTAGTAAAATTTTCTGCAAAATATTTTATATAAAACCTACAATGTTTACTTTGTTTTATATTGTAGATTGAGCTATTTTATTTGCATGGGATTGTTTTATATAAAACATAGTTCCGCTCAACAATATTTTGAAAAGTTATAAAACACAAGATTAATTAATCTTTGATTTAATTAATCTCATGTTCGGATCTATGCTTTTATAGGGATACGAACCTAACACCTTTGCATTATCTAGTGCATGTTATATGCGGCAGAGATCACCGTAAACGTATATGCAGTAATACTATAAAGATTCGCATTGTCGAGATAATGTATGTTACGTGATTGATTACTAACCTAAAATAATAGGGAGTTCCAACAAGAGAAAAATAAGAATTAGTTTTATTTCAGTACCATTCCTCTCTGTGTTTAGTGGTGTCATTAATACTGTAATGTTTACTTTACAGAGTTTATACCAAGTGGCGTAGCAAGGACGGGGCGAGAGCCGATCCGCCCCAAGCGGCAGCATTTTGAGGGGGTAAAAAAATAAAAATAAATGCAACTAACAAAAAATATGAAATTTTGTGTCGAAGAAGTCCGAACTATTAGAAATATTTGTTTGTATTTTACGAGCGGCCCATGTCAGTAGGGTGGCATTTGTACGGAGTAAAAATAGAAAATAGAAAACAAAATATCTGAAATTTTATACAGACAACTTTTTTTAAAAATCAGAACCTTTGGAGGTATTTGAATCGGAAAAATATGTCACTATTGTACGAGCCGAACATGTCAAGGGACGGCATTTGAAGAGGTTATAAATAGAGAATAGAAAAAAATTAAATAAATACAAAGCTAACAAAAAGAAATGTCATTTTTTAGCGAAAAGTTTGTAAACATATGAAATGTTGAAGGTATCGGAATCAGAAAAATGTGTTCCTATTTTACGAGTTGCCCATTTCAGGGCGGGCGGCATCTTGAGGGGTTAAAAAAGAACAATGAGAAAAAAGTATATAAAAGCTGAAAAATATCTAAAATTTTCTACTCAAAAGTTTAAAAAAAGGGAACTTAAAGAGGTATTGGAATCGGAAAAATTTGGCCCTATTTGTTCTAATCGACATTTTTTTTTTTTTTTGCGATTGCATATGGGCACTACAAATTCTTACCGGAAATAGCACAGGCAGTTATTTTAAAATTTAACCTTTTGTACATTAATTTAACATTAATGTAAATTTGGAATAATCATTCTTTCAAGGCTACTCTAACATTGTAGAAATGTTCACTTAGCCGAATTTCGACTGGTAAGGTTTTAACAATATGTGTTATCGCTTAGAATCCCTAAACTTACAGAATTTATTTCCAGGAGTGAAAAAAATTAGTGTTCTAAAATGCTACAATGTTCCTGAAATGAAAAATCATTTTACGTCCAATTATTATTGCTCGAGCGTTTCTCAACGCGAAGGGTCTAGAGATCCGACTTGTTGAAAGAAACATAGTTGACAAAGTAGAGCAACATCTTATTGAGAATGAAATTAGGAAGTGGCGAGAAACCCTTGCTAGATTGCTGGGCATCATCAAGTGTCTCACCAAGCAGAAGCTAGCACTACGGATGATGAAGGAGATGACGTAAACAAAAAGGGATAATTTAAAAGTGGTATATTTATTAGCTAAGTAGGACACTGTGCTCTGTGAACATTTGTGAAAGTTAACATGGGAAAGAAAATAGCTACCTCTTATCTGTCACCAGAAATTCAAAATAAATTTGTGAGCGTTTTATCAAAGCAGGTGAGAAAGAAAATCATCAATCAGATCCAAGAAAGCAAATATAATTGCATAATTTTTTATAGCACTCCTGATGTATTTCACAAGGACCTGATGAGTGAGGTGTTGCGCTACGTAAAAATTGACGAAAATAAAGTGTCAGTTGGGGAGTTGTTTCCCCGCTACATCGAGACAAAAAGTAAAAACGCGGAGGGAATTTCTAAACTGATTTTGAGAGAACTGTAGAACGATGGGATTCATATTGGTGACTATATTTGCCAGGCATTTGACAATGTTGTTATTATGGCACGCCACCGATCGGGTGTTCAGAAACGAATCTCCAAAATCAACCCAAGAGCTCTATTTGTGCCATGCACTATCAATTCCTTAAATCTGATTTGTGTACATGCCGCTTCTGTAGCGGTTCATTCTGTTACATTTTTACGTATATTGGGCCGGTTATTCTCGTTCTTTTCTGCATGCACACATCGCTGGGGCGTATTTATTCACTTGACAGTTCTAAGTATGAAGTGGACTATGGAAACTAGATGTTGTAGTAGTGCAGATGCTGTAAATGATCTTGTAAAAAATTATTGGAAGTCGTCATTGCCCTGGAACAGTTCGCATAAGGAGAAAATGCAACTACAGGATCAGATCACTCTTTAATTCTAAACTCGGTATTGTTGTTTCTGTTTATGTTATTTCTGAGCTTTTGGAAAACAATTCTCCCAGAAATCACTGATCAAGAAGTATCTTCAAAAAAGGGACTGGATCTGCAACAAAGTTTTGTCAGGTTGACGGCGTTGAGAGATTGCCTTCTTCAGACTAGAGAAAAGATCGTGGGCTCTGCAATAGACGAGTAAAAAACTCTGCTTTGAAATGGAGATAAGCATAGAGAATCGCATCCGCAAAAGGAAACGAATGGGTGGTGAATGATTGACTAATGCAGGACTGGGGTTTGATACCGAGTTGAGACGGGGAATACTGTCTGTCCTTGAAAGGTTGACTGATGAAATATCTTGCAGAGTTCAACAAGTTCACAATCTCACAAGTAAATACGCTTTTCTTACAGATAAACCTGCTTGATGTTAATTATGATTGTAAGCTTGGTGAAGTTGACGAAGATATAGTAAAATATAAATTCTTTGCCGAAAGGAAGAGATTACAGTATTTTTTGAAAGCTTCAGGGAAAGACAAAATCAAAGAACCTCTTGGACTTTTAAAATTTATACAGATATACAACCTTGGGGATACCGTCCCTAATATTGTGATCTTGCTGCGCATTTTTCTTACCCGAGTTATTGGCGTTGTCAGCTGTGAGCGCTTATTCTCGAAACGGAATCTCATACAAAACTACTTTCGATCAAAAGGTGCTAGGCAATGTAACAGACTAGAAACTCCTTCACATAGAGAACTTGTCGAGTTTTAATAACTTTGCCGAAGAAAGCGCACAAATTATGTTTGTACATTTTTAACAGACTTGACGCCTTGCGATAATTCTCTCAGAAAAATAAATGTATAGCCATATTATAAATTGATAAATACATTCATTAAGAAAAATAATTGTTTTTATAAAGTATTCTAACCTTATTTACAACAACACATTTCTAAAATTTCGCGCTTAAACCCAGCGATTATACACACGGATTATGACGAAAACTGCATCCGATTAGCCTCTCCTTGATAAAGCCTTGTTTTTGTGAGAATTCATGATTTAAATGGTCTCCTTTAAATTTATAAATTCAAATTTCAAATATTCTCATTTAAATTAATACAAAAAAATGTTTCCTAAAATTTGAGATTTTCAATTTCTTAAATTCTGCGCTTAAACCAAGCGCTTACGCACAATGATTTCAAAAGGCGCCGATAGAAACGTTTTATTTTCTTTTCGAGAGGCCCGACCTCTTTATAATAATATTATGAAGAAAAAGAAAAGAAAACTACATCAAACTATCCTGTCTTCGATACAGCCATGTTTTTGCTAAAATTCGGACTTTAACAACAATTAAACAAAATAAATACAAACGATTTTATCATTTCGTAACATTTTCAGGTGTTCAAATGTTCTCATTTGAATTTATTATTATAAGTGCTCGTGTAGCCAAATAATTCAATTTAACATTTTTTTAATAATTTGAATTATACGTTGTTGTATTATAACAAATATTTCGTTACTTTTGTTTCATATTTACGTTTACATAATTCATTTAAGATTAATGTACTTATTATTATTATTTAAATTATTGAAAGAAAAATTGTTAAATTCAATGAAAATAAAAGAAATTGAATTGTGTAAACATTAAACTGAAGGGAATTGTGTAAAATTAGTTCAATGAAAATAAATAGTTTCAGGGCTTTTTGGAATTTTGAAGGTTTTAACAGGTTATCATATGCCAGCAGTAGGCAGGGGGCGGCAAAACAAGTAAGGATATGTCAGCCGGTGGGGGGAACACAGGTAATGATATGCAGCGGGGGTGCGCAAACCACATAATTATATGCCAGCGGGGGGGTAAACATGAAAGTATATGCCAGCAGGGAAGGGCTAATTTTCAGACCGACCAAGGCTGCAAAATGTGATGCTACGCCACGGCTTATACCAAAGAATAATAAGTAAGTGCGATAGTGAATGGAATATTACTAACTTAATATAGTGATTTTTCCTATGATATAAAATATAAGCCTCAAAAATTGTTACTAATATTCGTATTTAAGGAAGTTCTTTTACATTTCTTGTATAAAGATTATGACATTTGCTGTAAATGATACAAACCTATGAATATATGTGATTGTGTTTGTGAGCATATATACAAAATTGCCCACATATCATTTACCGAAGGAAGCAATCCCTCTGATAATCGCATTTCTACCTATATAATCGATAGTTAATAACATTGAATATTTATGAATCGTAAGAAATATTAAAAATATATATTTTTTTAATATTTAAGTTAACTCGTATACTTCATGAGTAGATGTAACTAGTCAAGGAAAGCTGCCGACACGCTATCCAACACAGAATGTTTTCATTTTGATGACTTAATCTACTTTATAGATTTGGGGTTTAAGACTGGACTGTATCCGAAATGATAATGAATTAAACAAGACGATCATTTCCTTTTCAATAATGAGAGATATGTTTCTGTCAGGTTCAGCTGGTCTCGAAATATAATGGATTTAAGTTGTACGAAAACAAACACAAAAAACTGATAAGAACGCGGTGCACGTGGAGACAAATTATTTTTTTTGTAATAGAACATATGTGGTTAGAAATGTATCAATTTCAATCGGACACAGCGCTGTCTATGTTTATCCACGTTTCATAATAATATATTTGGTGCTGCAGATTTCTTCATAGATTATATCTAAATTTATGCACTCACAGTGTATGTCAGAGATGCTATAAAGTTTAAATAATAATATTTTTATTATAATAAAAACATATACTAAGCAAGAAATTGTATGAAATGTATACCAGCTAGTAAATATAACTCGCAATCTTTTGTTCTCAGATGAATTCATGGTTGGTTTCATCACTTCCCTCGGACACAATGTTACATCAGAGTTTCAGATAAACTACACGTTCTTCAAATGTCCAATGGGCTATTCTTGTCTACGTGTGTGTGCGACATAACTCACATATAATTGCTCGCTTATAAATAGGAATATAAGTAAGAGTATGTCAATAAAAAATTCGCTTGTCTCTGTTCTCATTATTTGAATTAAGTTGTGTACTATTCTTATTTCGTATTTTCATCCCGTCCTATTTTCCCAGAACAATATGTGTGACGCAATGTGATGTTAAAACATGCCTATTTAATCGGGCTTATCTCAAAACTCTAAGTCAGTTTGTAACGCAACTTCTATTTAATATGTTTAAATAAGATGAGCTTTTAAAATTGTATGAATCTCTATTATGTTTATTTATGCCACACTTTTTCTATGCATTCCGTTAGATGTTCGCATATTTTAACTGGCATTATATTAGTGATTGAATGAATTAATAAGTTTAAGTAAAAAGAGGTTAAATATTTAAAATAAAAATTTCACATGTATATAAATATTTTCTACTGATGAGATGTAGCAAGAGTAGTGTACTAGTAGCAATATTAATATAATTGAATCGCAAAACACACTAAGGATTTGGAAACCTATCCGTATTTATAGTTTATATAAGGATACGTAGTCACAACAAAATAAGTCAGAAAAAAGAAAGATATCAAGAGTATTTGCAGTAGTCATTATAGTGTTAAGAGAAAAAAGTGGGAATCTTTTAAGCTTAAGCATATTACACATATTTAATCAGAATGGTTGTCTAATTGTTTTTTTTTATTGGAATAGTGCAGATTATTATTATAGCAATTGTTTTCAGAGGCATTGTGGCTGGTGTTAAATTCCAAATAATAGTCACACAAGGAGCTTTAACACAGGTCATCAAAGATCTAATTGAAAACAGTCTGTGCTGTTCTCTGGAGGATGAGTGACAACACGTCTTTCCAGAATTCCAATAATCTACAACGCATTTCGAACTCAGTTGTAAAAAAGATTGCATTATCGAAACAGCTGCTTGCCATTGATTTCTCGTTGCCAGCAACCATTAGTCTTAACTTAGATTTGAGTGGCAATAAGCCTTTCTAAGTTCCCAGTTCTCTTCACACTTATACAACGTCGGCCTGGGCAGTGCTCACTTCCCAGTCTTTACTTCCTCTTTGACTATACTTTGCTATTCGGTCTGACTCTTTGTTTTTATGGAAGGGCACTGATGCTATAATGAGGGTGGGGTGGGGGTTAAAGAACTTATAAATATGTAGCTTCAATGTTCTTGGTTTCCTATATTGTTTCATGCTTTGTCTCTGCAGCAGGGTGTCTGGCCTGCGCTTGTGGCGCATGTATGTTAGTATCCATATTCAAGCCTTTTCCTTTATATTTCAGCTGGTTTCATTATTGTTGTTCGTTGTATTTGTCCACTCATTCCTCTGATTTCAATTTCTTCCATACTTTTTCCAACGTTTGGGAGATTGTTCCTAGTGCTCCTACATTTATAGGAATTATTTTGATTTACTTCCTCTTCTATATCCCTTTCAGCGCTCTGGTTAGGTCTGTATAATGACTCTGTTTCTCCTTTTCTTTGATATACACCCTGTGGTTAGCAAGAACAGCAAAGTCTACTATTTCATTGAAGTTTTCTTTCTTGTTAATTATTACGACATCCGGACTTGCTTGGATGAGTTTATGAGATTCTATGTCCATGTCGCATAGGATTTTGTGATTTTCGTTTAAAGTCCTGTTGCCTGATAATGTTTGTACAACTTATCTGTGAGTTCAAGATGCAGTTGGTTTCATAATTCTCAGTGTACTAAATTTCCATTGTTTGTGTCTCTTCGTGTATTCCTTTTGGGCCAGTTTGCTGCATTCACTTACTATATATTTTATCGTTTGGTCTCTTTGTCCACAGAGACTGCATTTACTTTTTTTCTTGTGTTTTATCGATATTTGCTTTATGTGGTTGGTCTTATCGATTTATCTTATACTGGAGTAATTTGGGATTAATTTCCACGGTTAATGTGTCATTTTCGTATCCATGTACAAGTGTTTTCGTTAGTTTAATATTTTGCCACCCTCAAAAATGTTCCTTGTAGTTGTTTTCTCGTCTTATTCTCTATCTCTCTGCGTTCTCTTTTGCAGAGTTTTTCAGTGACTCACTCTGTCTCACTCTGCCATGATTACCTTTTCCGTGTTCTGCGTTATGTAAGTTTTTTAATTCATTTTTGTCGTGCATATAGTCTTCTATACAAACTAGTCCTGCCCCGCCTTTTTTTCTTTTTCATGTAGAGTCGGTCTACATCTAGTTTTGGGTATAGTGCATTCTGCATGATCATGAGTTTCCTGGCCTTTTGGTCGAGCTGTCTCAGTTTTTTTTTTGGTCCACTCTATGAACGGCCGTGCTATCTTATTAGTGATACTGCCCATGTATTTATAACTTTTATTAATTTCCTCCTATATAATTTTGCTTCTCGTAGTTTTCTTGTCCACCTTAGGTACGTTTCAAATCTTCTCTTTGATTCCTGTAGCTTTGATGGTGTCTGCTTCCAGAGCTCCTAGTATTTATAAGCGCCTGATTCCCCTAGGACTCTCATCTCCATATGGTTGGGTATACCTCTGCCTTCTGTTGTCTCCAATTTTTCC
Organism: Euprymna scolopes; assembly: GCF_053919585.1. Taxonomy (NCBI): domain Eukaryota; kingdom Metazoa; phylum Mollusca; class Cephalopoda; order Sepiida; family Sepiolidae; genus Euprymna; species Euprymna scolopes. The sequence goes on along the minus strand of NC_136486.1, from coordinate 120,771,891 downwards.
TCTCTTATAACTAGTAGTGCGCACTTTTCCATACGAAACTCTATTGGGATATCCTGACTGAAAATCCTGTTAGTGTGTACCAGTATATCTACTTGGTTTTCGGTCCTTGCAAAAGGTTTCCGATCGACTATGTTAATCAGGTGGTTCAATTTTCCTCTTTACTAGAGGACATATCTAGGTTGGCACTTTCTTAATATATTGCTCATGGGTAGCATGAATATTATGAACAGCAATAGTTAAAGTTAATATCCTTGGAAGATGCGCATTGTATGTAAATTTCTGCTATGTGTTGTCCATCAGCTCTCAGATCCAGTCTCCATGTGCTCATTGCAGTTTCTATCACATTGATGAGCTTGCCTCATTTTTATACATTTTTAAACATTCTATTATCCATATTTGTGGAATCCTTTCGTACGGCTTTTTTGTAGTCGATCCACATCATGGCTAAATTCTTTATTCTTTTGTTACTTCCTTTAGGATTTTTTGATCATTGTATAGTAGAACACCTGTTCCTCTCTTCCCTTTCTGGCACCTTTTTGTTCCTCGGGGAGAACTCCACGATTATTCAGGGATTTGTTCACTCAGGTGTGCTGTTAATATTTACCACATAGTGACTAAATATGTGATTGGCCTATGGTTGATAGATTAGTTCCTTCCTCTGTGTCCTACTCTATCAGTTTGGTTCTGCCTTTTGTCATCCAATCTAGCAGATTGTTTTCCTTCATACATCTTTTCCTATTTTGAGGTAATCTTTTGTGTACTGTTGTGCATTTTTGAACCAGTATGCATTATCCCGTCCTGTGTTGGTGTTCTCCAGTTTGCCATTTGGTTTTCTTTGTGGTTACCTTACTGATTTTATTCACGGGCCCCTTTCCCATTTGTTGTAATTCGGCTTTCATGTCTTTCAGCCATTCGGCATTGCTGTTGTTTCAGTCGTTTTTCGCAGTTCTTACTCCAATAGAGTTGTGTTTCTCTTGGGTTCGGTTGTTCTGTTTTTTTTTTTTACTCCGTTAACGTTTATGTAGAATTAGCTTTAATTGTTTTCAAATATCCTGTTTTGCTTTCACTGTTAAGTTTTGTGTCTATAGTGTCTCAGTCTACCTTATATGCTGCTATTTTTGGTTCAGGTCTTCGTGTTTCCTGCTAAGCCTCTCCCTGCTCGTCACGTTTTTAATTTTCAATTTTCTCCATGTTGCTTTCTTGCTGTTCATCATTTTGTCTAATTTATGTGTGTTGGTTTACGTTTTTTGCCTCATTTCACATCCAGCTCTTGCCAGTTCATTATTCCCTGGGTGTTCTTTTTTCTGTTTTGACCTTCATGCTAACCGTCTTAGCGCCTGCGTAGATTAAGTTGTTTAGGTCAGTGTTTGTTGGGATATGTGGGAGGAAATTGTATACCGTATCTGCTTCTGTTTTTAATTTCTATTGCTCTTGGTTCATTAATGATGGGAGCTTTGTTTTTCTTGGTCTATAAAGTCTATTATTTTTTTTTTACTATTTCCTCTACTTCATTCTCTGTTATCTCTGTTTTCAACGTTTTTAGACTCTAGTATTTGTAGGTTAAGTGCATGTGACGTTTCTCCCTGTGGGGCATCTACACGTGTGGCTCCAGTGAGGTATGCTTCATGCTAAATTACATTGTTTATTTTACACGGTATTTACGTTATTTTCATTTTTGAGAGCACGCCTCTCTTGAATATCAGGCTTCCTTGGTCCGCGATTTTTCTTCTATTGTATTGTAGTTACTGGCTAATTCCCATAGCTTTTTTGGTCTGTATTATTATTATTATTATTATTATTATTATTATTATTATTATTAATAATAATAATAATAGTAGTAGTAGTAGTAGTAGTAGTAGTAGTAGTAGTAGTAGTCGAAGGACACGATAATCGGCACTTCCTGGTGGGAGCATATCCCCCTTCTCATAAAAAAGTAAACTACGGTTGTTCTTGGCGGCGAATCCCTAATATTTACAACGGATTTCGAAATAGATACCCCCCAACCTCCTCATATAAATAACGTAGTACGGAATAGACACAATCACCATCACTAACGGCTTTAAGAATAGACACCCTATAATATGAGGGGGGAATGTCAAATAATTGCCCCAAGTTTAACCTTGATACATGTTGTCAATAAACCTACCCGCAAAGAATATAATCCAGCAAAAGGTGGAAATACTGGAAGTGTCTTTTTGAGAGAAGTACAATTTTTTATCGCGCGTTGTAGTGTATAATGTAGGGCATAATGCATGACATTATATCTCGAAAACTTTACAATAGATCGTCTTATTCAGCACAGGCTAAAATCAATAGAGGTTGTCAATATAAAACAAAATTGTGTAGATTGTGACAAGGGACAAATTACCTAAAAAGTTCATATCTGGGCAGAGTTAAAAATGTTTGCTGCAAAGAGAACTAAACAGAAAACAACTACATTAATAGAATAAAAAAACAACAATAATATATAACAAATGTGCATATCTGAAAACACAGTAATCAAAGGGAAATAAATTTGTAATTTAGCGACATAAATCATTTGACAGACAAAGAAAGTAAAACAAACAATCATAAAAACTGACGTAATTGTAGTCAAATATGAAGTGAATGAAACGTAATGAAAATAATAATTTATATGGATGTCATTTAGGTTTAGCGTGTAAAAAATATGTGTTTTCTTAAAGGAAATAATTTTTATGATTTCGAAAGTAAAAAATATATTTTATTTTTTAGCCTAATCACGCAAATTAAGGCGCGGTGCCACTTTAATTTGTAGGCTACTTCAACTAACTTATATTAAGAGAAACGTTTATTAAATTGCTCCCTCTAAATAACATAATTTACATGCTGTTCTTTATTCACATTAATCCCATCTCAATCTTAAATTTCAGATTTAAAAAAATAAAGTGAAATAAAATTATAATTTATGGCCAAAGATCATTTGGCAATTATGAAGTTGAGAAAAATATTGTCGCAATATTTTTTGGTGATGGTTATAAAAAAGTACTTAATTTAATAGAATATGATAATTGCAACTGATTCCCCAAAATAAAAGTCATGAGAAATTGGTTTATTTGACAGTTAAGTTTAAATCGATGAAATTATCGTGAATAAAGTGTAAATTTTCTAATTTAGAGGGTTGGTTAATTTTCCAAACTTCCCCAAAAGATTCGTTCCATGTATGGTTATGAAGAAAACATAGTTGCCGCAGATTTCTATATTGTTGGTGTGTTAATTGTTACAAAAATCCGTACTATCTCACTTACTGCTTAATGTAAGGAAAAGGTGACGCCGCTTTTTGGTAAAATATTTACATGTAATGTAAGTATCGGCGGTTCGTTGCTTTCTGTTAATACTCGGAGCAGAGAATACTTTTTTTATCGCTTACAAAGATAGCATTTCATTTTAGCATCGAATAATTTAGGACGCTGCATAGTAATGATAAAAAAGAAAGACGCGACCTATTTTATTATAACAATATGTATACACTTTGAATACAAATAATGCGATATAACATAATTTACGACGCTGAAAAAAACGGTATTTGCAGTAGATGTGACCATCACCTGTGGAAGCTGCGCTTACCTATGCAAAGGATAGTTATAATTATTTTGTTTGTGAAAATCTAAGGTAAATATGTGGATTAAATTGTACAAACAATAGTCTGTAGGGGAAATGCGCGATGTTTTAAAACAATGAGTGGCTAAGTTTTTGCTGGAATTTTGTGTGTGTGGGTGCGTGTGTGCGTGTGTGGGTGTGTGGGTGTGTGTGATGTTTTCAATAGGTGTCAAGGCTCTGATCGTATAAACACTTTACTTTATAGCACACACATCAAACTTTAGCCCGCCTGGAAGTAATTTGCACCGGCTTCAATTAATATTTTGCAGTTCCAACAACTTCTGCGAGGCTCCATGTAATTCCTCTTGTGTTAGCGTGTTAAAGACTCCCAGCGCAGACGCTTTCATCTCCTTACTTTTGTCACACCGTCGCCTCTGCAATTTTCATTGTGCTTACGAAATAATCAAAAGTCACTGGAAGCAATTCTGGACTATAGGAAGGCGAAGTTTTTTTGTTTTTTTTTTACATATGCATCACCACATTATCAAGGCCAAGAGGTCACTCAAGGATAAGTGTTAAAGAGTTTACATTAGAAATTGGACAATATAGTAATCATTAGTAATGAAAATTTGGTAAATTTGATAACTTATATGGAACGGCTCATCAAGAACGTATTTACGCTAGACTTAAAGACAACCATATTGTAGTCAGCCGGAAAGCAGGAAAACGGAAGACAATTCCACAGGCGCGCAGTTCTAAGAAAGAAGCTCTGTTCATGGATCTACGTTTAGGTTTAGGCACAGATAAAGAGTGGGGGGAATTTTTGATAGTGTTTACAGCTAGACGAGTGTTTCTTGTGAAAGTTTGGCGAGGGGGGGACCATAGATTGAAGCTCAGTCGAAGACTTTCCATGAAAATAACGATACATCAGAGACAAACTCGCAACATCTCTTCTGATCGTATAAACACTTTACTTTATAGCACACACATCAAACTTTCGCCCGCCGCCCATATTGGTTAACAAGGCCGGGACAAAACTGGAAGACCCTTGTGTTTTAAATCCCCACATTGACATTACACTCTCTCCAGACACACCCTACTGTTTACACGTTACACTCTCTCCAGACACACCCTACTGTTTACCAATGACACTTTTTATTTAGTCCACCAACTCAGGTATACATATTATCCAGGTTTACAACAGAATTGTATTGCCTGCTGTTGTGTAAAGTGTCTTCACGCCAAAGTTGAATTTTGGAAATTCACCAGCTGTAACAGTCAGGTTTTAGTAGGGTATATTCCAATTCCTGTGCATTAGCACCTAAATTCATATGAATTGTACAGTCCTCTAATAAGATCATGTATCGTAATAACATATATACTTTTCGAGAGTCTACGACATTATTTAATCCCTGCAGAAAATGTCTGGAAACTTATTGAAGTCATGCCGTATATATATATATACATATATATATATATATATATATATATATATATATATATATATATATATATATATACACACTCGCATGGGTGCTGGCGTTTCCCGAGTGTTTGGAGGTGTGTCCTGATCAAAAAAATAGTGGTAACAGGAAGGGAGGCTCGACCCCGTACCGCGAAGGAGGAAAATAAAGGGGAAAGTTAAATCTTGCTGTTATGACAACCGCCAAACCGGAAGTCACGTAGGTTTAAATTAAGACTAGATAATCGAAAAGAGGGGATAACTTTCGAAAATATCGGTGGCAAAACGACCTTTCCCTGTAGAAATTACATAGTTGAGAGTGAAGAAAGTAATGTTTTTAGCCAATTTTTCGGGATTTGTCGTTTGAAGGGGCAAACTTCAAAACAATACTAGTCTAGTGAAAATCCCTCGCTTCTCTCGAAAGTTTTAGGCATACATGCAAACATGCATAAAGACATTTATATATTGGTAGCTCAAATTTTCGCCCCAAACTAATTAAAAAGCTTGCCTTATCTTTGAATACCTGTATGTGAAATTTCAAACTTTTAGCCCAGAAATTACCCGAGTAATTTAGTAGAGACCACAACGGTCAAAGTTGACCCCTATTATGACCCTTTAACGTTTATTGTTTTGGACTCAAATAAAGTTACTAAGTTTCATCTATGTCCAAGGAACCTATATCTAAAATTTCAATTGCTTATAAACAAAATTAGCGGAGGAGTTTGGTAGAGTTCTCAAAGGTAAAATCGTTGAACTTTGACCCCTTAACAGCTAAATTTGTGGCCGCATATGGATGATAAAGATTTTCGAATATCTCCATTATTCTTTATATCGAATTTCGGGTGTGTAGACTGAAAATTGACAGTTATTCTATAGGGGAATATACGCAGACAGACACACACAGACAGACACTTTCACTATTATAGATATACTAGCAGGGGTGCCCGGCATTACCTGGGTGTTTTGAGGTGTGCGTTCAACAAAAAAAAAGTGGTAGTAGGAAGGCAGGCTAGAACCCGTACCGTGAAGAAGGAGAAGAACGGGGAAAAACGTGATGTCTTTGCCGTTATGACCACCGCCAAATTGGAAGTGACCTATTTTAAAATTAAGGCTAGACAATCGAAAAGAGGGGGACTACTTTCGAAAATATGAGTGCAAAGGATTACCCGTCTCTGCAGAAAGGTTCCTAGTTGAAGTTGAAGTTATTAATGTGTTTGACACATTTTTCGATATTTGTCAAATCGTTGAAATTTGACCCCTTAACAGCCAAATTTCTAGCCGAAAACGGATTACAAAGATTTTCCAAAATCTCCATACGCTTTATATCAAATTTCGAGTGTGCGACTGAAAATTGACAGAGTTATTGTCTAGGGAAATATACACAGACAGACACATACACAGACAGACCGATAGGCAGATATACACTTCACATTTAGAGATATACTAGCATGAGTGCCGGGCGGTGTCCGTGTGTTTGGAGGTGTACGTCGAGAAAAAAAAAGTGTAGTAGGAAAGCAGGTTCGAACCTGTACCACGAAGGAGGAAAGGATAGGCAAAAAACGTGGCGTCTTTGTTGTCACGACAACCGCCAAACCGGAAGGGACGTAGGTTTAAATTAATGCAAGACAATCGAAAAGAGGGGATTACTTTCGATAATATCGGTGAAAAAAGCGACCCGTCCTTGTAGCAAAGTGCCCAGTTGAAGGTGAAGATATTAATGTTCTTAGCCAATTTCTCGATATTTCTCGTCTGAACAGTTGAACTTTAAAACGATGCTGATCTGGAAAAAATCCGTCGCCTCTGTCGAAAGTTTTAGGCAGACATGCAAATATACATGCATACATACATAAATTTATATATTGGTAGCTCAAATTTTCGACCCAAACTGATTCAAAAGTTCGCCCTATCACTGAATACCATTTATGTAAAATTTCAAATGTTTAGACCAGAAATTGTCTGAGTGATTTGATAGAGACAGGAGCTGTCATTTTTTTTTACCTTTGACCCCCATTATGAGCCCTTGATATTTTTCGGTATTTGTAGTGTATATATATATATATATATATATATATATATATATATATATATATATATATATATATATATATATATATATATAATTATCAACATACACTTGCTTAACCACAGCTATGGTCCATGTGCAGGCTTTCTACCGCGTGACCCGAATCTACAACGCATACGATATTTTTACAGAATATAGAAAAATGGAATATCGGGGGTCCTTTGAGTTTATTAAGTAGTGCTAGTAACTCCAATCACAAACCAACTTTTTCTTGTAATCTTAGTACGATAAAGTTAGCATACTATATGAACGTCAACTATCAAGTTAAATATATAAAATCAACATTTGTGGACTGTTTGGTATTGGTAGAAAAAAAGAATTCTTCAAGTTTTTAGTAAGATTAGTAGTGTTAGTAAAAATATTCTGTTTTAAAATTTTTACATCCATTTGATAATCTATAGCACAAAAGAGAAAAAAACTAAGTTGGGTTAAAGAGTAACTAGATTACTTTTACGTGCATGCACACATTTATATATATATATATATATATATATATATATTTATATATATATGTGTGTGTGTGTGTGTGTGTGTGGGCGTGTTTGTGGGGTGTGTGTGTGTATGTATATACATTGCACCAAATAGCAACCGTGAGTGTGTGTCCTGCAGTAATAACGCTATCGGCTTCAAATAGCAATAATTCAACAGGCATCCGATCGTCCGATTACTTTTCCCTTGTTAATATCTGTTTATTTGCATTTGTTCTTATCAATGCTGGGGCCAGTAATCATCTCATCAACGACAACATTTTTAGAGACACTCTCGATAATTATATCCCTTACTTCAGACAGATTATCAAAAAGATTCTAGAAAATGTAATTTTAATCGTACCATGACCCTCTTAGAATTGTAGAAAAGAGAAATACCATGTTTGGATTTCACATGTACCAATGTTGGTGGCATCGGTCTAAAAGCTTGTCAGATTTTGTAATACATATCTTTCGAATTTCTGCGATCATGATCGGTCTGAATGTCTGCTGACGGTTTGGCTCACCACTTGTTCCTCAGTCGGCGCGTATTTACAGTTTTATTATTGCTTTTTTTATATACTTTCTTATTTACAAACATATATCGTGAGTTTTTTTCTCCTCTCACAAAAAGTTGGTTGTTCTAGAATAATTTTTATCAAACCAGTACTTATGTTTAATTTTATTAACGCAAAAAAATCCCAACTTTTCTGCTACATACATGTGACTTGAATCCTTCCCAAGTTCCGACAAATGGAATATTAATAAATGAGAATCTAAGTGATTCACACGTTTTGTTGTATATATATATATATATATATATATATATATATATATATATATACATATATATATATATAAAAATATACTAGCTGTACCCTGCCACGCGTTGTTGTGGCTCAAATTGGCGCAAAGGAAAAAGTTCCAAAATGAGAAAAAGCATGTTTCTTATAGGTTTAATTTTCCATTTTGCATGGGTACACAGTTTTTGTTGTTCCATTTTCTTAGCTGATATAGTGATTTTCCGGTTTGGTTACTCTTGAATACGTAATATAAATTGTCCATGTGAAAAAACAGTCAGTATGTAACTCTAAGGCCCACAATTGTAAAGATTGTTCCCTGTGCTTTCTTTATGGTTATTGCAAATGACAATAAAATTGGAAAGTTCAATTTCTTACAGTGTAATGATGTATCCGGTGGAATCATAGGAATGCATGGAATGAAGATATATTTATCTGTGAAAGGTCCTGTTAAGATTGTTGTTTCTATGATATTGTTTGTTTGTTTTTTACTGCAAGCTGTGTGCCATTGCAAAGCTTGGATTGGTTTATATTTCACAACATGATAATTAGTACATCAAATTCCAGTTGCAATACATGTGGTGGCATCCCTGGCAAATATAGCTGTTGGATAATTAACCACTTTATCTGCTTTCACAACAGTGTCGATGGATTTGTATTTGACTACCTCACTTGGAATTTTACATTGAATAATAGCGTTAAGTTCATGGGAATCTTTGTATTGACCTGCAAGAATAGCTCATTCACTCAGTCAAATGGAATTCTTATAATTTGAATATCTGCAAAAACCTCTTAACCTAACCATTCTTTTGATGAAATAAAATTACAGAAATTACAGAAGTTAAAAGTCAAATAATTTTGCTCTTAACTCTGATCAGCTGGCACCCAATTTCCCACAAGTGATGCAAAAGTTTTTGTGGCGATCGAACAGTCTGCAACTGGATATGCATATTTTGAGTTAAGTTTAATGTCTTCACATGGAACAAAAGAGTAGAGTATTTGAGGCAAGCATTTATTTCATCTGCTGGTGTTGATTGAAGAATAACAGGTAAAATTTGTCTGAAATCTCCTGCAAGCAATATTACTGCATTCCCAAATGGTCTGACATTGCCACGCAAATCTTGCAAGGATCGACCAAGAGCCTCAAGTAATTTTTTGCGTACCATTGGGCATTTATCCTTAACAATAACTTTGCATTTTTGCAATATTTTCCCCCATATTGGATGTTTTGGAGATGTCGGGCATGAGATTGTTGAAAAATTGAATGTTTTAAAGTAGAATATATAACTTCTATTCTCACAGTCAGTAAATTAGGTGACTAAAATAGGATTTATCCATGTTTTGACAATGCCTTATTCACTGTAATAAATGTAGGAGACTAAAATAGGATAAGGGATTAGAGATGGGCAGATAGAGAGGAAGATATATAGATAGAAAAGAGAAAGTGAGAGGAAATTAGGGAAAGAGAAGGAGATAGAGAGATAAAGGGATTGATAGATAAACAAAGAGAGGGAGAGAGTTAGAAACAGAGAGGGATGAGCCAGAGGAAAGTAGAGAGATAGAGGGAGTTAGAGAGAGAAAGGGGCTCAAAGAGAGATGGATAGGGTGATATAGACAGAAAGATAGCTTGAGAAAGGGAAAGGGAGAGATGGATAGAGAGATATTAAGAAAGGAAGAGAGAGGGGGAGAGAAACAGAAGGTGAACTACACTTCACCGTTTGTTTGCTCGTTCAGTAGAGAAGAAATCTTTCGAGACAGAGGCAATTTTAATGTTTTGTTATTATCCAGAGTACCCTTTTTTTTTTTGGGGGGGGGGCTAGATTTTCCTCACATTAGAAACCGACCGGGTTATCTGTACTTTCACCTAACAAATTAATAAAAGGAAAACATATGGTAAAATGTGAATTTAACAGGAAAATACTATTTTAAAGAATAGCACGATAACATAAGTGCATAAGTTCCACTTTAGTACTCCTTGGGCGTTGAGTTCCATGGCGACCAGCATTATTTAATGGTCGCTCCCTTAGCCCCCCCCCCCTAGTCAAGGCTAATGCATGCACACGTAACATTTTTTTTATTTACTGACGTTGGCTTAGTAACTAAACGATTTATTGATAATTTCGTAACTCTTAAACGCATGCCGAAGATTTAAATTGGTTCATTATTGTTGTAATGAAAAAAAAAAGTTTCATTCAACACACATATTAATGATAAATGATTTATTATTCTATTCATTGAAATTTACTAGTTTTTTAAATAAAAAAGTTTTAAAAAAAAGTTGCTTATGTGCGCATAAAAAAACTTGTTTGTTTTTTGTTTTTTATTAGATTAGGTCCACCTTGGAATCACCCCCCAACCTCCTCATCTTAAGAACAGCTTCCGGATTAAACACCACTTTTGGAGGGGGGGGGGCTATTTGAAAAATTTAAGTGATATTTGTTGTCAGCATACCCACCCGAAAATACTATAAAAAAAGGAGGGGTTCAGATCCCGTGGCAGAGAAGTAGATTTATTTATCAATAAAAGTTGCGGAGAAGTAAATTTATTTATCAATAAAAGTCGTCATTTAAAAAAGAAATTTGTGGAGGTTGACCTAAATGTAAATATTTACCCAAAAAATTATCCCGAAGTTTATTGCAAAAACGTATTGTTTTCGCACTATTCAACAATTTGTTCATCCGCGCATGTAAATTAAAAAAAAATATTTGTAAAAGTGAGAAGTTATCAGTAAATGATTTATTTTTGTTTTTAAATTTATGTATTTATTTATTTTTTTTACATTAGGTCAACCTCCATAAATGTAAAGAACGGCTTTCATAATAAACACCCTCAACCTCTCCATGTTTACAACGGATTTCGGAATAAATACCATTTGGGGGGATATTTAAAAAAAAAAGTCGATAAAAGTCGTCATTTAAAAAGAAATTTAAAATGAAATGTTTGTAAAAGTGAGAAATTATGAATAAATGCTTAGTAACTTTTTTCGGTGCTAATGCAGAGAGTGATCTGCGCTATTTTTTAAATCGTGTTTTTTTTTCAATTGCAAGGTTAAAGTACAGAATAGGTGCAAAACACCCCCTCCCCATGTTAAGAATGGCTTTTTAAATAATAACGTTATTATTTCAGCATTGATCACTCTCTGCATTAGTACCCATTTTTCTTTTAATATTCATAAAAAGTAAAACTTTTTTTCGAAATAGATAAATAAATAAATGTTTGTAAATGTGACAAACAACGTCAGTAAATAAAATATGTTACGTGCGGTGTGAGGTGGGGGGACTAAGGGAGCGACTATTATTTTTTCTGTTGGTCGCCATGGACCTCAATGCCCAAGGAGTACCAAAATGTATTTTTTTTTGTCAAATAAATAAATTTCAAGCAATTTTTGCAATAAATAATAGATAGCAACTTCGTTAATTTTACGACTCGCCCCAGCATATTATAAACACCCTAACTTCTTCGTGTTAAAACGGCTTTCGGAATGAACACCATTTAAAATTTAATTAAAAATAGTAGAAAGAGTTTTACATTATTCTGTTTTCTATATGATAAAAGTAAGGGTTTTATCTTTCTGTAAAAAATGTTACTCAGAAATAATGGATTTTAATAAATGTAATTTCGTTTTAAAAAACAACAACTTGATTTTTCGGCCATTTTTGGCGGTGCTACAAAAAAAAACTCAAAAAGCAATCGACAAACTGTTTTTTGGCCTTATATAATAAAGAAAAAATGTGTACATCAAAAAATTTGGAAGATAAACAAATGAATTATGTTTTGTTTTTTTTTACTTATCGAGTTAACTGAAATCTTTCGTCACTTCGTGGCTGTGAAATGAATCGAACCGGTAGTTCAGTTTTATCAACAGAACAGATTCGCAGTAACGGTTGAAAAAATATATTTATTTTGTTTAAAATTTTAATATTTTAATAATCTGCGAGGTAAATTTATTTTAATAACATAAAAACATACCTGGACTCTAAAGATGGGGTGTCTGAAAATTTCAAATAAATTGGTAACGAAGAAATATGGTTTTATTCGTTTAGAACGAACCAACTTTACATTTTTATATATATAGATATATAAAAGCGAAATAGTACTTTATGTGGATGACAATATAAGATTTATTGAATGCTGATTTTTCGAAAGACAAAGTGAAGCCCTAGAGAGTACAGTTTCTTTATTCGATCATATTTGTGCAATAATATTTGTATCGACTCGATTTCAAACACGTGTTGGAAATTTTTAATAATGTTCGCGTGAACGCACTCTCTATTCAAAATATAGTTTTTTTTTTCTTATCGTTATTATTCAGGAAAACGTACAAAAATATATAGGTCACCAAATCTCAACAAAATGAATTTTTCGTGTATGTTTTTCGTGTAACAACCTTAGATATATATCATATCGAATTTACGTTCCTGTTAAGATTATCGGACTTTATATTTTACTACTGCTTTTCTGTTGTTTAAAACTTGTTTTTTTCTCTCAGAAAGCATTTTAGCTGAAGTGAAATGATAACCTAAATGCGTTACAAAGAAAGAGAAATACATTTCGAACAATCTTGATATAATAAAGGTGAAATATTTAGAGTTGGGATGTCATGATTAAATAGTATATTTTGACACTCTTGTCCATCAATCTAAAATTAGATGATGTATATTAAGGGAAACTTTATGCTTTATGTTATGCATATTTAAAATAGTATTTATATAAAATTAAACCTACATATTTACTACACATATAAATGGAAATGTGTACAAGACCTGCCCAAATATATTCGCGTTTTTACTATTGCTATGCTTTAATCTATGTGCATCCATATTGTATATTGTATATATATATATATATATATATATATATATATATATATAAATGTGTGTATATATATATATATGTCTGTGTGTGTGGTTGTGTGTGTGTGTGTGCATAGTAACAGGCCGCCCGGTGTTAACCGGTCTGTGAAATGCGTATAAGTATTTTATTTAATTAATGCAGAATTTTAATTTATTGTAATGTATCTACCGTAACTTTAAAACCCTTTTAAAATATGTATTAGAACAGAAATGAAGTCATGCATTGAAATTTACCACATTCTAGCGGAAAGAAAAAGATTGAGGAAATGGTTGACAATTCTATCGCACAGTGAGTTTCACGTAGCGTTGATTGTAATCTAATTGAAATTATGTTCATCATTCCCAAAAAGGATATGTATTTCTACAGAAGCCAATTTAGTAGCAATTCTCTCCCCGTGTTTATAAATGTACAGCCGCTAAAATTGCAAATCTAATACGAAATGTTTGCAATAAGTAATACTTATCCGAAATAAAGTAAGCATTTGTGCAATTAATTTTAAGACGTCCTCATCATTCTTTTTAAATTCATATTTTATTTTATAATATCGAGCTTGCTTGGGATTTAAAAAAAATATGCAATTTTCACCCCAAACAAGGCACAGTGCCACTTTGAAGCAGGGGGCTACTACCAGGGACTTAATTAGCAGGGTCATTATGAAGGGAGATGAGTACAAAGATGTTTGGTAACATTACACTTAAACTTCTGCATATCAGTGCAGTTGGAAAAGCAGTATCCCGGAAAGGAGTTCCAAAGACCCCCAGTTCTGGGGAAGAAACTATTGGAGTAAAAGGCTTTTTTTGCACCTAGGGATCTGTATTTTAAAGTGATGAGACTTCGTAGCTTGTCGGGTTTGTCGGAGGTACAAGTGTTTTCAGTTCGTCAGAGCATTCACCATTAAAGTATTTGTAGACCAGGCAGAGGGATGCAACATCTCGTCGATGGGACAGAGGCTGAAGCCTAGATGACAGTTCAGGACCTATCAGGTTGGCGACTCTCTTTTGATTGAGCGCAGTAATGCTTCCATCTTGATAATTTCCCATCTATGATTTTGTTACTTATCCTGATGTAGGTAAGGTAACATGTCTACAAAACATAGGTTGTTAATCATAAGTAATTTATTTTTGTTTGCAGAATATTCTTCATAGGCAGGCAACGCTTTCGTTACGCATACATTTGTAATAAACGCTGTGCGCAAATTTTGCAGTTACAGTTACAGATTTGCAAATTTGCATTTTAGCATCTACCTATGTAATAATTATAATGCTTTCGATTAGTAATAGCATAACGTTTACGTATTTTGATAGTATTAAAGGAAATACATCTCATTGCTGTGCTGTAAATGTTACTTATATTTTAAATCTATTATGTCTCTTAGTGTTATAGCTATATTCACGTTCGATATGACCTTGAAATATGATAGACGAAATGTGATTTATATTTAGGGTCACGTATATTCTGCTTATTAATAGAGAAGACATATAAACATGCATACCCTATGATATCATATACATTGTTCGATCTCGCGGCATTTGTCCTGTTGCTTCCCAATATATACTGTTGTGCAGGCACAAGGGTATTTGAGAAGGTCATAAAAGAAATTCACTGCTTTTTTATTCCTACATAGAAGTTTTCTTATTTTCCTAATAAGCAAGAGCATCTCGTGATTACCAAATATTTTTATCTGGCAAAAATCATACTGATAAAACACATTCAGTTTCATACAGCGTCCAGAGTTCGATACCTAGAACGGACGGCACGACAATTCTAACAGATGAAATGTTTATCCTGAACCGTTGATTTTTGAATTCTAGGCCCTCTTCAGAGCTGACAGTCATTCAAAGCTCAGCAATCCTCCGCATTCCTTTGCTGCCAGTCAAAGACATCCAATGGAATTGGATGAACCTCCTTTCATGGAAGAACTCACTGAGGCCATAAGACAGTTGAAGAGTGGACAGCTGGTAGAAATCGAAGCTATCCAGAGATATTGAAAGATACAGGCGCAGCGTTGCATAGCATGCTCCATGATCTTCTGTCTATTATTGACAGCAGGAAGAACTGCCACGGGACCTCCGTGATGCAGGCATTGTTGTCTTGTAACCCTTAACCATCGTCAATGGCATGAAACGGGAATGCGCCCTGGCACCGAATCTAATCGGATCTACTTGAACATCTCAAGCAGGCGACCGAGGATCTGACGATGACGACGCTGTCTACATTCAACCTCACCCTGTATAAGCTCAGAAGGTTGCAAGCCTACACAAAGACTATCGAGCAACTGATCCGGACCTCCTCTTTGCCGACGAGCTTCCCTCGTTTCCCATGCTGAAAGATTCTTGCAGCTGCTCACATACTGCTTCACGGAGGCTGCTCAGCTTTTCGGAGTTGAGCTCAGCTTAAAAAGACGGAAGTCCTCCACCACCGTGCTCCATTGGCGAGACTAAGCTGAAGACCGTTCATCAGTTTACCTACCTGGGGTGTACCCTTACACCAGATGCCAAGCTCGACAGGGGCATCGACAAGTGACTGGCCAAGGCAAAAAGCGTTTTTGGTAGACTCTGGATAAACAAACTCTTGAAGAACAGCACAAAATCAGCCTTATTACTCTTCACCCTCCCCTACTGCTCTGAGTCCTGGACAACTTACCGTCACTAACTACGACCTCAAGCGTTTCTATCCGCGCTGTCTCCGCACCATCCTCAACGTTCACTGGAGTAAATATGTCACCAATGTTGAGGACATCGGGCAAGCGGAGATCACCAGTGCTGAGGCCACGTTGCTGAAGTCGAAGCTACGCTCGGTCGGGCACGTTTCTAGAATGGAGGATCATCGCTTACCAAGATACTCTCTATGGGGAACTCCCCACTTGCCGGCGTGACAAAGGGGCACCGAGGAAACGATATAAATACTTTTTGAAAAAGTTCCTTGGTGACTGCCACATTGACCACTAACAGTGATCTACTCTCATTGCTTACTGTGACAACTGCCGACGCACTGCCCACCAGGCTATATTGAGATATCATGCACAGTGAATTTACGGGAGAAACGCCTCAGGAGGAGGATCCAGAATCCTCCAAAACAGTAGCCTACCAAACTTTGAACTACAGCCGTAGTGGCCAAACCGGCTTGTCACGCATCGCTCTCGTCAGACCCAAGCCTGCCTGCAGTCGATGGGCACAGTCCCCATTTATAGGAGGTTCGTTCAAGATGTCAAGCTAAGAAGAAAGACGAATGTTTTCTTATCTGTAGTTGAAGCATTTAATATCAACAGTAAAACACATCAAAAAATTCAATTGCAATTTACTTTTGTTAAGTACGTCAAATAAAACTGAAATGTAAGCATAAAGCATTTTATAAATCTATACCAGCTAATGCGTATTCTTTTTTTTAATACGGGAAAAAATTGTCTCTACGAGATGCTATAAAAAGCTATATAGCAGTTTATATAACTTTCACACAAATTCATAAATATAATATGTATTAATTACTATGAAGACATCGTGATTATTTGTTAGAGTGTACATGCATGTTAGATGTTTCCACATTTCGATAATTTATTTTAGTAATTTTACATCTACATCTTGCTTTGTTTCTCTAATCGTCTTTACACCCTATGCTTATCTTTAAATACGCACAAACACACACACACTCACTCACACACACACACACACACACACATATATATATATATATATATATATATATATATATATATATATATATATATATATATATATATGTTTAGAGGTACAGAATGTAAATAAAGTTTTAAATATAATGGGCGGAAGTCTCTCGAGAGCTCTTTCAGCTATCACCTCATCAGGAGCAAATCGATAGCGTAAAAAAAAATACTATGTCGAAAGAAAGAAAGAGTTCTGAATGTGCCAAAAATTACGGTGAATCTAAAACACAGTTTATTACCGTTTAAAAAACGATTAAAATAATGGCACAATGAGGGGGAGAAAAACGGGGGAAAAGATTCACAGTTTCCCAAATAGAAACAATGTGTTAGATGTTTCTGTCTGCCGGCACACAGAAAGTTTCCGTACCGCAATAGAGACACACTCCGAAATCTTTAAATTGTTTCTGGAGTCCGCTCTATGTAGCACCTCTAACCATTCAATTTTATATATATCGGCACAGCACGGGTTGTCAACCAAAAGCTGGCCAATAACAGAGTCCAAGGCTGCAGAAGGAGGGAGACTACCAGACCCCATCCTCCCTTGTCTGATCTTCGATGGAACATGCTGATTAATACGAGTCTTAATGTATTTATATATATATATATATATATATATATATATATATTTAAAATATATTTTATATATATATATATATCTATATATATATATATACATATATATATACATATATATATATACATATACATATATATATGTGCCAGAAATATATATATATATATATATATATATATATATATATATATATATTTCTGGCACATATATATATATATATATATATATATATACATATATATATACATATATATATAAATATATATTTATATATATATATATATATATATATGTTTATTTAAAATCTTATACAATTACCGATGTTTGTATCTCCATTTAAAAAATTAACAAATAAAAAAATATACAACATGGCAACTAATTACCTATGTCCACTTTGGTATGTTTTACTAATATTATTAAGTAAGTCATCTTGTTGCTATTTTATGAAATTTTGGTATCTTGGATTTGCTTTGTTTATTAAGTATCGTCTAACGTATTTATGTGTTTCAAAAAACGTTTAGTTTAGGACTTTTTCAATAAGTTTAAAGAAAGGTAAACTTTACTTTATACTTTCTCAATTCCAGGTCTTCATTTAAAATTAAGGATCTCTATTTATTTTTAATTTTTATTATATTATTTTTCTTTTTTTAAGATTTGCGATTATCGGATATTTTAGATGTAAAATGGGAGGTCACTATTCATGCCCAAAATTATAAATATTTAGTTTAATAATGAGTTCATAAATACTAATATGTATCCATAACGTTGAAAGGGGGGGTGTTAGTTTGGTAAATTCCTAATGCACATTTTTGATTTATTTATTAATTAAAGAAAAATAATTACATCCAGGTTTACCTTTGCAAAATATAATTGGTACTGATTTTATTACTAATAATTTGCCATTCAATCAAAATTTGGTGACGTTTCGTATGGTTTAAATTCAAAATTATCAATTCATGAATCAATTTCTTAAATATTTATCCAATAATAATACATATCGTATTAATAAGTATTCTAATAGTTAATATATTCTCAAGCTCAAAGTACGTTTTACCCCAATGAAGTGGAATTTTACCTTGATTTTTAGGATTTAATCATTCCAGACAAGAGTAAAATTTTATAAGCTAGTTTTTTCTAGATTTATAGATATAAAATCAGTAGTAATTTATCCCTAATCTTTAATTACTACTATTGTTGTTTTTATTTTTTATCCATGTGGCTAAGCATAGTTAAGCTCATATATATATATATATATATATATATATATATATATATATATATATATATATATATATATATATATATATATATATATATATATATATATATATAAATGAGCCAGAAGAAATCTATACTTCTCCATTGCCTAAGAATCATTGCAAATTATTCTGGACGTTATATCGAAAAAAATTGGAATTTCCACTACATGTGAATTTCTTTAACCGATTTTAATCTGAATCAACTTACCACATTTTATTCAAATTTACTATTCAATTCGGATACCGACATCTTATGTAGTTCTATATTTACACCATTATTTTTTCTCTATTTCCATAAAATGATATACATCTTTAATATATTTTCTATGTACGTGCTGAATAGCCAAGTTATATCTAATCAGATTTAGTAATTTTCTTCCGACTTTCTTCTGATGACATCAGTGTACATCGAAAATCCACGGATTAAGGAAGTTACTTTGAATGGAATACTTTGTTCGAAAGTATGTTGCGTTTGGAAAATTCTATTTTTCTGAATTAAATGTAAATAATATATATATATACATATATATATATATATATATATATATATATATATATATATATAGTAGGAAATGTAACCGTCAGTGACTGGGTTGAAGGGTTGAAAACAGCCTACTGAAAATGGACTCTGATTTATTTAAGTATGATAGGTTATGAAAAGGAAGGGTTGTAAAGGGATAGCTTCGAATTGTGGGGCATCAAAACCAAAGCAAATTATGTTGAAAGTAAAAATAAAATAAATAAACCCCATAATTTATTACACCATACATGTTCACTCTGAAACACTTATCACAATATTCTGTGAGTCTATATTAAAAACCCTTGTAAATCTTTGTGACATTTCCTTTCTATCGAGGTCAGGCGCGAACGAACACCCCATAATTTTATTATACCATATTTCCTCAAACTGAAACATAATTATCAAAGTACACTTACGTAGATAGATATGGTTATTCCTTATTAAAGGGTGTGCCTATGTCCATTCTATGGAGGTCTAGATCGAAAGTAGACCCCACAATTTTAGTATACCATGCCTATTAAATTTAAAACATATTATCAAAAAAGTATTATGTACAATTATATCAAAAGCACTTGTAAACTTTTTTTATAATTTTTAATATTTTTATTTCCATACTTTGTGGACCAGATGCGTACGCAGACCCCACAATTTTAATTAATCATCATAATGTCAGATCAAACACACACATTCCTGTGGCTCGATACATCTTCTATCATTATATGTGATCTGTTTTCTATAATACTCAACGCAATAGAAGCCTACTCGTGACCAGATACACACACATACGTTTATCGTTATATTATAGACTAGCAAAAGTGCCTGTCGTTTATGGGTTCAAAAACAGCCAACAGTAAATGGACTCTGATTCATGAAAGTATAATAGGTTATGAAAAAAAAAGGGTTTTAAAGAGACAGCTTCAAATTTTGGGGTATCAAATCCAAAGCAAAATATGATAAAGTAAACATAAAATAGATAAACCCCATAATTTATTATACCCTACCTGTTCACACTGAAATACTTATCACAATATTCTGTGGATCTATATTAAAAACCCTTGTAAAACTTTATGTCATATTTTCATTCTATGGAGGTCAGGCGCGAACAAACATCCCATAATTTTATTATACTAGAATTCTTAAAACTGAAAAATAATCATCAATGTATACTTACGCAGACAGATATGATAAGTCTTTATGAAAGTGTGTGCTCGTTTCCATTCTATGGAGGCCAGGCGCGAACGCAGCCCCCACAATGTTACATTACCATCCCTATTTAAGTGAAAACATACTTATCAAAGTATTATTATGCACATCTATATCAAAAACACTTGTAAACTTTTTTATTTTTTTATTTCCATACTTTGGGGGCCAGGCGCGTACGTAGCCTGAATCATCATTATGTCAGATCAAACATACCCATTTCTGCGTCTCGATACATCTTCCATCATTATATGTGATCATTTGTCTATAATAGTCACTCAAATTGGAGCCTATTCGTTACAAGACACACACACAATGACGTTCAGCTTTATATATATATATATATATATATATATATATATATATATATATATATATATATATATATATATATATATATATATAAATTAGAAGTGATAAAACATACAAAAATATGCAACAGAAATATTACAATGATATACTTTATGGAATAATTATAATGAGAACATGTAGGAAAAAGGGAGCATCAACAAAAACATGGAAAATCGGAATGTGCATTTATGTACTGTTATATAGTAATAGATATATGGATGTGTCCTGGAAAGCTGCCATGTATATATATATATATATATATATATATATATATATATATATATATATATATATATATATATATATGCATAGATTTTATATGTATATTAATGCATACATATATACAGATATATACATATATATATATATATATATATATATATATATATATACATACATACATACATATATTTACAAAAACTCAAGACAACGAGGGATGGATTTATAGCGAAAAAAAGTGTATTTCATCATTAGTCACAATTGCTTCAAGACTGTTCGCACGAATTCAATCAATATGTCGTTTTAAAATATTTCCAGGAACAACCTTCCGTTTGACTTAATAAAAAGAAAACACTTTTAAAATGAAACATAATAAAATCATTTTCCCTATAAGGAAAGGAAAACAAGTGAAAATATACCATATATCTCATCTTAGCAAGTTTATTTAAAATCTTATACAATTACCGATGTTTGTATCTCCATTTAAAAAATTAACAAATAAAAAAATATACAACATGGCAACTAATTACCTATGTCCACTTTGGTATGTTTTACTAATATTATTAAGTAAGTCATCTTGTTGCTATTTTATGAAATTTTGGTATCTTGGATTTGCTTTGTTTATTAAGTATCGTCTAACGTATTTATGTGTTTCAAAAACGTTTAGTTTAGGACTTTTTCAATAAGTGAAAAGAAAGGTAAACTTTACTTTATACTTACTCAATTCCAGGTCTTCATTTAAAATTAAGGATCTCTATTTATTTTTAATTTTTATTATATTATTTTTCTTTTTTTAAGATTTGCGATTATCGGATATTTTAGATGTAAAATGGGAGGTAACTATTCATGCCCAAAATTATAAATATTTAGTTGAATAATGAGTTCATAAATACTAATATGTATCCATAACGTTGAAAGGGGGGGTGTTAGTTTGGTAAATTCCTAATGCACATTTTTGATTTATTTATTAATTAAAGAAAAATAATTAAATCCAGGTTTACCTTTGCAAAATATAATTGGTACTGATTTTATTACTAATAATTTGCCATTCAATCAAAATTTGGTGACGTTTCGTATGGCTTAAATTCAAAATTATCAATTCATGAATCAATTTCTTAAATATTTATCCAATAATAATACATATCGTATTAATAAGTATTCTATTAGTAAATATATTCTCAAGCTCAAAGTACGTTTTACCCCAATGAAGTGGAATTTTACCTTGGTTTTTAGGATTTAATCATTCCAGACAAGAGTCAAATTTTATAAGCTTGTTTTTTTCTAGATTTATAGATATAAAATCAGTAGTAATTTATCCCTAATCTTTAATTACTACTATTGTTGTTTTTATTTTTTATCCATGTGGCTAAGCATAGTTAAGCTATTTTATTGATGTAGAAACGGGGTCTACTATTTCACCATCAATATAGCTAAAACTTGTGTTCTCATTTTAAAACAATGTTAGCCCTTTTAGAGATCTAAATTTCTCATCTAATACACACTTGTCTTTATTTCTAAAAAAATAGTTTTCTAGTGTAGATATTAGATTCCAGATTTGCTTGCTAAATGTTTATCATCACATCCAGTTTATACCATTATTAGCTATTTAACTCCATATTAACTTTGACCTAAGACTTCCAAGAATCTTTCTTCTCTCAACTATGTTTAAAATGAGATAGCAAAAATCTATTCTTACGAAGGTATCCTTGTATAGCATCAAACCTTGTGTTTACTATTTCTTCTTTAGAATCCACTATGTAGATAACTTCCAGTAAACTTAGATCGCGTCTATTTGATTTTCCAGGCTCATATTTACTACCCCTATCTATTATTGACCATTTCAATTGAAAATCTTTTGTTGTTGTTGTTTTTATGATGTTCCTGACTCAGTCGCCTTATACGGTTATGTTCCTCTTTTGTTTCTAATGTTGATTCTTGTATCATCTCGCCTTCTACCATTTAAACCTTCTCTATTAGTTTCATTCTAAGGTTAATTATTGAAGGATACAGCGTGGTTTCTGTATCTTCCCTTAAAGACACACTCCCTTACTCCAGGATAAACCTTCTTAGTATTATTAACCTTAATTTCACATTTGTACACTATTTCTGAGGTTACGCATTTTCAAACCAACAGACAATTTCCAGGTATTCTGTAGATACAATTTCTCTCTAAAGCTTCTTCATCCGATATTGACTTTTTGTTATCGGTTTCGGATAAGAGTCCAGATGGTAATCACAGGGAGGTAAACAGAATTAACTATTATAAACTATACCAAATTAAACTAGAATTTGTCCAACAGAGTTGCAAATCTTGGAGTAATTCGGGCTGGACTTACTAAATATTGTAATGTGTTTGAAAGTTAAAAGAAAACATGAGTATTTAAACCCCAAGATAAAAAAGCATTAATAAAAATTACAAAAAATAGTGTACACTCGAAACAATTTGGTTCAAGCGGATTAAACTATGGGCATTTACAGTATGAACTTATAAACATATAACACTCCCATTTTAACTGAACTCAAAATAAATATAGAAATCAATTTAAAATAATCTCTATAGTATTAACTTGTGAACCATTAAAATTTGTTAGAAAATAGAAGTTTCTACTCCACTTAACCCTCGGGTTTATTGAAGGACCACAAACCGGGCTTCAATAATAAACCCAGTATTAGACTAATTGCACCTTGTGCGTCTGACATAGGTAATATCAGTAAAATGATATTAGACATAATTATTCTAACCTTAAAATCTGAAATAAAACATAACCTTGATTTATTCGAGTGAAATGATGATTCGATATGTTAAAAAATCACAAAACTAAATGTATTATGTTTGATATAGGAGTATATTACACTTCAATATCCCCTCTATTGTTCGAAAAAGCATTAACATTAGCTGAAAAAAAACGGGCGTGCCCAATTTGGAGATTGAAAAATAGTTAGAAAAACATAAATCAGCTACAACGATGAGCTCTGGACAGGAAAGAGGAGGCCATTTTGGCATCACAATGGATGCCCCGGATTATGCGAGATCACTGACTTGGTAGGCTTGAACTTATTAAGAAGTAAGCTAAAAAGTACCCGGTTTAAATAGGGGGATGAGTAGGGATGACAAACTATTTATAGTTAATTACAGCGATCGAATTATTGAAAAAAAAGCAAGGAAAAATATCAGAGGTTTTTTCAACGAAATATGATTAGAAATAACAATAGCCAGCTATTACAAAAAATAAACGTATTAGACATTACTCTTAATCTAAATGATAATACATATGAACCGTATGACAAACCTAACCAAATAATATTCTATATTGATTATCAATTCAACCATTCTAGAATGCAATCACTGCTAATCTTTCTAAAAGAATATTCGAGCTTTCAAAGCATGAGAGTTTTTTGATAAAACCACAGAATATTACAATAAAGCTCTTCTTAGATTAACACACAATTGGAAATTAGAATACAATAGAAGTTAAAGCAGTGCGAGTAGAAACCCTACTGCACAATATCGTACAACATGGACATGAGAGCAAGAAGGAAACCGAGGATTAATAAATGTAACAACAATAAAGGGCAAATCAATAAAAAAGGGTAATAATAGAAGTGAAAGATGTAATGATGAGGTTGGCACTAGAAATAAGAGAAAACACGCAAGAAAAAGATTGGTTTAATCCGCCGTTTAGCGAGCATGTCCAAAACAATATAACTAAGCAGTTTCACAGAATAATTGATAAATAATTCCCGCCTAAGAATAGATTAAGCAGAATAAGTAATAGAAACTCAGTAAAACTATCCTGCTCCAAATATGTCAGCTTGTCCCACACTATAATAAGCTCTAATAATAGAAAACTAAAGAAAATAAAGTATAATAATAAGTTCATATCGGATGAACGAGCTTCCAGAGAAATTGTAACTGCAGAATACATGGCTTAACCTCGGAAATAGTGTACAAATGTGAACTCTAGGCTGATAATATAAAAAAGAATTATTTTGAATCCACGGTGCGCGTCTTTCAGGAAAGATACATACACTAGATTGTATCCTTCAAAAATACACCTGAGAATGAAACTGACAGAGAAGGTGTTAATGATAGAAGCCGGGATGATACAAAATCAACATTAGAAACAAAATAGGAACACAACCGTATAAGGTGATTGGGTCACAGAACTTCAGAAAAATAACAACAAAAAAAGAAATTGTCAGTAATGAATAGGGTAAGTAAATACATACCTGGGAAATCAAGAAGGTACAATCTGTGTTTACTTGAAGTCTTCTACAAAATAAATAAATAAAGAATATATACTAAATACAAGGCTTGATGCTATACAGGGATATCTTCATAGGAAAATATTTTTCCTAACACGTTTTAAACATAGTTGAGAGAAACAGCATTCTTGTACGTGTTAGGCCAAATTAAATGTGGAGTTAAATAGCTAATAATGGCATAAATTGGAGGTGATGATTCAAATTTAGCAAGCAAATCAAGAATATATTATTCTACGCAAGAAAATATATTTAGAAATAAAGATAATGGATTATATAAGAAATTTAGATCTCTAAAAAGGCCTTACAAAGATTGGCAATATTGTTTCAGAACTGAGAACACAGTTTCTAGTTGTACTGATGGTTAAATAGTAGACACAGTTTCTACATCAATAAAATAACTTAACCAAGGTTAGCGACATGAATAAAAAACAACAACAAAAACAATAGTAGTAATTAAAGAATGGGCATGAATTGATACTGTTTTAGATAACTACACCTTGGAAAATCTTTGCTTATTAAATTTGATATTTGTTCTGAACGATTAAATCCTAAAAATAAGGTAAACCTCCACTTTCCTTAGAGTAAAACGTACATAGAGCTTGTGAGTATATTCAATTAGAGAATACTTATTAATGGGATATGCACTATTATTAGATAAGTATATAAGAGATTGATTCCACAAATTGATATATTTTTAATTACATAACCTCACAGAATTATAGCTAGATGGCGAGCGTAGGTAACATCGTTTGTAATAAAATTAGTGCCTTGGTTAAAATATGCATACCATATTTATATTCATTCAAAATATTTACAACAAAGTATTCGATTCCAAGTAATTTCCTTAGTCTTTGGATTTTCGAGGAACACTGATATCGTCAGAAGAAAGTAATTAGAAAACATGATAAATTTGATTTCTTTGCTATTCTGCACGTACATAGAAAATATATTAAAGATTAAAAATCTTTTGGGGGGAAATAGAGAAAAAATAATGGTTGAAATAGAAAAAGATATAAGATGTCGGTATCCGAATGGAATAGTAATTTGAATAAAATGGGATAATGTTATTAGATTAAAAATAGTTGAAGAAATCCACATGTAATATAAATTCCAATTTTTTCGATGTAGCGGCCTGAATAATTTGCAATGATGCTTTGGCAATGGAGAGTATGAATTTCTTCAGGCTCATTTTTCTGGTGCTGCAAGATCCGTTGAACGTATTCATAGAAAGATGTTCTTGTTTATCAAGTAAAATCTGATCGTTTCAAATAAATATCCTAAATGCAGGAAACATTCTAGATAAAAACAATTTTAAAAAGTTCAAACCAGATAGTATATGGTTGAATTGAACACAAAGTAAAAACAAAGAGTAAAAGGACGCAAAAATAAAATTCCTATAATCTTATTTTTACAATATTTTTTTTTATTTTTATATTATTTTATATAATTTGTCGGAATGTCTATTTAAAAAGACATCCATCACCACTTTTCCAGTGCCCAAACCGCTTGTTTGTAAACAAACAAACAACGAGCTTAACATTTTTCAGACAATTATATATATTCTAGTTTGGTTGCCCCGCGTTGCCCGGGGCTTTGGAGGTGTGTTAAGCAAAAAAGTGGTAATAAGAAGGCATGTTCGAACCCGTATCACGAAGAAGGATAAGATCGTGAAAAAAGTGACGTCTTTGCTGTTACGACCACCGCCAAATTGGAAGTGACGTAGGTTAAAATTAAGGATAGAAAATCGAAAAGAGGGGATGAATTTTGAAAATATAAGCGAAAAAAGAAACCCCTTCCTGTAGAAAAGTGTCCTTCTTAGGATGAAGAAGTTGTTAGCCAATTTTTCGGTATTTGTCGTCTGAACGTTCGAGCTTCAGAGGGGCAGTGATGTTGTGAAAATCCGTCGCCTCTGTCGCAAGTTTTAGGAATTCAAACATACATACGTACATTTATATACTGGTAGCTGAAATTATCGAGCCAGCTCATTCAAAAGCTTGCCCTATCTCCGAATTGCCTTTATGTAAAATTTCAAATGTTAAGACCAGAAATTATCCGAGTAATTTGGTAGAGACCGCAGAGGTAAGATTTGTTTAACTTTGACACCTATTATAACCCCTTTAATATTTTTTTTTAGTTTGGTCTCAAATCAAGTTATTACATAAGATACCTGTCCAATGAACCTATATCTAAAATTTCCAGTTGTTGTTCCTAAAATTGGCGGAGGTGTTTGGCAGAGTCCTCACAGGTTAAATCGTTGAACATTGACCCATTACCAGCAAAATTTCTGGCCGAAAACTTATTACAAATATTTTATCTGAAAATTGTATAGGGTAATTAGGGAAATGTACACAGACAGACAGATAGACAGACAGACAGTGAGACATTTTCACTCATATACATATATATATATATATATATATATATATATATATATGTGTGTGTGTGTGTGTGTGTGTGTGTATTTGCGCGTGAGTGTTTGTGTATCTGTGTGGAGCAGTGATTAAAGGAAAAGTTTTAACTCACGTGATTATTCAGAACAGCCTTTTTTACACAGTCCATACAGAAAACACTATCCTAGATGGAGAAAAGCTAACTTGTATTGTCTCACTGTGAATATAAAAGCAACACTTTACACGCCCATTTTATTTGTAGACTAAAGTGGAAATGTGATATCTATTCATTTTCTGTTTACCCACACTACATCTGCCTCGCTTCATATATGTTTCCATTCTCTGGTACTAACGTTAGATAAAATACTTTTTGTATACAAAAAATAAAAAAAAAATATTGACTTTGATCAATAGAAAGACGCCTGGCTGTGAGACGTCTGTGAAAATAGCAACCGCGCATGAATGTATACACATATGTATTTTGTTCTTACTGTATTAATAAACATGCTATAATAACAGTATGTTCGGGTGTTGAGCACTTTTTGATAAACATAGCAGTTTCAGAAGATTTTGTTTTGTCTATGAAACTAAAATTATCCAACTATTATAACAATGAACATAGTTTTTTTGATACTTTCTTTTATCCATCTATCTATTTCTCATATATAAATATAATATATATATATATATATATATATATATATATATACACATATATATTTATTTATTTATATTCATTGTTATTTGTTGTGGACTATTATCCTAATCTTTTCATAGTTGTTTCGCGACGTTTCACCCAAATATTCCGCTGGCCTTCACCAGGTGGTAACCGCGACCGATATGAATTCTGAATATCCTGTCTGCATTCACTGCAGTTACTGCCTTTTTAAGGTTGTTCTTGCCTTCGGCTCGGGATCAATGTGTAGTATATGTTTTGGCAGATACTGCAAGCAAAGACCATATGTGGGGGAACCCCATATATAAGACCTTGGTCAATGTAGGGGAAATCCTGCACACCAATTGTCACTATCCAGCTCCCCTTCTCCTAGGGGAGTTGGTCTCCATTTCCCCTTCACTCCTCACATTAAAAATCGGCCTTGTGCCTAATTTGCTCGGTGGGGGAGCAAATAAATACCCTACACTTATTGCCTTTCGTAGTTGTTATCGTCTCATCACGTTTTGGCCACGTAAGCCTCTGGCACGCTTTGGGTAGAATTGAAATCGCTATTTTCAGACAGTTCATAGAGACGTGAAATATCTACGGTTACAGATAAGAATTGTCTGAAGATAGCGGTTCCAATCATACCCGAAGCGTGCCAGAGGATTACGTGCTCAAAACATTATGGGACGACAACAACTAGGGACTGCAGTATTGCAGTGAATGCAGTAAGGAGATTCAGAGTTCCTATCCGTCGCGGTTACAACCTGACAAACGCCAGAAGAATAATTCGGACAAACGTCGTGAAACAAAAGATGAGGCTAATAGTCCGCAAAAAATAAAAATTAAGAAATCATACTCATTTCAATGAATTCCGATTAAATAATATATATATATATATATATATATATATATATATATATATATATATATATATATATATATATATATATACTAGCATTTGCCCGGGTTTTTGGCGGTGTAACTTGAGCAAAGAAAAAAAAAAGTTTTATTTTCTAACTTTGACCCCTATTTATGACGGCTTAAGATTTATTGTTTTCAGCTCAAATGAGATTTATTGCGTAGGAAAATGTACACAGACAGACACACAGACACACAGCCACATCCGATTATGTATATATATATATATATATATTAGCATGCGTGACCGGCGTTGCCGGGTATTTGGAGGTGTATGTTGCCCCCCCCCCAAAAAAAAAACATTAAAAACTTTGATCCTTATTATGGCTCCTAAAAATTATTGTTTTGGGCTCAAATCCAGTTATTAAGTAAGATCAATGTCCAAGGAACTTTTAACTAAAAGTTCAAGAGTGTAGACCCAAAATTCTCGGAGGAGTTTTGTAGGGTTCTCAAAACTTTAATCGTTGGATTTAATCTCTTTAATCGCAAAATTTCATGACAAAAACTGATCACATAGATTTTCCCAAATCTCAGTACCCTGTGCATAAAATTCTGAGTCTGTAGACTAATAATTCACACAGTTATTGCGTAGGGAAATGTACACACACAGACACAAACATAGAAAGACGCTGTCACTTTCAAAGATATACTAGCATGGGTACCGTGTATTTGGAGATGTATGTTGAGCAAAAAAACAAAAAAGTAGTCAATTTTTTAAACTTTGACTTATATTATGACTCCTTAAAATTTATGGTTTTGGGCTTACATTTTGTTATTTAGTTAGATTCATGTCCAAGACACCTTCATCTAACATTTCAAGTATTTAGACTGAAAATTGTAGGAGGAGTTTGGTAGAGTTCTCAGAGGTCAAATTGTTTAACTTTGACCCCTTAATCGCCAAATGTCTGGCTGAAAACCGATCACCTCGATTTTCCCAAATCTGGGTACCATCTATATCAAATTTCGAGTCTGTAAACAGAGTTATTGCTCAGGGAAATGTATACACACAGACACACACACACACACTTTCACTTTTATAGATATATAGATAGATAGATTGCAATTTTGTTTGAATTGACATAGATCACAAGTGATTACTTAGATTAATTTGATATTAAAACGCATTACTATAAAGTGATCAATCAAGATTTGTCTAGAATACCCGTGCTTGTTTAAAGAGACTATTGGAAAGTATATATCGGGAATATCATGCGCTGATAAAATATGCTCTACGCAATGTATGTACGGATTATTAAAAATTGGATCGAATAACCTCTTAACTAGAACATTCCGTCGGTCGTTGGGGTTGTTGTTAGTATTTGTTGATAAGCGAACATTGGATTAGCAATTGAGCGATATTTTTCTAGTACTACTAAGAAGGGGGCACCATCTGATTTGTCAACGTATGGATAATCGATTGCTTTTTACTCCGAACACAGTAAATCTACTTAAATAAATGTAAGTTTTCGTACATTAAATCAATGCATTGCCTTTTTGTGTATTGTGTATATATATATATATATATATATATATATATATATATATATATATATATATATACATATATATATATAGTATCTAAGTGCTTGTTACTCGGAGGACGGTCACAAAAGCGTCTACCTATACTTCAAAATATGTGCTGCACTTAGTGATGGACCGCTGGAAGAGCATGATGTAGTTATTAACTTACAATGCACTTATGTCATCCAAATCTCATCTCGCATAATGAAAATTCGTAAATAAGTTATTGGTGCATAAAAATCAGTCTATATATGTGTATTATCTATCTTTTACAGTCACTTAGTTATCGGAAGAAACAACGTAAAAGCAATGAAACATCTTATGTAGGAAACTAAAAAAATATCAAAATAATATAAAGAAGATAGTTATATCGAATGCTATATAATAAGCAATAGTGTATATTTGAAGTTTAAAAATCGCCACTAAATCAGCGTCTCCGTATGTATTGATGAAAGAAATCAACCACTTAAATTGTATTCTATGTATGGCTTTGTAGATATCTAAGATACTGTAAGTGTTAGGACGTATTCTAGAACGGAACAGAAAGGTGTCTTCAATGTACCAGCGATAAAACTGTGGTTTGTGTACGGGGGTCTTTCAATAAGTTTCCAGACTTTTCGGTATAACCACTTTTATTGATAGTACACCACTTATACTCTACATTCATTCCGAGTAATCTCCTCCGGCTTCACTGCACTTCAAGTGCCGTTTTACCAACTTGTGGAAGGCCTTATGAAAGGGACCTCGATATAAATTCATCGGTTTCTTCACATGTGGATATTGTATTTTTCGCTTCGGGATATGCCAGGATACGATTGAGAAGATTCTCAGTGTTATGTTAATAGAGACATTACGACTCCAAATAAAAGCGGCGGGCAACCGACCGAAATGGGATCGGATCTAAATGAAATAGTAGAGTGGTCAAGGCTTAACTACTGATTAAAGAAACACAAAAAATGATGGAGTCTGACCTTTTCTTAGCCTGGCGGGCGTAGAACTCTTAGAAATTATCCTAAGGTAAAATAGGAGAGGCGTATAAAATAGAAATCAATGTAATACACTTTTTTGTATGTGGGTTGAGTTATAGGTTATGGGAAATTTTTGGTTGTGATCGTGGGCGATTGTGAGTGTTTAGTTATACACATTTCTCCAACAAAAAATATGTTTAAATAATTAAACATTCTATAGAAGCAGATAAGTTAATACAAAATAAAATATTTGTGTTCATCTATGTAAAATATATGTGAACCTAGTGAACAAGAGGTGTTGTTTCCGAAACAAACATAAACAAATAACGTGATGAGGATGTACTGATTGTTTTTTTGTGTTTTTACGGACAGGTACGTTTATTAATTATTAATCAGGTGTTCACAGGGTTATGGGAATATACTTTAGAGATACAGGTACAGAGATTAGTTCGATACATAACGCTTTACGGAACAGACATGGGTCTTTTGATCCAGGTTTTATATATTAAACCGTGGATGTAAAATCGAAGAAATAGCGAAGTGTTATCGGAGTAATGAACCAACATAAAAATATATGTACATATGCAAGTGTAATTCAAGTCGTGATTTGCGCTTTTTGAAAATACACAATTTTTAATTGCATGGAACAAGAAATAAACGTTGAAAAGCTATGCGCCTTTTGTCCGTGTCCGCACCGGCAATGCCCTTCACCATGTTTTGTAAGGGAGTGTCTCCTATGGTTATGCCTTGTAATATACGCACATATACATGAGTAGTATACATGACTAATAGTCGTTATACGCAGATTCCAGACACTAAGCAATTCAAAAATGTTAAAGCATATATATATATATATATATATATATATATATATATATATATATATATATATATATATATATATATATATATATATACTAGTATTTCAGCCAGGCGTTTCCCGGGTGTTTGGATGTGTACGTTGAGAAAACAAAGTGGTAGTAGGAAGGCAGGCTCGAACCCGTACCGCAAAGGAGAGAAAGAACATGGTAAAACTTAATGGTTATGCCAAACCGGAAACGACATTTTTTTAAAGATTAAGGCTAGACAATCTAAAAGAGAGGATAACTTTTTAAAAAAATCGGCGAAAAAAGTGACCCCACCCTCCTGTAGAAAAGTGCCTAGTTGAAGGGGAAGATATTAATGTTTTTTAGCCAATCTTTCGGTATTTGTCGTATGAAAGGTCGAACTTTTAAACGCTACTGATCTTAGTAAAATCCGCCGCATCTATTGAAAGTTTAAGGCAGACATGCAAACAGACATACATACATATATTTATGTGTTGGTGATTACAAATTTTCGACACAGACTGATGAAAATGCTTGCCTTATCTCTGAATACTCTTTATGTAAAATTTCAAATATTCAGACCAGCAATTTTCTGAGTAATTTGAAAGAGACCGCAGAGGTTAATTTTTTAAAACTTTGACCAATATAATTACCCTTTAATTTTTTGGGGGGAGGGCCTCAAATCAAGTTATTAAGTTAGATCCATGTGCAAGGAACCTATATCTAAAATTT
This sequence comes from Euprymna scolopes, assembly GCF_053919585.1. NCBI lineage: Eukaryota > Metazoa > Mollusca > Cephalopoda > Sepiida > Sepiolidae > Euprymna > Euprymna scolopes. Next base: position 120,738,582 of record NC_136486.1, on the reverse strand, counting down.
CGAGTGCGTAGACCCAAAATTGTCGGAGCAGTTTGGTAGAGTTCTCAAAGGCCAACTTATTGAGCTTTGACCCCTTAATCGCAAAATTTATGTCCAAAAAACCGATCACATCGATTTTCCCAAATCTCAGTACGATGTATATAAATTTTCGAGTCTGTAGACTAAGAATTGACAGAATTATTGCGTAGAAAATGTACACAGACACACACACACAGACACACACATAGACACGTTCAATTATATATATATATATATATATATATATATATATATATAGAGAGAGAGAGAGAGAGAGAGATAGAAATATACATTGGAAAGCTTCATGTTTTTACAAAATCCTAGGAGTGTCCTTTACTCCTGAGATGAACTAGAACACGTACATCATATTAGGGTTGCTGACAAAATGGTGGAGTCGTTTATCCGCTCCGATAGATATCTCATTATTGATAAAATTATCGTCCTTTATAAAATCCAAGTACGTTTAATGATTGAATACTGTTGCCACAACAAGGACAATGCTGCTAGACGAAGTTTATTTTGGCCTTGACAGAGTTCAATATAGATTCCGTAGCCTAGTTAGGAATGCTATTTTCTCTTTCTTGCAACCTTGTTCCCAGAGAAAAGGCGTTAAGTTACTGTATCTTTACAATCGTTATTTTCATGGCAAGTGCTCGTATGAGCTCTAATCTATAGGCTCCGTAGGTCCCAAGAACAAACTTCTCTTTCAGAACTGCACATGTGTGGAAAACTGTTTCGTTTTCCTGCTTTCAACCGTACTACACAACAGTTGCCATCAATTCTTTCGTGAACAAACCTTGATGATTCTTCCCCTTAGGTTTTCTGATTTGCTAAATCTCTACTACTAAAGATGACTACTACATGTTACCATTGACCACTGTGCAATCATAAATATTTTTCCGCCAGTGAGGCCAGGGCGATATGTGATAACAAATACAGATATATAATAAACTCTGTTTATATACACTTCTAACTTAAAATCTTAGCTTCTTTATTTTGAAAGATATATGTGGATATAGACGGATCAATTTAATATACATTTTTCTAATTAATATTTACATAAAAATGGAAGATACAATTAGGTAGAATATGTATATATATTCGCGTATTTAATTTACAGTTCACTCTGCCTTCTATTACGAACACAAGAAATTTCGGAGATATGCAGCCAGGTTAATTAGCATGTTAGACGCTAAATACGGACTAATTACTCCTATAGCATTTCAAATTAAAATCCTCATTGATAACAGGAATATATTTTCCGACAAATGTATTTATTATTTATATTTATATTATATTTATATTTGCAATCTTGCAGGATGCAACAGAGCTATTTTCGTTATTGTGGATTGAAATCTGTTGATTATATCTATATTTCATATTATATAAAGCTAATATTGATAAGGTAATCTGTGTGAGGATAGGGGTTATACTTATTATGATTCAAATAAAATCCAGGCTAAAATAATTACAGATAATATTGTAAATATAGAGAAGGTTCTGCGGTGTCAGTATATCTTTCTAAAACAACCTAATTTCGTATGGATAGACAAATGTCCCATGTATGTTGCTAATGCTGTCAATCATTACAGAGTAATACGATTGCTCTCCATCGAAAAATCCGACTGTGCTTTACGATGATTGCTTCACTTAATGGACAAGATGTGAGAGGCGTAAATATCAATCCGACATGCTTATACTCGATCATGACCCGTTAATACGACACACATTAAAATGGATTTATGTATATTTGCGACAGCAGTGTCATATGGCACGACGTCCATACTAAAGGTCAGAGCTCATGTCACCCTCGGGATGTCCACACTGGCCATTAGGGATTACATTACTTGCAGACGACCTATGTTGACGCATTTGTTTAGCCAATACAATATTTACGCTAATGTAACTGGCACCGATCCATTAATGCCATGAAAGTTCAAACAGACGATACACTGTTTCTAAGTTCTGTATACAAATTCGAAACTGACTATAATTCTTGTGCAATGCTTTTATCTTTCCAACATACAGTATGCATATATATATATATATATATATATATATATATATATACATATATACAATTCTTCTGTACTGTTGTTACACTTCCTATATAAGATATATCTAAACTAATTAACATACACATTATAAACTATTTAACCAATGCTTCAAAGGATATGATTGCTTATTATTTTACATGATCAATATAAACCTCCTTGTGTGTTAACTGACATTATGAATGTGTTATTATATTTAATAATTATGTCCATTTATATCGAACACGTCTAAACTCATCACCGTGGAAACTCATTCAAGCCGAAATAAGTATATTTGAAGCGAATAACATTACTTTCATTAAGGGGAATCACTCACGTTGAACAGCACCTAATAGCTGTGTTAGAATCAAATTTAGTTTATTATAATCACGCTCTTCCATCTAAATCTAAGAGAAAAGGTTCATTACAGTTTATAATATTAGATATAAAAAATATGCATGGGTGCATGCTTACTGGACAAAAGAGTGAAATTCGCTCAACTGTTTTCGCGAAAGAAAAATGTTAGGTTTGGGCAAAAGTTATGTCGTTTTTTTTACATGAAGATGAAGATTAATAAACGACATTATTTTGGCACCAACAAAATAATGGCCTACAGGCACAAAAATCGTTCGAAGCATTTATTGCAATATGCCAAAACGCTCCTCATCTTAATATTTCTTGCAACGTCGATATTTACCTATTATAAATTAATTAATTTAATAAACTACAAATCATTATAAGTATTCATTCATTTTTCATATTTATTAGTTTATTTGTGTATTTATCAGTCGAGATTGAATCCTGTAGTTGTGTTATATTATACAAAAATGTAGTTTTACATATTTTCTTTATCCGATGTATTAATTGAATATATTTGATTGAAATTAAGTTCGTAATGCAGGTTGCATGACGCTTTAAATAAACTCATCATTTCATGTTTAAAATCGCATAATTTGATCAATCTATTTCATAGGTTTATATTATATTGTTCTGGTTATATAGCTTATGTTTAGCACATTGGTCCTGTTTCCCTCTCTCGCCATACTTCAATGTAATTTTTCATCCTTTTTTGGAACCAGTATTAAAGCAAAACAACTTATAAGTGGGATTTGGAAAATCTGGTAAATATTGTAAATAATAACTCTTCCAAATGTAAAAGTATGGCTGTTTCACAAATCAACATGGTTAAGTGGCCAGTTTTCATCAATAAATTAAATATGGTTACGTGTCCATTTGTTCATCAAACAAAAGGTGCTCGCAGGGAAACCAAATTTACACCTTGGGATAGATAGCAAAGGGATACAATCGGCAAAGTGTAAAAGATCCGAACCACCTCATAATAACATAATCGCATTAAAAAATAAATACACAAAACCAGATAATGTAGAATGTCTTAGAAAACAGTAGACTTATTAAAGCTTTAATCATATTATAACAAAATTTTTAATAGTGGAAATTGACTAATTAATGAACGTAAATTCATAATTTTATGTTTAGATTAATACATGTTTCTAATTCGTAGAACTATTTTGTAACATTTTGCAAGAAATATAAACGTGTAAATGTTGATGTTGTATTTTTGTGTTACTCCAATCACAGAGTAACGGGTGTCCTTTTAAAGTTGGCACACATAGAAAACGTGTAGTTTATATATATAGACAAACATTCGTTAAAAGTATGTAATATGTCATATCATATAGTGCGAGGAGAGCAGATATTATATTGTTACCAGGTGTGTCAAGGTCGAAACTTTGACGTAATTAACATTTAAAATTTATACAGAAATCTGTCATTGTAATATTTTTATACCTACAACGAGATTCAAACAATAACGACTGACTTCATACGATATTTACTACTGCTTATAAAGGGGTTCGTAAGCCTTGCTGAAATGTATTTTTTTAACTTGTAAAAGCGCTTAAAATGCATGTGTGATCATACTTGTTCAAGCAGAAATATTATTCATCAAAGCTGATGGATAAATAAGTCAAAACTGTAAAACTCAGTATGTGTCGAACCTAATTAATAAAACCAACGTAACGTAATGTACTTGCAATAACCCTTATCCCTGAGTGGCTTTCGGGCCTTGATAAGTGGTAATAACGGTGTAAAAAAAAACTACTCTCATGTACTATTCGACTTTATTAATCAACGTAATCCCCTTTAAAAGTTATGCTCTGAGTCTTGTGTTACTCTAACGATTCGATATGTTCTAAGATATGTTGGCCTCTGAGCCAGGTTTCGATTTCTGTTATTGATTTAACGCACATGATTTTTACATTACCCGTCGTTTGTATCGAGTATTTGGTGAATACAAGATCTTGTGAATAGAGTTAGTAAATTAGCCGATTTGACTCCAAGGTGAAGTGATGGACTCCTGTTTTATAGCCAGTTTAAAACACTGTTTTGAATAAGTGAATCGTTTTATTTTGATCAAGGGTGAGTAAGGGCAGCTGGGGGAAGACGATGCGTTGGACTGAAAATTTTCTAAAGAAAAACACATGGACTTAGCGAGGTTGACAATATTCACCTCGTGCCAGCTGTACGTTTTCTATGCCTTTCTCTAATTGATTAATAATAGAAACATATCAGGAATTGAGTGCAACCAAAGATTATGAGTGATGGTAATTAAAAACAGCATCAGCTGCAATTTGTGTCGAAACACATTCATGCAACGCTTTAACATCAATGTATTGTAATATACTGAATTATTTTCATAGGAAAAAACACAACTTTTATTTACGTTCACTTAAAAGTAGTTTATAAACATATATTTTCAGAGCTACTGTTATACACTTTACGTCTTAAGGTTAACGATCATATTTATTTATAAGACTGAGTTTCTGGCGTAGCAATAAACTTATGAGACTTGTCAGCTCTGCGTTGCAGTGAGGGCAATCGTTGAGGCTCTATAATCACAGGTGAGCAATGTATTAAGGAAGCAATCTCATTCCTACCTAAGCAAGACAGGATTAATTGTACAAAACGTTTCGAAACAACGACTATAATAGGTAGTAATTACTTGGGTGTCAGCTACCGGACAACATTTCTAGCCCGTCGTGGTTCATCGCTTAAAAAAGGGCAGAGCAGAAGTTGGTTTAAATGTTGTGTAACTACGATTATGAAGATGATGATAACAATCCGCAAATACACAATAAAATTCTTTCGATGCTTACGGCCCTAAGATTTCATTATTTTTAAACAAATATTGCTTAGCCTGCACATCAACAATATTGACACCACATATCTCATATACTTAAGACACTTTTGCTTTCTATTTAGACAAATGTCCGTACATTAAAATTTTAAATTTATATTTTTACGGTGACAATGACATCGACCTTAAAGGAGCTAGACTTTTATGAGAAATGCTATTATATATTGCTCATTTTTCTGATATTATGTAGATAAAAACCACGTCGAATATAAGCATGAATAATTAAACATTTGTTACTCTTTAATTGTGTTTATTACACTTTCTATAATCCCATAATCCTTTGATATTGTGTATCTTAGTTTTAGCAATTCATTATTAGTTTTGTAAGTGGATTATATCGACGACTATTAACTGAATTGACTGATCATTGATAAACCTTATTGTATTCGAATGTGATCGACTGTTTATATATATATATGTACACTTGTGCCCGATATTATTCATACCCCTCGGATCTTTGAGATTTCTATAAGATTATTGCTCAAACCAGAAGGTAGACAATATTAAAGGGATTTCAAACAATAAATCAAGCATAAGCATTTAATTTAAACTCAACAAATAAATAAATTATGCAAGTTTGAAACATTATACAAAGAAAAACAATAATGGCACTAGTTCAAAATTATTCATACCTCTCTTACTAATAGTCAATAGCATGCCCTTTATTCTTAATAACTGCCTGTAACCGTTTGGGATATTTATCAACAAGGTTTTTACAAGCATCAACACTGATTTTTGACCATTCTTCAATGCAGTAGTTCTCCAAATCCCTCAAATTTCTAGGTTTCCGCTTTTTAACCTCAGTTTTCAATATGTGCCAGAGGTTTTCGATAGGGTTCAGGTCGGGACTCTGGCTAGGCCATTCCAAAACATTAATTTGATTATCCTCAAACCATTTCTTGACTATTTTGGCAGTATGTTTTGGATCATTATCCTGTTGAAGGACCCAGTTTGGTCCTAAATGGAGCTTCTCCGCATCCTGTCTAATGTTTTTCTGGAGTATCTCCAAATATTGCTCCTTCTTCATGGTTCCATCTATCTTGACCAAACTACCTGGACCACTAGCCGAAAAGGAGCCCCAAAACATTAGGCTACCACCACCATGTTTCACCGTGGGTATGGTGTTCTTTGGGTTGTAAGCTTCTCCTTTCTTCCTCCAAACGTAAGAAGCATCCATATGGCCAAACAATTCAATTTTTGTTTCGTGAGTCCACAAAATACTTGAGAAAACGGACTCTGGAGAATTCACATGGTTCCTAGTAAATTTTAGACGTGCTGCAAGGTGTTTTCCGGTGTGCAATGGAGTCCTTCTTGGTCTTCTTCCTTTCAAACCATTTTCATGCAGAGTCCTTTGCAATGTTTGCCTTGATATTTTTATGCCAGAAGACTCCAGATTTTCTAAAATGTCCTTAGTAGTGGTGGTTGGATTTGCATTAACACTTCTTACAATATTCTTGGTGGCTCTAGCAGACAATTTCCTTTTCCTTCCTCTACCAATCAAGTTGTTTGTTGTGTGGTGGCTCTGGAATTTTTTGATGATGCTCTGTACTGTTGCTGTAGGGACCTCAAATTTCTTGGAAATTGACTTTTAACCTAAACCATCCTTATGTGAATTCGCAATTTTAGTCCTAAGATCATTACTAAGCTCTTTTTTCTTCCCCATTCTAATAATTTTTATTCTTTTATTGGTTTTCAGTTGATATCATTTTAATTTCTGAAAAATGCAAAAAACGAAATGAAATTAATCAAAGGTTGTATAAAAGCATTCAAAATAAGAATCAAACAGGAAACAAACAGTCAGAAACTCGATTAATACTGAAAAAATAAGGGGGTATGATTATTTTTGAACATTGCAGATTTTATAAATAGCTGTATATTTCTTTTATTACAAGTATCCCGAGATTTTAAAATGACGAAAATGATCAGAAGAGGTTTATTAAGAATATGTATCAATATGGACGTAAACAATAAATTCTAACAAAGTTACACCTAATAAACTCAATTTTCAAGGGGGGGTATGAATAATATCGGGCACAACTGTATATATATATATATACATATATTCTATTGTTTTTGTTAGTTTTAAAACTATTTTGTATCCCTATTCGAGAGTAAATTTTATCTTGTGAACACAGTCGTTTGTTATTTCTCTCCTACAGTTTAATAGATGTTGGTGTTCTTTAAAGTGCAGGAGAGCAAATTTTTAATCAAGGCATAGGAAGGGTGTGAATACTAGAAAGCTGATAGGCTAACAAAAATCTCAATAGAAGAGGCGCATATAAAAACGACTAACAACCACAGAATTATCGCATAAGCCTGAAGAATCCTAGAGTGGATGAAACGCGGAATATTCAGTGTAGCTTAATCGCCATATACATTTTATAACTTACTAACTAGCTCTACCTACGTATTGAGCACGTTTGAAGTAAATACATAAAGTTTACGCATAAATCTATACTTTCGTATATGAATTTTATGTGAGTAAATTAAGTCGCGATATATATATATATATATATATATATATATATATATATTTATATGTATACATGCATACATATACACATTTGTGAAATTTAATACATATATATATATGCATATAGACCTGTATGCATATATAAATGAATAAATAAATATATATATATATATATATATATATATATATATATATATAAAATTATAGTGACATAATTAAATTTTAAAAAATATTCTAATCAAGGATGTGTTATTATTCCAAGTAAGACAAAGAATACTTTCGGAATTTTATCTCCTTATCTTATAGGGTTTCGATGCCTAAAATCTCTTCAGAGGAGAAAATATTAGCAAATAGAGATAACGTTATTGACCCTAATTGCTAAAGTCATTTAGACATGGAAATCATAATAAAAAAATGATTAAAATAGAAGTCACATAGCGCGGGAAATTGAAGAAAAGGATATAAATGTTTAGTTCTAAATTGTGCGCTAAAACCAAAGGTAACTGTCCTTCAAAGCAATGAGGTAATTAGATACAAGCTGTGTATTGTGTAATCCACATCATAGAGTAGAAATCCAAACTCGGCATATTTCTGGAGTAATACTTCTTCATGATCTGGTGAAAAGATTTTTAAGGTCTGGTTGGCATTTTTTTTTTATTAAAGACCTTGGTATTACTAGAATTAAACGTTAGTGAGATAGGATAGGTAGAAAGACATAGTGATGGGGAGAGAAATTAAAAATGAAGAGATGGATGGAGGGGAAGAGAAGACATATACATATCTATATATATAAAATATAACTGTTGGTTCGTTCGAAATTAATTGTCTAAAAAACCACTGGACGGATGGCTTCCACGTTTTGGTATAATTTGTTTACTATATCCATGTGTGTTATTATATATTTCTTTTTAATTATAACATTATACTTTATTTTTATGATAAATAGGTGGATTTCTTTGTACCGAGAGGCATTTTTTTTATTATTTAGGGACAATTATTTATTACCGCTTCCTGTCACGTGACCAGTGTTACAATTTAGTGGTTTTCCTGCTAGATCTGGAGATTTCGTTTACAATCTGGAGGTACTTGGCACCCCCACAACCGCATTAGATTATAAAAAAATAAAGAAAAGCGCTTGAAAATACTTTAAAACATCAAATAAACTCATTCATGTAAGTAAAACAAGTAGCATTTATTGCCTTTGTTAACAATTATGTATTGATTATTTGTTTGTTTTTCACCTTTTTTTCGACTAACCATTCTTAAATCTCATTATAAAATCGATTTTTCCAAGTACATTTTAGGTGGGGGGGCATTCAAACCTCCGAAGTTTAGTTTAAAATACGATCTAAAAGTGTAAAAAGCAAGAAACAACAGCAAAAAGAAATAGTGAGAAAACACGAAACATTATGGATTTTTTTTGGGGGGGGGGATTAGCGATTTTATAAAATTTCAGACGATTAGTTAAAAATATAGCGATTTTCTGGAATTTCTTTCTCCTGATCTCGCGTTTTTTTTAAATCTCAGTTGACAACATTGCATCACTAAAAAAACTACAGGCTTAATGTAAACAGAATGTGTTTACAATATCGGTAAATTTTCAATGGGTTTAATTACATGATTATTGATAATGTAACTATGTGAATGAAATTTAATTTAAATTAACCACACGTGGTCGCAAAATGAATGCCGACGCTCAAAGTGTATACACATTTTGACTCCTCCCTTTACTTAAAAATTCACCAAACATCAGGAAAGTAACGAATTTTAATAAAAATTGCAGTATTTTTAAAATAATGATCGCAGAATATAATGAACTAATTATTTTTACTTAACTCTTAGTGAAAAATGTTTGTTTTGTTTAAAAAAATACCTTTACTAAAGTTATGGTTTTCAGTAGTAAATAAAAAACGCAAGAACTTATTTTTGCTTTTTTTAAAGCATCGTAATTTGTAACAATAAAAAATAATTTTTACAGCAACATTACGAAAAAAGCCCCTTAAGTCCGTATTAAGGAATTCAATATAACTCGAAGAAAAATGACTTTCTCACATACTATTCAAAAAATTAAAGATTCAATTAGATTCCTATTTCAGTCACCTAAATTATCTAGGGTGAAATGAGTTTCAGAATTTATAGCCAAACCTAAATATTTTTTTTTTGGTAAATATCCAGATACGCTACTACAGAACACCGACCACTCTAATTTATTGTGAGGGGAGGGGCTGCGATGTTGGGGCGCACGCGCGCCAACATCACATTCCCCCCCGCTCGCGCCCCCAATGTGCACAGTAAAATCTTCGGAAAATGTTAAATGGTATTCTAATTGGTAAATGTCGGTGCGTTACTAACGGAAAATTTGAAAATTCGATGTTCCAGGTAAAAAAAAAAACAGATAAATTACCCCCCCTACTAAACTTGGTGTGCTTTCCTTTTCTTATTTAATTTCTTTTTCAGCTAATATTGAATTTTCCACCCGAAAAGCGCTATAATGTATTTTTGAAAATTAGAAAATTCTATGTCCTGGAAAAAAATCCCCTCCCCCCAACTTAGTTTGCTTGGTGAAGCTGTCGTTTATGCTACAACGTGCATGCGCGTAGCATAAACGGAAGCTGCAAAATGGTGGAAAGAAGTTCGTTTGTTCAGGGGTAAATACAATGCAAACGGTAAATTTGTCCCAAGTTTGACTATCAGATTCGTTGTCAGCGACCTCAATTACCTATAAAAAACAAATTAGAGGGGTCCGTGTTCTGTAGTAGCGTATCTAGGTAATTACCTTTTTTTTTTCTTGATTAAAAAAATAGCATTAATACAGTAAGTTAGGTAAACTGACTTTTTCATTTAAAAATGGAATTATTTCCCTTTCCTTATTAACTTTTTTTTAATGAATATTTTGTGGGGTTTGTACTACTGTACACATAGATTCGAAAAAGTTGTCCAAAAAGAAATATATAACAAATAAATGTTATAAAAGGCAAGATAAGTTACTTTTCTACCAAACTGGATATATTTTTCGTGTTTTTATTCAATGTAACATGTTTATTCAGCTCGAAAACCATAGAGTGTCTACCGATGTATTGGAACATTCAAGATGGCGTCTGATTCTCTCTTTAACACGGTAAGTGTGGGAAAAGAGGTTATAAATAAAAAAACGGATAAAATACTGTTAAAAACTCACTCAATATATGTTACCGTGACATAGGTTGACATATATTCGGCGGGTTTGTAATAGTATTTTGTATAGTATTTTTATCCATAACACCTTTTTCCATACTTACGGTGTTAAAGAGCGTGTGAGACGCCATCTTGAATTTTCGAATACATCGGTAAACACTGTATGTTTTTCGAGTTGAATAAATATGTTACATTGAATAAAAATACAAAAAAATATATCCAGTTTGGCAGAAAAGTAACTTATCTTGCCTTTGATAACATTTATTTGTTATATATTTGTTTTTTGACAACTTTTTCGAATCTATGTGTACAGTAATACAAACACCCATTTTGTGTTTTGCATACATAAATTACAATTGTTGAATGTTACTGTTTTGATTATATTCATTTGGGGTGGCACAATTAAAAAATTAAGAAAGATTAAAATGAAGCGAAATTTAAGTTTACATTCCATTTTTACAACAACCGTAAAACAGTGCATACTCAGCAAGTTTTATCGTAATTTGTAAGCATATTGAAACACTAACTCAACATTTTATTTATTTTTTTGCATGAATAATGATGGAAGTATTTTTCTGTTAATTTTCTTAATATCTGTTAAAAAAAAATAATTTGTACATTCTCTTGAAAAAAAGAATCAAACTTTTCTCTACTATCACATGTGTTCCATTTTAACAAACTGAGCCACAGCAACGCGTGGCCGGGTACAGCTCGTATAAATATATATATATATATATATATATATATATATATATATATATATATATATATATATATATATATATGTATATATATAGCAGAGAGTGACTTCTATAGACAAGTTCAAACACGCTATAGAAGCTTTAAAAATGTTGAGTAGCCATTTCGGTAGACCAAGTTAGTCTTGGGTATAGAGAAAGGGTGTTAAACGAAAAAGAGACAGAGACAATAAAATAAAATGAAAGAAAGGAAGAGGAAGCAGATGCAAATAAAATTTTGCGTTTTTCAAGCTGAAATCAACCTTTAAACTAATTAACATAATTACCTCTTAAATTCTTACTCTGTTTAAATCTATTAAATCCAGTCCACTCAAACAATTAAATGATAAGTGCTCTTTTGTTAATTTTATACTCATCGATAATATCCTTTAAATGGGGGAATTACACTGGATAAATCGAGTAATATCTGTAAGTAAAATGTACAACTAAAACTATGCGTATGTGATAGAGTTTGTTATTCTAATTTTATAATACGAATGATGATCATTTACTGTTAAATCGAAGATAATACTGCCTTACTGCGAGGTATCAAAATTCGGTAATAATAATCATTATAATATTTAATAATATTTAACTGGAAGAACTGTATACACTCATATATATATATATATATATATATATATATATATATATATATATATATATACATGTATATATACATACATACACATATACATGCATATACATATACACAAATACATATATATATACACATGTATATATTTCACATACGCATACCTATACATATATACATACATACTCGCATACATTTAATCAGTCACACACACATACATACACAATTGTATCTATACATTCCATAATTCCATAGGCTTTACAAACTTCTTCATATAATTATTATTCTCTGGAAAATTTGTAACATTAAAATAGCTTTTGTATAAATCGCTTCTACAAAAAATTATAATAATCACATAATAGTTTCTTATAAAACATAGAATTACTGAAAATTATATTATTAATAATTTGCACACTTTGGTTGATTTATTCTTCTCAAGTAAACATTATAGTTCCGTTTCTGTTTGCAAATATATATTTATGCATATGTGTGTGTGCGCGTTATGACTCATAAAAGATACATAACTTAAGAATTTGGCTGTGCGTGTACGTATAAACGAATCGGATATTTGGCACATTTGAACTGATATTTCCTGTCGATTCAGTCTAAGTATATATAGTATGTTTAGTTGTTTTTTTTTTTTTTTGTTTCTTCTGTATTTTATTTCTATTTTCTAAGCGAATAACAACTGGAAATATTACAAGATAAGGAATATACATATATATGGATATACATAGGCTTATAACCACACACATGTATATATATATATATATATATATATATATATATATATATTTATTTATTTATCTATATATAAAGGATAACATGATTATGCTAATATATTTATACACTGATATTTATTTTTCAGCCCGAATACTTTTACACTAATATGCACTACCATACCCTGACAAATTTACACGCATGAGTTCATCAGAGTTTGCTGAATTTTATACTGATATCCGGAAGGCTCTTAAGATCAGAAGTTTTTATTATAAATAGAAATGTCATAAAGCTCTTTTCTTATCGATGCAACTGCGAAGCTTGCTCAGCAAAAAATCTCGGTGATTGTAAGTCCACTCTCAATTATATTCGAGAGCAAGAAGGTACACGTCTTGTATGCTAAAGTGTAATCAGTTGTAGATTAGTAATGTACGAAAACTAGTATTATAGAATTAAACTGCATTACAAGTCTTAGAAAAGATCGATTACACTGCAAAACGTATACTTCATTCTTTGAAGCTTACTGAAAAATACCTAATCATTATGATACCACATTTAACACAGACACATACACACACACTCATACGGAGATGACAGCAGCACATTGAGGCTGTGTATAATTTCAGGGGAAATATTATGAGGATTAATTAAGTAGGATTAAACAAAGTAACGGTTATACAAGCATTACTTATAAGAACACCATGGTCATAGTGTGTTGTTATGAGAATTTATGTATGTTGTGGAGTAGATTACATAGCGTGTCGTGTACTAGAGTTTTAATTTAGTGATGGAAGGTAAGGCCTGGAGGTGAGTTAAAGAAGTAAGTGATGAGTTGGGCATGAGTGGGTACATGTAAGGCTATAATAATAAATGGCAAAAGATCATATGTATTAAAGTGTATGCAGTAATGATCCTAGGGCTGCGCTTTTATTAGATGTACAGGTAGGAGGGTTGAAAATGTGGGGCAGAGTTATAATTATACGGGAGCAAATTTGACGAAGGTGGATTCTTTATCCACCTCCGTCAAATTTGCTCCCGTATACTTATAAAATAATTAGTATGTGGAAGAATAGCGTAGTGGAATAATAGGGAAGGAACATTCTACTATTACTACTACTGCTACTACTACTACTACTACTACTACTACTACTACTACTAATAATAATAATAATAATAATAATAATAACAGTAGTAGTAGATAGATAAATAAAATTAGGGGGCAAACAAATAAATGAATAAAAATAAAATATAATTAAATAAAAAAATAGACACATTTAAAAAAATGAAGAGTAAAATAAAATGAAATAAAATGAAAGAAAGAAAAATCTAAACAGAACTTTTGCTAAATTGGGGCAGAGAAAGAGAACTAGGGTGCATGTATCAAGGGGTGAGGCGCAACGGTATAATGTATGTACGAGTTTAGTCAGCAGAACAGGGAGGTCGGTAAATAATACCACGGAAGGTATAAATCTCTAGGTCAAGAGACTGTCTGCAGATGTATATATTGTATTCCTGAAGTTCCTAGATGCATAGACCAGTGGCATAAGTTATTCATGAACAAGAAAGATATAAACAACATACTGCATTTATGCTCGTGAGTAACGAGACATTTGTTTTCCCTATGCAACTGTTCAGTGAAGTGTTCTATTAATGGTAATGAGACAGATTTGCAAATTACAAGTGGAGCTTATCTTATCAAGAGATATGGAGGAGAGCGATATTACATCATTCCTAAAAAAATGAAAAGATTGGGGAGTGTGTTAGTTCCAAGTTTGGCGTAAGCGTTTACGCGTTTGTGGCGTGTTTTCCTTATTATGTGATGGCGTAGATGTTACTTGGTTTGGTGTTCATGAAATGTATTTCTTATTTTACCTTGGCACATGGGGAAAGCAACATTTTTGACGTAGCACGATGCTGGCGGGGTAAAAAATCGTGTCGAATTAAGCCGCCTGAAATGAGTTCAGACGCTTTCAATGGGAATGAAGGTCAGTGTCTTGTGAGTAGTAGAGACGAACTAACTGAGTAGACTCAGGGTTATGAGTATAAGCTAAGTGTGCGTGGTGAAATGGGTTGATGGGTCTTAACGAAAAGTAACAAATTTTATACAGGGGATGTTGGGTATTGGGTATACGTGTGGGGGAAGTTAGATTGAGATGCAAGACAGTTTCGATTGTCGATGAAGATTTTAGGGAGTTAAAATATAAATATTTCTGGTTTGAATGGTTTAGGAGTATTTTTCTAATTGCATGAATTTATATGTGCGTATGTATATAGTGTTGAGATATTTTAAATAAGTTCCATTTGTTGAGGGTTTTTTAGTGCAAAGAACGAAAGGAAAGACTAGGATTCATATTTCTGATTTGAGGTTTGAGGTCCGGTGAAGGCGGGTAAGTTACGTTTTATTAATGTTTTGCTTTAAATTGATGAGAACATTTTTGGTATAACTAGTATGGTAACTATTTAAACCCATCATTCTATAGAAGTATAGTGAGATACATACAAAAAAGTGCATTATTTTAAAGACGATCCAACACCTAATCTATGTATCTATAAAAGTGAATGTGTCTCTGTGTGCAGCTGTGTCTCTCTGTGTGTACATCTTTCAACGCAATAACCCTGTGAATTTTCAGTCTAAACACTCTAAATTTGATATACAATGTACTGAGGTTTGGGAAAATCGATGTGATCCGTTTTCGGTCAAATAGTTAACTGTTAAGGGATACACGTTCACCGATTTGACCTTTGAAAACTCTACCTAACTCTTTCAACAATTTTGGGTATAAAAAAACTTGATACTGTGGATACAGGTTCACTGGACAGGGATCTGATTTAATAACTTAATTTGAGTCCAAAACGATAAATATTAAGGGGTCACAATAGAGGTCAATCTTAAAAAAATTACCCCTGTGCTCTCTACCAAATTACTCAGACAATTTCTGGTCTAAATATTTGAATTTTTTTATAAAGGGTATTCAGAGACAGGGCAAGCATTTTAATTGGTTTGCGTCGAAAATTTTTAGGTACCAATATATAAATGTATGTATTTATGTATGTGTGCATGCCTGCCTAAATCTTTCGAGAGAGGCGAGGGATTTTTCCCAAGATCAGTAGCGTTTTGAAGTTGGAACTTTCAGAGGACAAATATCGAAAAATTGGCTACATACTTAAATATCTTCACCGTCAACTGGGCACTTTTCCAACAGGAGGGTCGCTTTATTCGCCGATATATAGAGTATAGAGGAACAACTGACTGTAGAGAATCGTTAGCTCCATTTTCAGATTAAAGAGTAGGGTGCATTTTACGAAGAGTCAGTGAGACATACTTAATCGACCCCTGTAGAAAGCCCAGAAGTGTTCTAACGTTGAGTAAACTATCACTCATTATTCAGAAAGCAGCTATTATCATAAAACCAAATAGGTCGTTCTCCATTTAATCCGTAGTCCTTATCGATAGAACCCTTTAAAATAAAAGTTGAGGGGCACATTTCAGTGGAAATGATTATGAAATGAATAAGAGAAATTTCAACTGTGGTGCATCAATACCATCTGCAACAATAAAGTTATATTTCGGAGGTGTTTTCTTGGAAGGTAGAATCATTCAACTTATTTACAACATATCTCTCTCTGATGACAGCTTTCGAGCGTTTCTTAAATTGCTGAAGGACCAATACTTGGAGCAAGATAAGATACGAAAAGAAATCATCCAAGGGATGTTCTATTTTCGCCTGAAGAATCTAAAAGATTTGATGGGGTTTAAAGGCAGCATGATAACACCCAAGCTGATGTATGGGCACTTCCACCCTCCTACAACTTTGATGTGTATGATGACATGACAGCAGATGCAATAATTATTTTAGG
Source organism: Euprymna scolopes (assembly GCF_053919585.1). NCBI lineage: Eukaryota > Metazoa > Mollusca > Cephalopoda > Sepiida > Sepiolidae > Euprymna > Euprymna scolopes. The sequence continues at coordinate 120,721,757 of NC_136486.1, read as the reverse complement.
TGTTCTTCGCGAAATTATTCTCTGATATAAAGTGCGAACTAATCCCAATTTTCAGAACGACCGGCCTAACATTGTCAATCGTTCTGCTAAAGAAATCGAAAATTATCACACGGTGTCGGATTATCAGGAAACCTAACAAAATATGTGGTTAAGCTTAGGTCCCCCTCGATGACTCAGGAGAAAATCAGGATCAATCCCCTTCCTTCTTAAAGTTTCCCAAGGTGCAAAGGGCCTACATAGACACAGGACCTTAAAAAGAACTGAATTGCTTGTAGACAGCAAAAGAAAATGTATTAGAAGTGAAAATCTCTTATGGTTTGGAAAAAAAAAAACTTTGTAAGAGAATTCTATGGAATTGGGCCTTATTCCTAGAAGACATCGCTCGGCAAAAATGTATTTAAGTAATATAATTTTTTATGAGTTTTAGGAGCTTCGAGAAATACTACAAAATCATAGTAAACATCCATCTGCAACCAAATACAATTCCAGAGGTAGTTTTATAAACATTAAGAGGCTTCAAGGAATTGATGTTTTCAATTCCTGGAACCATTTCGAATAGTACCCTACATGAATGGAGCGGCTTTTCTCCACTCTGAGACGACATATACCATTTGACAGCAACCCTTGTTTCATGTATGGAAAAACCTGAAAAGAGGAAATAAAGGAAAAAGAAGTGCAAAAATTAATAACATTTCCTTGTTGACGAGACATCTTCACTTTTATACAACAAAACCAATTTCGTACTGAAATCTTGATTTGCAGAGAAAAATGTCCAGAAAGTAATAGAGAAGATGTTTAGCCTGCCATCACTGAGATTGCTCACCTTAGAATAATTCTCCTTCTTGGATGAGGAGATAGTGTAAAAGTTCAGGGAAACTATATCATACAGGAATATCTGATTCCATGAACAACTGCCATGGCATGAAGACAAAATTCAGCCGTTGCCTTATAATCAAAATGCAGCTCTGAGGTGGCTAGAAAGAATAGTTAAGGGTTTGGAGAAGAAAGCTCACTATGATCAATGTCCGGATATATTTATACAACAAGAGGATCAAGGAAGTATAGGGTAAATTACCGTAACTCCATGAAACTTTACAAAATTAACTTTGAATTCCCCATAGACCCGTACTCAAACTTGCTGTCCAGACAACCATGAAGGTGAGTAATTGTCCTTACAAGAAGGAAACTTTCGTGGCGTTGAATGAGCTGGTCTGTCCAGAAGTAAACCTAATGGGATATATGTTGGAGCTGTTGATTTTCTTTAGAACCAACAAATATGTGATATTGGCCGACATAAGAAAAGCCTTCCTTATAATTCATCTGGAGCTGGAAAAATATCGCAATTGTCTCTGTTTTCGAAGAAAGACGACCATTTGCATTGTTACAGTTCTTTTATCATCTTCTTAGGTTTCAATCCAAGTCTCTTTATACTGAAGTATATATCTTAAAATATCCTACGGAAAAGCTTCCCTCAGGCGAACGTTTTCACGCACAGGTCGGACTTTCATGCGAAGAATCTGGTGAAAAAAATAGTTACCATTTACTCTACATTTTACACACCAGTGGAAAAGCGGCTGAGGAGGGTAACTTCGAGAAAAAAATCCTATAACTTCAACAATCCAGTGACACATAACAAGATGGAGACAGATTTTTATCTGATACTATTTTATTCTGGATTAAAAGGGGGTTTAACGATATATGTACAGCTTTCTAGTACGAGACTATGAAGAACTGTCTACACGAATTCTATGTAACTTCATGAAAAATGTTTCAGAAGTTTCAGAAATGTTTGAACAATTATTCCTATAATTTCTAGTAACGGTGAGAAGAAGGATGCTGATATAATTTTGGAGGCGAAAGTTGGATTGGGACGATGATGTTTGCGCGTAATTAAAAGACATTTGGAAAGCGCTGACGAAAGATTTAACTAGTTTAGACTCTTTATCTTTTCTAAGGAGGGTCTAAAATGAGAATTAGCTGATGTAATTTTTCTTATTTATTGATGACTCAAGACTTGCATACGGTTTTTCAGCATATGGCATGCACGATAAGTAGTCGTCACTACTGTTTGTTAATGTCATGGTAGCACGCCTACATGGTAAGTCATTTTCCAGTTTAGAGCTTTGATCTCTATTTCTCGCATTGAAATAGTTTCTTCTTTAATGAAAGCCTTAAGAAACTGTCTAATAGAACAAGTATACATAGTTAAAGACACCCGAGTTGGATATTGGCTTAAGCAATAATTAAAAAAAAAACCCTTTGCACACACTAGTCTCCAAGAAGTAGATCAAAGGTCTGCAATGATCAGGTCAGAGTTAAAGTTGAAATTGAGTTTCCAATATGTGCCGACTAAGTAAAATCCATCTGACTATATCACACCAGGACTAATCTAAAAAATCAGGAGAAGCTTTCTCATTTGTACGAAGGTCCTGCGTGTATTAAGGAAGACGAGATTTGGTAGAACACGCTTGAATTTATTTTCCTCTTAGAAGAACGGAAAAAATAGGTTCATCCCTCACTGAATTTGTTTATGAGCAATGAATTTAAAATTTACCCCTATCGATCTGTAGAACGATTCTTTATATTAAGCAAATTAGTTAATGTAGGTACTTGGACTTGTAAGTTAGTCAAAAAGAAGTTGAAGGGAAATTATTTGATAAAGGGAATATTTTAATATAGAATTGGGGTTTCCGTTGGATCTTTAAAGCAGGAGTCAACCAAACCTGGTGAAAAACCTAAGCCTTCTCTTAGATCTCTCCAATATTATTAGTTTGAATGGGAGAATAGGTATATCTGAATATAATATATGTGACGTTTAGCATCGATTCTATTAAAACAGCCCATCACATTACCAATTTATTAATAAGGGACTACCACTAGAGAAACCAACATTAAGGCTTTTCAACAACATTAAATTAAGTAAGGCTATATTCGAGTTGTCAGTACAAGCACCGGGGAAATCTGTTGCAACTCGCACATAAGTTTATCCAAAGATCGTGACATGTTATTACACAAGGAGTCACTTTCATTGCTTTTTCCAATTCTCTTCGAGTTTGGGTGTCGGTGTTTTGAGTGGCGTAATCTGTTCACCCTGTTTCGTCAGCTCAAATCCCAAAATGGTTATATATATATATATATATATATATATATATATATATATATATATATATATATATATATATATATATATATATATATATATAGTATTACTATAATAATTAAATACCTACATACACTAGTGTTTCATCTTTTCGGGAATATTCAGTGCAGCGTGTCACGATTAACACCAGTCGACAGATTAAAACTCGGAAATACGAGTTATCTCTGGCTCGAGTAGCAAAGACCGTAACCATTCGTCTTCTATTAAAAGCGTGAAATGACGTTGAATTTAAATATTTTGAATTTTAAATGTTCTTTGCATCAGTCAAACACTGATCTAATCGTTATACGATGATCTATTCGTAAGAGCTAAATTGACCGACTTAATTCAACTGAAAATGCTCAACGATAAGAAACGAGTTTCTTAAAGGGGATTTCATAATATTTTTTTTTACTATAATAATTGAATACCTATACACACTAGTGTTTCATTCTTTCGAGAATCTTAAGTGCAGGGCGTCACGATTAACACCAGTCGACGGATTCAAACTCGCTAACACGAGCCATCTTTGACTCGATTAGCAAAAACAGTATCCATTCGGCTAACATTAACAACGTGAAATAACGTTGACTTTAAACATTTTTAATTTTAAATGTTCAATATATATATATATATATATATATATATATATATATATATATATATATATATGCATATATATATATTGTTTATTTCCTATTACTGTATATATTTTCTATTGTTTATAATTTACGGTTCGCATAGAGTATTAAAGTATACACTAGACAAGTTCTACTTAGTAATCCCTTATCTCTCAAAATATAATACACTTCATAGAGTCATCATTCTCTCCGACGTTCTTGTTTTACTATACGCATTACGTGGAACACTTATTTAATCATGGCTGACGGAACAGAGCACGAAACACCCCCGAAGAAAATAGAGTGTTACGTTCGAAATTCTGTCCAAATTCTAGGTTGCATGGTAAAACAAAAATATGACAGTCCTCATTTTATTTTATTAGCCATTTGGGTGATTTTTATTTGCATAGTTTTGTTTGAAAAATATTTGCGCAATCCACACTTTAAAAGACAGGAATAAATAAAGTGGCTAAATTGCATGTCGACTGGTATTTGGAGACTATAATTAGCGCCAACTCGCGTAGAAGCAGAATAGCTTCCATGATAGTTTGTGTGAATATAAGAGACAAAATATGGATTTTATAACAACACACATTGCCGAATGTTCATATTAACTATGGACATTTAATTAAGGAGTGATAATTAAGCGCTTTCATTTCAGAAATCTGATAACGCATATTTAGTCACAGTTTTTGTAATTCACACATAAAATATTGAAAAATGCATGCAACAGATAACGATTATGTATGTATTTTAAATGTGTATCTAAGACGTACGTTGTGAATGCAACATTAAATATATTAACATATCCCTTTGAAAATAAACACACACTTTACAGAGGTACGCGTCTATTACCTACTATGCAGCTCACACAAATATGTGTAAGTATATATTCACAAAATTCTGTCCGCATTCTTACTTCCTTTTCTATTGTAAAAAAGGTTGAATTTTTAAACAAAAAAAACATCTTCTCGATGTAGAGACAAGCATTTACTTTTTATAGAAACGGATTTTTCACAACAATATTTATTTTAATTATTCTAATCGTATACTCTGTTTCGTGTATCAAGTATTTTAGAACCATCTATTTTAGTAGTTTTTTTTGTGATTCGTAAAAATATAACATTAATATCCTATCTGTCGCTATTTTGATTTGATCTGGAAATCCATATGAATAATAAGTAATTATTAAACAATATTTACTAAACATGAATTAAGAATTGATCCGTAACTTTCACGTTTTACGAAGTATTAACTATATTTGAAAAAATCATATTTATGTAAAAACTTCCATTTTGCAAATTCAAAATTATTAGGTATGTCATCAATTTAAAACATAGAAAACAGCAGTAAAACTATAAAAATACAAACAGTGTTCTGCTAGTCTGAGCATAAGATTTCAGGCAGTTTATAAACTGAAATATAAACGATTCAATAAATAAATAATAGTTGCCCATCGAAAAATACCTAATGTACCCTATATTTATGGAATTAAGTTCCACGTACATGCGAATGAGTTGGGGGAATATCATCGAGATTCTTAAGATATCGCTAATTAAGTAATAATTAGTTCCAAATTTCCTTTTCGAAAAATAATGTACTTTATACTTTAACAGGTATAATCTATAATTATCTATATATATAAAAATGTAACTGTTGCTAGTTCGAAATTAATTGTCTAAAAAAACACTGGACGGATGCTTCCACGTTTTGGTATAATATGTTTACTATATGCATGTGTGTTTTATATATTTCTTTTTAATTTAACATTATACTTACTTTTTTATGATAAATAGGTGGATTTCTTTGTACCGTGGGGTATTTTTTTATTTAGGGACAATTATTTATTACCGCTTCCTATCACGTGTCCCGTGTTACAATTTAGCGGTTTTCCTGCAAAATCTGGAGATGTCGTTTACAATCTAGCGGAAAATTCTAGAAAATCTGGAGGTATTTGGCACCCACACACCCGCATTAGATTATTAAAAAATAAAGAAAAGCGCTTGAAAATACTTTAAAACATAAAATAAACCCATTCATGTCAGTTCAAAAAGTAGCATTTATTGCTTTGGTAACAATTATTTATTGATTATTTGTTTTGTTTTTCACCTTTTTTTCGACTAACCATTGTTAAATCTCAGTATAAATTCGATTTTTCAAGTACATTTTAGGTGGGGGGCATTCCAACCTCCGAAGTTTAGTTTTAAATACGATCTAAAAGTGCAAAAAGCAAGAAACAACAGCAAAAAAAAACGGGTTTGTATTACTGTACACGTAGATACGAAAAATTTGTCAAAAAACAAATATATAAACAAATAAATGTTATCAAAGGCACAAATCAGTTACTTTTCTGCCAAACTGGATATATTTCTCGTGTTTTTATTAAATGTAACATATTTATTAAGCTCGAAAAACATACAGTGTTTACCGATGTATTCGAAAATTCAAGATGGCGTCCACACCATCTTAAACACCGTAAGTTTGAAAAAAGGTTTTATAAGTAAAAAAACTATACAAAATACTATTAAAAACCCGCCGAATATATGTCAACCTATGTCACACTAACATGTATTGAGCGAGTTTTTAACAATATTTTATCCGGTGTTTTATTTATAACATCTTTTCCCACACTTACCGTGTTAAAGAGAGAATCAGATCTACGTGTACCGTAATACAAACCCATAATGAGAAAACACGAAACATTATGGAGTTTTTTTTTGGGTAGGAATTAGCGTTTTTTGAAAATTTCAGACGATAAGTTAAAAATATAGCGATTTTCTGGACATTTCTTTCTCCTGATCTCGCGGTTTTTTTAAAATCTCAGTTGACAACATTGCATCACTAAAAAACACTACAGGCTTAATGTAAACAGAATGTGTTTACAATATCGGTAAATTTTCAATGGGTTTAATTACGTGATTATTGATAATTCAAATATAAGATTGAAATTTAATTTAAATTAACCACACGTGGTCGCAAAATGAAGACGATGCTCAAAGTGTATACACATTTTTACTCCTCCTTTTACTTAAAAATTCACCCAAAATCAGGAAATTAACGAATTTTAATAAAAATTGCAGTATTTTTAAAATAATGATCGCAGAATATAATGAACTAAATATTTTTTACTTAACTCTTAGTGAAAATGTTTTATTTTGTTTAAACAAAAGTACCTTTACAAAAGTTATGGTTTTCAGTAGTAAATGAAAAACGCAAGATTGTTTTTTGCTTTTTTTAAAGCATCGTAATTTGTAACAATAAAAAATAATTTTTACAGTATCATTACGAAAAAAGCCCCTAAAGTCCGTATTAATGAATTCAATATAACTCGAAGAAAAATGACTTTCTCACATACTATTCAAAAAATCAAAGATTCAATTGCATTCCTATTTCAGTCACCTTAATTATTTAGGGTGAAATGAGTTCAGGAATTTATAGCCAAACTTAAATATTTGTTTGTAAATATCCAGATACGCTACTACAGAACACCGACCACTCTAATTTGTTTTTTTTTGGGGGGGTAGGATGTTGGGGCGCGGTCGCCAACATCACATCCCCCCGCTCGCGCCCCCGGTGTACAAAGTAAAATCTTCGGAAAATGTTAAATGGTGCTCGAATTGGTAAATGTCGGTTGGTTACTTACGGAAAATTTGAAAATTCGATGTTCCAGGTAAAAAAAAAAAAAAACAGATAAATTACCCCCCCTACTCCAACTTGGCGTGATTTCCTTTTCTTATTTAATTTCTTTTTCAGCTAATTTTGAATTTTCCACCCAAAAAGCGCTATAATATATTTTTGAAAAGTAGAAAATTTTATCTCCTGGAAAAAAATCCCCTCCCCCCAACGTAGTTTTCTTGGTGAAGCCGTCGTTTATGCTACAGCGTGCATGCGCGTAGCATAAACGGAAGCTGAAAAATGGTGGAAAGAAGTTCGTTGGTTCAGGGGTAAATATCATGCAAACGGTAAATTTGCCCCAAGTTTGACTATCAGATTCGTTGTCAGCTACCTCAATTACCTATAAAAAAACAAATTAGAGTGGTCGGTGTTCTGTAGTAGCGTATCTGGATATTTACCTTTTTTTTCCTTCCTTAAAAAATAGCATTAATACAGTAAGTTACGTAAACTGACTTTTTCGTTTAAAAATGGAATTATTTCCCTTTCGTTATTAACTTTAAAAAAAAAAAAAAAATTAATACATATTTTGTCGGGTTTGTATTACTGTACACATAGATTCGAAAAAGTTGTCCAAAAAGAAATATATAACAAATAAATGTTATCAAAGGCAAGATAAGTTACTTTTCTACCAAACTGGATATATTTTCGTGTTTTTATTCAATGTAACATGTTTATTCAGCTCGAAAACCATAGTGGGTTTACCGATGTATTGGAACATTTAAGATGGCGTCTGATTTTCCCTTTAACACGGTAAGTGTGGGAAAAGAGGTTATAAATAAAAAAACGGATAAAATACTGTTAAAAACTCACTCAATATATGTTACCGTAACATAGGTTGACATATAGTCGGCGGGTTCTTAATAGTATTTTGTATAGTTTTTTTACTTATAACACCTTTTTCCATACTTACGGTGTTAAAGAGGGTGTGAGACGCCATCTTGAATTTTCGATTACATCGGGAAACACTGCATGTTTTTCGAGCTGAATCAATATGTTACATTGAATAAAAACACAAAAAAATATTTCCAGTTTGGCAGAAAAGTAACTTATCTTGCCTTTGATAACATTTATTTGTTATATATTTGTTTTTTGACAACTTTTTCGAATCTATGTGTACAGTAATACAAACACCCATTTTGTGTTTTATATACATAAAGTACAATTGTTGAATTTTAGTGTTTTGCTTATATTCGTTTAGGGGGGCACAATTAAAAAATTAAGAAAGATTAAAATGAAGCGAAATTTTAGTTCCCGTTCCATTTTTACAACAACCGTAACTTAGTGCATACTCAGCAAGTTTTATCGTAATTTATAAGCATATTGAAATACTAAATCAACATTGTATTTATTTTTTGCATAATTTATGATGGAAGTATTTTTCTGTTTATTTTCTTAACATCTGTTAAAAAATAAATAATTCGTACATTCCCTTGAAAAAAGAATCACACTTTTCTCTACTATCACATGTGTTCCATTTTAACAAACTGAGCAACAGCAACGCGTGGCCGGGTACAGCTAGTATATATATATATATATATATATATATATATATATATATATATATATATATATCATTATATCACTTAATACATACATATTTATGTATATATATATATGTATGTATGTATGTGTGTGTAGTCATTCGTGTCAAAAATGGTATGATACGAGGGGCGTGCAATAAGTAATGTCCATACGCACTTCTCATAGTAGTAGAAAAACGAAACTTGGCACAGTTATTAATCTTTCTCTACATAGGAACCACCACGAGTTATGCATTTCTCCCATCGCTTGATGCAGCTCGGGAGACCGTTTTTGTAGAACACCTCAGGTTATTCCTCCAACCACGGCGTTACTTCAGAAATCAAGGCTGCATCATCTGGGAAAGTCTATCCTTTAAAAAACAATTTCATGGCTGGGAAGAGGTGAAAGTCAGAGGGTGCCAGGTAAGAGCCTAGGGAGAATGTGGAATGATTTCATAACTACATGCCCGTGCTTCTGATTTAGCGACATGCGACTTGTGGACCGGAGCGTTGTCCTGTGGGACGAGGGAAACTTTGCTAATCTTGCCCCGCCTCTTGATTTTGATTTCTTCCCTTAATTTCCTCAAAAGTGAAGCATACAAGGCTCCTGTACTTGTGGTACCCTTTGCCGGGAAATCTGTCATCCCTACTCCATCCCGGTCCCAGAAAACTCTGAGAATGATCTTGCCAGCGGGGGACTGCACTCTTGCCTTCTTTGGAGGTGGTTCGTCCAAGTGCTTCCACTTAATTGACTGGGATTTGGTCTCTGGATCATAGTGATGAACCCAGGTTTAATCATGTATAATCAGTCTTGTGAAAACTTTGACTAATCTTCTTGGCACATCGAACAGTCGACGCGTTCTCTAAATTCATCCTGAAGCACTCGACGCGTTCTCGCTTCTGGAATGCTGTGAGCAAAGCAAACTGGGAATCCATATGGCAGGCACCTTATTCATATTCCAAAGTGGAGCCTCAACTTGACGGGCAGATGCCTCATCAATGGCAGAAGGTGGGACAATCAGGGCTGGGAGCTGTTTGCACATACTTCCGGCCATGTTTGAATTCACGATGCCAGCGTTTTACAAGGTCATATGATGGATCATTATCACCATCAGTTTCTTTCATTTCATCCAAACTCTACTCTGGTATGCGCCCTTTAAAATACAACACCCGGACTACTGTTCCACATTCATCAGGCTCCATTTTACAGCTTACTCAGTTAAAACACCTGTAAAACAGAAACCACCATAAGTTCATAGCTGTAATTTCCCACCTTACCCCTAGAGATATAAATCATTTCATATGCAAAATTTCAGCTAGATCAGACAACTGGAAGTATGTCAGGGGCATTTCTACTTGCACGCCCCTAAATGTAGATAGTTGATTGTAGATGAAATATATTCATTGTCTTATGTCTCATTAGTAACGTTATCTCAAATATATAGCTATGTTTTCACAAGTCTAAGATAAAATAACAAGACATTTTGAATGGCATAACTCTCCATTTCTTTCTTAATTTCTCCTGCACGTAATATATAAATATATATGCATATATATATATGTATATATATATATATATATATATATATATATATAACTTTACGTATTTAAATTTTATGCTTGAATAGTTAATCTTAAATACATTTTAAGAATGTTTTTATTGTTGACAACAATGAATAAAATTCAATAAGTTTATTTCCTTTACCCGTATCATACACACGAACCTACAACTATCGAGTTGACAGTGGGCAGCTCTAACCGTAGGACCAAGGATCATCGCCCGTAAGTTTTTATCCCCAAATTTTTATTAAATTAATATTTGTCGGTCGGGTAGAGCTCAAACAGTCGCCTTGTTTAAAAACAAACAGTGAGCTTTGATTAGTCGTTTAAATACGCGTCGGGTGAAAATATATTTACAATATCAATACGGCTAAACCTACACTTCCTTCCCAGCCGTGGATCGAACATACAGTCATCGTGTTAACAATCGCCATATATATATATATATATATATATATATATATATATATATATATATATATATATATATATATATATATATATATATATATATATATATATGTCGATTGTTATTATATATATGTGTATATATATATTTATATATGTGTATATATATTTTTATATATGTATATATATATAGATATGGATATATGTATGTATATATATATACATATATACACATATACATATATATACATATATATATATATATATATATATATATATATATATATATATATATAAGCATAAGATTTCAGATAGTTCATAAAATCAAATTTATATGCTGTAATAAATTAATAATAGTTGTCTACCGAACAGGACCTTATATAGACTTCATTTATATTATTAGGTTCTGCGCATATATATATATATATATATATATATATATATATATATATATATATATATATATATATATATATATATATATATATATATATATATATATATATTTATATATATACACATATCTATCTATCTATCTATCTATCTATCTCTCTCTCTATATATATATATATATATATATATATATATATATAAATAGATAGATAAATAGATAAATGCATAGATACGCAGACACATGATATTTCTGGATACAACTCTTATTTATTGGCGTGTATTTCTATTGGTATCCTCACGTAAAAAGCATAGCTATATTTACCCAAATCGTACAGAACAATATCGTATATGATCTGAAATACATAGTTCATGTTTTTCAACACACACACACACACACACATACACACACACACACACACACACACACACACACACATATATATATATATATATATATATATATATATATATATATATATATATATATATATATATATATATATGCACATTTTTTATCAAGGAAAGGTTGGGAAAATTGTGTCTGTAATATTATACAAAAATATGTGCAAATGCAAAAGAATGATCCGGGCTATTTTTTTAAAATCGTATTTCCACGTTTAATTGAAGTCGTATATGTTGTGTTTTTTTTTTAATTCAAATGTAAGGTTAAAGTACAGAATAGGTACAAAAATCTCTCCCCTCCTCATGTTAAGAATGACTTTTTTTAAATAATAATATTATTATTTCAGCACGGATCACTCTCTGCATGAGTACCCAAAAATTAGAATTAATTTGAGATGGATCGAAGATGAGACAAAATCACTTTTCTTGTGAAAAACCTACATGTTGTTTTTTTAATTGATGAGTGTAATATAATGTTCAGACTAAAAGACTGAGAAGGATGTACATTTTCACTAGAGAGGACAAGAATATCTAATGGTTCTTATGCACGTGCATAGCTTAATTATCGATGTTGTCAAAATTTAAGGAAATGTATGATTTGAGAAATACTTTTCGAAAATATTTCACTCATTAATACCGATACATTAATGAATAAATGAATGCAAACACACTCATATTAAGCTGTTGTCTGTATAAAACAACACATACAAACACACGTACACACACACATATATATTTTTATATTTTCTATTTCTGTCTGTCTCTCTCTCTCTCTTTCTATATATATATATATATATATATATATATATATATATATATATATATATATATACTGGAAATGGTAATTAATAAAAACTGAAAAGAGTGCTTACTACTGTGCTAGAGCAAATATGTGTTTTATGTTTTATTACCGTATCTTTCTGTTGAGTTACATTATTGTTTCAGCTACTCGGCCGTTTTTTTGGCCGTCTGTAACTTCCTCAGACTTTTACAGAAAAATATGTAAAAGTCTGAAGAAGCTACAGATGGCCAAAAAATAAACGGCCGAGTAGCTGAAACAATGATGTAACTCAACAGAAAGATACGGTAATAAAAAATAAAACGTATATATATGTATATATATATGTAAATATATACACCCTCTAGCACAGTAGTAAGCACTCTTTTCAGTTTTATATATATATATATATATATATATATATATATATGTAGGTTCAGGTTTTAGGTGTTCAAAAGACGGGACTAATGAAAACAACGAGGTTGTTAGATAGAGCTAAATAAAAAAGAGCACAACATTTTTTTATTATTTGAGGGGAAACAGTTACATATGATCGCTACAAATAGACATCTGTTTCAGTCAAAGAGACTTCTTCAGGCGACCCAGATACTTAATCTGAAAAATGCGTGTATTAAGTGTGCAAAATAATATTTTGGGATATTTCATCGAAAAAATTGTACTATTTATATATTTTGGCTCCCTATAGCAAAGATGTGTACACACATTATTATTCTGAATTAAAACTTCATAGAAAGTCAAATATGTATCAGAATACATCTGATTTCATACATGACAATTTAAATCATGAATTAAATCACTTTTCGTTTATAAAGTCGACGTTATTATCCATATGAATAAAATATTAGTATATTTTGTCCAGTTCAATATATATATGTGTGTGGGTGTGTATGTGTGTGTCTGTCTGTGTCTGAGTGTGTGTGTAGTTATGTGGGTTTATACATGCTAGTATCCCAGATTTTGTATGAGATGTAAAGTCTAATTTATTATGATAAACATATTTGTGTACGTATGTTCGATGCCCCTATTTGCATTTTAAATTCGAGGATGTTGTCGCCTCGCAGACTAGACAGGTAGAAAGTAAGCTATAACCGCAGGTATATTATAGAAAGCAAGAAATAACCGCAGGTATATTATGCAAAAATGTTATCAAATGTATGTTTCAGAAGCGTACCCATGATGTTTAGAGTCATAATTTCTAGGAATGATCGTCCATTACCTAATTGTTATAACTTTATTAACAGTCACTTTCTAAGTTTATTTCTTTTTATTAAAAGTTTCGTTCATAAACTTTTCTTGTAATGCGACAATATCAGTTTCATTTGTGATTTAGATCCACGCACTCGATGTTTATATACGTCCGTGTTTTCCTTCAATATTTATATTTCCGACGTTCTAATTTCAGTTTTATTTTTTGTGTGACTATTAATTTGAACGTATTATAAAACGACGTCCATAAATACTTCTGTCGTGTTCTCTTCTACAGTGTCGGAAAAATAAGATTAATTTTATGTGATTGCCGTCACTAAGTTAATTCTGGTGCTTGTGCAAGATTATATGTATTTAAAATTATTTCACTTACACACCAAATTTCCGCAAATGACTAGTTTAATGAAGCATTTCTCCAATTTGCAAATTTGCAAATTTATTATTTTTATATTCAATTTTATTTCAGTTTCTAATTAATCGTTACATTTGTCGACACGCGGCTTTATAATTATTGTAAACGCAGTTAATGCCCTCGCAGGAGTCGTGGCTTATTCGACCATATATCAAAAGTATCAGCAATTCGTTCTTTGTTTACTAATGTGAGCAATCTCACTTTTTGGATACTTTCCGATCCTAAGATAACACCATTTTCATATCCTCAATTGTCCTAAAACAGCAGGCTCTTAGATGTTCTCCTACGCATAAGGAATAACAAAAAGCCACAAGAGGAAAGTTCTGTGCTATATGAAATATGAAAAAAATGCGCTGATGCCAACCATTGTCAAATAGAGTCTTACCAGCATGGAGTAGTGGACTGTTTATTGTCCTGGTGAAAATGCCACCGACTTCATATGAAGAGTACGGGCTTCATCATAGGAAAGCTCTTCCTGAATTTCCTAAAAACCTAAACACAGTATCCCTTTTTGATTGGCTGACGAGTAGGAACTTAATGCATCTAGATCATGCGTGTGATGTCCAAAATTGATCATCATATGCACCTTAGGTGAATTTGCTTCGTATGATTTCTCCGATATAGGAGAACCATCATGCATACATCGAGATTTCTGGGGTTTTTTTGTCTCTGGGTCATAGCAGTAGATTCAGGAAAGCATAGCATCATGGATGGTGGTGTCTGAATTGTTCAGCTCTACCATAACTCTGCTGTCAATGTCCTTATTTCTGATCTTCTCTGAGCACCCTTGAACCAAGCTTCACGTAAATCTTCCGCGGTTTAAATTCGTCGCGAATAAGTGTGCGTACAGTCCCCACTCTGATATATAACTGTGCACTTATTATATTTATAAACACACGTCGGTTCTTACATATGGAATTCTATATTTAGATAAGTAACTATTATTCAAACTTCCTTAATCTTCCAACACCTTTCATCATGACTCATAGACTCCCTGCCTTTGTTGTAGCGTTTTTGTCACTCAAAAACTGGTGCTCAATTCATGCAATACTATCAGAAAACAGTCCGTATACTTCCATAAGGTTTTGTAGAATTTTTACACAGTTAACACATACTTTTATTGCATATTGTTCTTCTAAAATGTTCTCCCGCCCAGATTGCATTTTAGAAATCCACGCACTGTGGCAATCATGTATTGTAGAATGTATTCCAATTCCTACAGTATCTGTTCATTTCAAACTGAAATAATAAAAATTGGTCAGGTATATGATGATCTGTATTACAATGTCCTTAATTTTCAAGAGTATACGCCAGTAAAATTACTGTGCACACTCCCACCTAAAAATGGAAACATATAAAAGGCACATCTTAAATCTCTCTTAGCTACTAAATTTTACTTGTGAATTAATGTTTTCTTGTTTCGTTTTTTTATTTTATTAATTTGGGGGATGCTAGACTGTTCGAAAACGTTCTAACATAACGGAACGCATAAATATTATACACCCGTATGTATTCCCTTCAGAAGATCAAAAAATTTTGCATATGGCAACCAACAATAATTTTACCCAAGTGCATACTTCATGTTAGAGATAGTATTATATGTCGTCTTCTACGGAAACCCTTTTTCCGTTAATAATTTTAGTGTTTTCGAACACGACATAGTGCGCTGCTTATTCCATTTTCCTGGTTTACCAAGTTTATATGTTCACTTTGCTGTTGTTACGGTTTCGCATTGACTTATTTTAAATTTTACCTAGTTGATAGGTGTGTGACTTTTTTATTTCCCAATTGTACAGTATTTAATGAGTTATCTTTCTTACTCACAAGAAAAGAGGGATACTTCCTCTAGAGGTAAAACCGCGTTGGGTATATTCGTTCTACGTGAAAATTTATACAGATCATAAAACTTTAATACAGTGTGTTTCTCGTTGTATAAGTGAGCGGTGACTTTCCGTAGTGTCTGTATGTAAGCGTCATTTACAGAGGAATTTTTCTTATATTTGATTATGGGCAAATTTGTGGGATTTACGAATAAACCAAATCAATAAGATTGCTTACCAAAACGTCTTGTTGTCGTGTATGGTGTATATAGAATTTATGTCAGCATCTCTTCTTAAAATAATTATGTGATTTGAAAACTGGATTCAGGTCTTCTTTACTTTTCTTTTTCAGAATTACCAGGCATTCTAGTGTCATGCATATTTCACGCTCACAAATGGAGATACAAGAACACACACACACACACATATATATATATATATATATATATATATATATATATCGCTTAGCTGACACTATCTTAAAACTGATTTTTTTAATTATGAAATTAAATATTCATAAAAAGTAGAAAATAATAAATGTGAGAATAACTTATTTCATATTTTTTCACGACCGCCCTTTAACCTTTAAATAAACGTAATTATACTTCATTCTTCATACTTGTATTATATACAATAACGTCGATTATTACACAGTTGCTACTGTAAGATAATTTTTGGGTAAGAGATTTTTGTAGATAGCATTCCGAACTCAGTATTTTTAACATAAAACTTAATAATCACAACTTCGCTATTTGCTGCATAAAAATTTTGAAGATCCAAACTAATAAAGATCAACTATACGTGTGACTACTATTTAGAACAAAAACAAAACTATAGCACATACATCGCTTTGTATTTGAACCCGCAGTGCTGATTCAATAAAAAAATGTAATTATTTATTTTCCTCACCCCGCACAAAGCAAACCAAACAAAACTAAAAGCTAAGCAAAAAACTATAGTGAAACGAGGATAAAAACAATAGTTCAGTTGATGGGTATCAACTAACTACATTTATGCTATTTTAAAGTAAAATCAGAAGAAGATCTCTGGAACCATCGATCGTAAAAGACAGGCATGAAAGATGGGGACGCACGTCAGCAAAAACGAAAACTGCGATTGTGAATTTGATAAAGGCTATTTAACCGAGGAGAAAACGGAATAAGAAAGGTCATTTCGAAAAGACTTGAAAGGGGAACACAGGAGAAGGTAACAGTTAATAAAAGAGAAAATTTGACCTGAGAAAGTGAGCGCGTAAAGAGGCAAATAAGAAAGTGAAAAGAAGAGAAAAGATTCGTATGGAAACACAATATACGAATAAAAATCTAAAAAAAAAAATACATAAAAATAAAAAGCAAGTCGGGATTGTTTGTGGAATTAATAAGAGAATTTACTTTACGGCCGAAATTTCCCGGGTTGTTGGCGCCGAAAAGAAATAGGATACGCGAAAATCAATTCTTACTTTGTCATGAAATATCTTATCTCGATGAATGGCAAGTCGATGACGGCATCTTAATATATGTATTTGCATACCATATTAATCACACAGAAGCCCAAGATAAAAGAGAATGCATATGGGTATAAATACTAATGTATATATATATATATATATATATATATATATATATATATATATATATATGTATGCACATATATATATACATATATATATATATTTACATCTATCTATCGATATATGCATCTATCTTTCTATCTATTTATATATATATATATATATATATATATATATATGTATAAACATAAAGATATATGTGTATATGTGTGCCGATTGCATATTAATCGGTTCGATTATGTAATAATCGATATTATATATATATATGTATATATGTATATATAGTAGAAATGGTAATTAATAAAAACCTGAAGAAAGTGTTCAATACTGTTGTAGAGCAAATATGCGTTTTATTTTTATTACCGTTTTTTTCTGTTTAGTTACATTATTGTTTCAGCTACGCGACCGTTTTTTGGTCCCAGGCTAACCTTCTCAAAGCACTTAACAACAAATAAAAATCAGATAGATGAACCGAATCGTAGCCCCCCGCCTCCCAACCTAAGTGAACACCCAACAGGTCAAGACATACTTATCAAGAAATCATCTCACTAATGTGATGCAAACAAGCTAAACCTTAGTATTCGAAATTTAAAGTACCCAGACCTCACAAACCACCTTATGTCCTTGAACTCCAAAACTAAAGCACTACCGACCTACCAAGCAATCCCCTCTCACCTTTCTCCCTTTTTCTTGTTCCGCTTTTCTCGCACCCCTCTATTGACATCATTCATTCTTTCATTCCATCATAAACGAACATTTCTGTAAAGTCTGAGGAGGCTACATGACGACCAAAAAACGGTCGCGTAGCTGAAAGAATAATGTAACTAAACAGAAAAAAGCGGAAATAAAAATAAAAGGTATATATATACATATATATATATATATGTATATATATATATATATATATATATATATATATATATATATATATATATATATATATATATATATATATATAATGAGAAAGATGGCTATCAATGGCACAATTCGTCAGCATGACAAAGCGGACAATATCGTAAAATGTGAAATGATTTCTATACAAGTGCAAAGATAAATAGTTTGACAATAGTTTAAACAAAGGACTTCGTAATTTATTCAGCAATTAGCTGAATCTTTTTTAATTCACTTAAAACAGAAACCGTATAGAAGTTATTGTGATTTTCGTAGATTAGTATAAGTGTAATTTCTGTATATCTGTGCAAAGATGCAAGTAATTGTACATAATCGTATATTCATATTTTAAAAAGAGTTTAATTTACATCAGCACTACACTTATCTCCAATAACTTTACTACTGTAAAAGTAAGAGAACACTTATCTAAATATTGCAAGTTTTGTGAGAAAATAATATGCACTTTTTGTCCGCTCTCTTTGAAAGTATATTAATTTTCGCTATTATCAAGGTGCATATATAATCGAAGATAACCATATGAGTTATATGTAGCGTTTTTTTTTTTTAATTTCAATCAGAGTGACGGAGAAAAATTCCTATATCTAATTTTGTATGTACTGTTTTATGATTGGACAGTTTCGTATTCTGTAATTATATATCTGTATCTATTATAGTAATAGTTATATGCACTATTGATAAAATGCTTTTGATTGTTTTACACGAATTTGTCCATTGCCTTGTTTAATTCATTTTCCAATATATTTCTTTAATATAAACCAGAGTTAAGCTACTAAAATTTACATTATATATATATATATATATATGTATATATATATATATATATATATATATATATATATGTGTGGGGGGTGTTGTGTATATGAGAAGAGTATTCGAAAACTAGATCGTGAAATATGTTTTTTTAATATACCTATTTTCGATACGTTATAATTTTACAATTTACGAAATAATGCAGCTTAGAAAATATTACTCAAATTACTATAATACACGTAGCTAATTTTAACCTTTTCGAATATATTTGAAGACGTGTGCCCAAGGAGTAATTTGAGTGTTTTATTAATAGCATTTTACAGAGTAGTTATAAGAGGTTGTATTTCCCTGAATTTTAATCAACTAAGGCAGCAATAATTTGTGTTTTATCATTGAAACCAAGAAAAGTAGACATTTCCGCTGACGTTATAATATAAGTGTGATGTCTTGTAGAAATTATTGCAGGTTACCTTTTAATCACATTGCAAAATGATCCCAAAAGAATGTAATATTTCTTTCATGGTTATTTTATGATTATTCTATGTTTGTTTTTAGGTTTATTTCATAATTTTCACGTATAAATATAGAGATGTTGCATTTTTAAGTTAATAACATCATCTGAGCCTGTAAAGTATGTGACAAACAATAAGAAGCATATCAATCCATATTATTAAACAGATTTGCCGAAGCAAAAATTCGGTACAACGAAGTAAGTTTAGAATTTATAATACTTAAATAAAACAAACAGCAATACGTACACGTACAGACATATGAAAACGCTCACGAGCATACAGGCATATATATATATATATATATATATATATATATATATATATATATATATATATAAGAAAAAGAGAAAAAAAAGAAAGCCAGCACGTGTAATTTTTTTCAATTTAAGCTTAATTTAATGCAACTGTTTAAACAACCGATGCCTCATTTGATTCGGCGGTTATTCCTCTATAATTTTACCTGTACATATTTGACTTCTTATTTAAATATTCTAGTGTTATGAGTCAATTTAAAATAAATAAATTCAAATTGATGAGGCAAAAAGAAAGTCCGCACAAACAAATTCGCTTAAGACCAACTTAATTTTTTTCCCCAAAATCAGTATAAAATATCCATCACTAGGCAACAAAGCATCTCTAATCGTAATTGTTTTGTTCCAGGTTATACAACGTAACATTTATTCCCTATGCCACGACTTTCTCTTAGTGACTGCGAGGAGCTAATTAATCTCAACCTTTCTGGTTTATCAAATCAAGAAATTGGCTGAAGATTGAAACGCAATAAGAACATTGTACGAAAAAAATAAATAAAAAGCACTAAAACACCGGCAGTGTTTGTGATGCCCCTGAATCTGGTCGTACTAGACTTACTTTTAACAGGGAAGACGAAGCTATCAAGATCCGAAGCATAAGAAACAGGTTTGAAACGCCTCCCCCCAAATCTAACAACAGTTCAATCTTGTTAAAAAATGCTCTGTTTCTACTGTCAAGAACGGATTAAACGAATTTAATTTGCAATGATTTGTTGCAAGACGCAAACGAATGATTTCTGTAAAGAACGGAAAGTGTTTCTCGACTTCGTCAGATGCAATGAACATCATGACACTTCATATTGGTCAAAAGTGCTTTTTAGCGACGGCAGCAAGTTCAATACGCTACGCAGTGAATGTAGGCCGTACGTCCATTGAAGGAAAGACAAAAAATGTTATTCTAGGTGGTCAGTTTCAACGCTGCAACGTGGCAGACGTGCAGTTCTGGTGTGGGGCATTATTAGTACCAATGGTACTGGGCGTACAGTTCGCTCGCAAGGTCGAATTAATTCAACCAAGTACATTAATATGTTGACTGAGCATTTTCTACCCTACTTGTTGGAATTTGGATGATAATGCTTCCATTCCCACAGCTGGCAAGGTCAAGACGTTTCTGGAAGAGAATGGTATTCCGTATTTGGATTGACCTACACACTCTTCAGACATCAATCCTATCGAAAACGTATGGCATTACATGATGTAACAGGTACACAATGGTGAAAATCCAAATTTGGAAGATCTTTGGACAAAATTAAAGATAAGGAGGATGCCCCTTGCCGGATGTACTGCTGCAGTCTTATGCAAGGAATTCCCAAAAGATTACAGGTTGTCAAATTGGAGAAGAGCTATGCTACTAAATAATCACTGATTAATTTTTGTGTCATTAATGTCCTTAAGTTACATTTAAAAAAAAATAATTGTGCGGACTTTCTTTTTGCCTCCTACATTCAGAGTAATCTTTTTTAAATGACGGGAACACTACAATATTTCAATTGAAAGACAAATATGAACAGGTAAAGTCATACAAGAATAAAACGACAAATGAGATATTGTTTGTTTAAAGTTACATTAAATTTAGCTAAAATTTGCAGTTTTTCGAAAAATTACAAGTGCGGACTTTCTTTTCGCCGCCTGTATATATATATATATATATATATATATATATATATATATATATATATATATATATATATATATATATATATATATATATATACAGAGGTTGGTGGAGAGAGAAAGAAGGAGAGAAAAGACACTTACACATATAGATGCATGGATAGGTATCATATTTAATTAAGATATATTACATTAAATATTACCCATACATTTTGCATTCTTCTCGTGTTTAATATCATAATTTGAAGTTTGAGCTGTTACAAGAAAAAAAACAAAATGCCTATTTTTCCCGATACTTCTGTGTGAAAAATCTTTCTTCAAGATGAAGTTCAACTGGTCTTTAATAGCATAGATTCAGAAGAGTACGGCAAATTTATAGAACATTTCTAACAAACCCGAAAATAAGAAAGGTAGAATTAAAGTAATCATATGCTAAAATAAGTGTCTGTTATATATATATATATATATATATATATATATATATATATATATATATATTTATATGTATGTATATGTATATGTATATATATATATATATTTTATGCATGTATATGTATATGTATATATATATGTATATGTATTTATAAATATATATGTATATATATATATATTTATATATATATATATATATATATATATATATATATATATATATGTATATATGTGTTGGATGTAATAACTAATGGCTACAAATATACAAACATGTTTTAGTGACCACCCTGCCAGGGAAAATCACCTCATCAGGCCAAGAATATCCACGAGAGTATCCGTCAAAAACATTACCTCTTTTTATAATCAAAACCAATAAATGGGATAGTATTATTTCCAAGGTTACGCAGGGGTAACCAGATAAGATATGTTATCACATTATACAAATTGATGTGGGATGTAATTCTATAGTTATGCTTTCTTTTTCTTTTTTCCGCCATATTCTTTCCGTTCTGTACATTATATACATTTATCAGTTAAGATTAATGATTCAATCTTTATTCATTATACTAGTTATTTTTAAAATAGATAATATACGTTTAAAACATAGCATTACTTTTAAAACGGGTGATTAAATGTTTAAAACTAAATAAAATTATGAGATGATAGATTAACGATTAAATAAGTAGTAAATAAAATATCAATTAGATGGTCATTTATGATTAAATAATTTTAAAAAAGTTACGTTTAATATCAGAATTATTCATTATTTTATTTATATTCCACGACTACGAAGATATAAATCGTTTAACTCATAAGGCTAATTACATTTAAAACAAGTAACTAACGTTTAAAATAAAATTAAAGGATTAATTAATGATTAAATTAAGCAGTCAAGAATTTCAATGAGATATTAAACATTTTAAACAAGTGACTTACGTTTAAAATACAATGAAATGATTAATTAACGATTGAACTAAGTAGTTAAGAATTTTAATCAGATATTAAAAATGTATATATATGTATATATATATATATATCAACATAAAAAGGAGAAAATAAGACAAATCAAAATAAAAGTACTAGGCATAATTTATATTTAAATCAATCTGGCTAAGAGTATATATCTATTTCTATCTCATTAAGCTACCCATGTTTAAACTAAAAAGATCATGATAGATTAAGGATTAAAATAAGAAGTAAATAAAATTATCTACGGGATCATGTTTAAAATGGATATATTTAATATGCGATATTAATTAAAAATTAAAGTAGGTATTGAATAACTTTCAATCAAACGCCCTCTTGTACTCAACATAGAAATATATGAGTTTATTTATTTAAATTAACACCGTACTATTATTTTAGTAATATGTGTTTTATAATTTCTTTAGAGTATGAATTTGAAAATGTTTGCAGGGTGGTCACTGAAACATGTTTGTATATATATATATATATATATATATATATATATATATATATATATATATATATATATATATATATATATATATATATAAGTCTCATGGTTAAATTTTAAATTCTGAAAAAAACAACATATGGAGGCATATATTCGATTTAAGAATGTATTGCTTGACAAAGGAATATATAAAAAAGGTTACTTATTAAGGAAATTAAAATAACCCTTTCTATATATTCCTTTTGTCAAGCAATAAATTCTTAAATCGAATATATGCCTCTATACGTTATTTTTCCAGAATGTAAAATTAAAACACGAGACTTATATATCGTTATATTCTTAAATATTGAGCTTTTCCTTTTTGGCTAGGATCTCCTTGAAAGTATTACTTCAAGTAATATCTATCAGGATTCTCCTCCGAATTCTACCAGTATCTTATATATATATATATATATATATATATATATATATATATATATATATATATATATAAATATATATCTATATACACATATATATACATATATATATACATATATACATATATATGTATATATATATATATATATATATATATATATATATATATATATATATATATATAACCACGTTAAGTCTGGCCAGTACGAAATGGGTGACTAATTGAGAAGGCTAGGCGTTGTATAATCCGCGCCGTATCATCGAAATTCCAGGTTGGTATCTGGAGGCATACTAATACACTGGGAGGGTTTAACCCCCAGTTTAATTAAAGATATGCATCTAGCATAATGTATCTCTGATGTAAAAACGTGCATTGTACACTGTGCTTTGTTTGGTGGAAGTCATCTGCACTGACAATATTCGGAGTAAGAGCAAACAATGGGGTTGATTCTACACCAAGTTTCAACAACAATAAACAAAGCATATGTGTGGATTTCTGAACAACTTAGTTGTCATAGCGAAACCTCACAAGTCGAAGTCAACGAAGAGTTCATCATATATATATATATATATATATATATATATATATATATATATATATATATATATATATATATATATATATATACTCTACTATCCATGAACAGTTGGGTCAGTATCTTATATTTGCTATGGAATGAATGTATGAGCATGGCACTTGTGACGTAAAGAAAGCAGTGGTTTGAGGCATAACAGAACCATTTCTATGAAAGTATATTAAAATAAAAAAAGAAAATAGATCGATTTCTATGAGTCGTTCTGTTTATAAGTGTTAATTTTTAAAAAAGAAATCTTAAAGTCATTGAATTATTAGTGGTTTGCCATACTTGTATGTAAATGTGCACTGAACAGATACTATTATACTTAAAGTTGAGTTTGGATATAACTTTTTATTTAAACACGAACAAGAAAAACAATAAGGACGGTGAAAACGTACACCCTAAAACAATAATGTTTAATGTCCTGTGGATTATTTATTTATAACGCAAATTAAAACATATATTTTCGTGGTAATCTACTATATTGGTAGCGTAAAAGAAAATTTATGAATGTTTAAAAAAAAAAAAAAGGTGTAATAAAAAATGGATAATAAACGTAAAAAATAGAAGGCCCTGAGCAAATATCGCCGTTGTAAAATTCTCTGGTGTTTGGCAACGGGTTAAAATAGATTTATTTGTGAGGAAATTGCGTTAAAATAACTAAACCTTAATACGGAAATTAACGATGTAAAAACATGCAGAAAGTTTTAACAATTGTTTATTCGGATAATTTAAACGCGAAAAAAGCAATTGGGTTGCTGAAAACGTGCCCGGTAAAGCAGTCCGTTTTTTGTCACGTTGATTATTTGTTTATGTAGCCATGCGCAACCAGAAGTTCTAAACCGGATACAACACCTGTTGCAAGGTAATTTGAGTTTTAATATTATATATACTAGCATTTCAGCCCGGCGTTGTCTGGATGTTTTGAGACGTATGTAGAGCAACAAAAAAAAAAAAGAAAGAAAAAAGTGGTATTAGGAAGGCATGCTCGAACTGCTACCGTCAAGCAGGAAAAGAACGGGAAAAACAGGAAGTATTTGCTATAACAACCCCCGTCAAACCGGAATTAATGTCCGTTTAAATTAAGGCTAGACAATCGGCAATACGGGATGACTTTCAAAAATATCAGCGAAAATAACTACCCCTCTCTGTAGAAAAGTGCTCAGTTGAGGGTTAAAGAATTAATGCTTTTAGCCAATTGTTGGGTATTTGTCGTCTGCAAGGTCGAGCGTAAACACGATACTGATCCTGTGAAAATCCGTCGCTTCTATCGAAATTTTTAGGGAAGACACGCAAGCATACATACAGACATTTATATATTGATAGCTCAAATTTTCGACCCAAACCGATTAAAAAACTTGCCCTATCTCTGAATACACTTTATGTTAAATTTCAATCCTTAGACCAGAAATTTTCTGAGTAATTTGATCGCAGAAGTCAAATTTGTTTTAACTTTGATTCCTATTATGACATTTAAGGTTTTGGGCTCAACTCAAGTTATTGAGTTAGATCCATGTCCAAGGAACTTATTTCTAAAATATCAAGAGTTTATACCCACAATTGGCGAAGAAATTCGGTAAAGTTCTCCAATGTAAAATCTTTGAACTTTAACCCCTTACCAGCCAGATTTCTGGTCGAAACCGGATTACAAAGATTTCCAAAATCTACATATTCTGTATATCAAATTTCGTGTCTGTACACTAAAAATTGACAGTGATTGTGTAGGGGAATGTACACAGACATACAGACACGGTCACAGATAGATACACACTTTAACTTTTATAGATATACTACCATTTAAGCTCGCCGGTGCCCGGGTGTTTGGATGTGTATGTTAAGCAAAAAAAGGGGGCAGTAGGAAGGCAGGCTGGAACCCGTGCCGCGAAGGAGGAAAAGAACGGGAACAAAACCCGTACGTCTTTGCCGTTACGACCACCGCCAAACCGGAATTGACATATGTTTAAATTAAGGCTAGACAATCGACAGTAGAGGATGACTTTCAAAAATATCGGTGAAGATCCCCCCTGTAGAAAAGTGGTCAGTTTAAGGTGGCGATATAAAATTTTTTAGCCAATATTTCGATAACTGTCGTCTGAATTCCAAACGTTACTGATCGTGTGAAAATCCGTCGCCTCTGTCGAAAGTTTTAGGATGACATGCAAACAAATACATACATACATTCATATATTGATAACTAAAAAAATTCGACTAAAACCAATTTAAAATCTTGCCCTATCTCTAAATTCTCTTTATGTGAAATTTCAAATGTTTAGACCAGAAATTGTCTGAGTAACTTAGTAGAAACCGAAGAGGTCATTTTTTCTAAACTTAGACCTTTATTATGACCCCTTGGAATTTATTGATTTGGGAACACATCAAGTTATTAAGTTAGATCCATGTACTAGGAACATATCTAAAATTTCAAGTGTTTATACCCAGAATTGTCGGAGGAGTTTGGTAGAGTTCTCAAAGGTCAAATTGTTGAACTTTGACCTCTTAACAGCACATTTTCGGACGAAAACGAAATACAATGATTTTCCTAAATCTCAGTACCCTGCGTATCAAATTTCGTGTCTGTAGACTGAACATTGACAGAGATATAGCGGTGGACAAATGTACACAGACATACCGGCACACAGACAAACAAACACTCACGTTCACTATATATATATATATATATATATATATATATATATATATATATATATATATATATATATACCGTACCATGGGGTAACTACGCCAACTCCGAGGTAACTGTGGCAATTGTAGTTGCTGAAAGAGCACTTTAACTAGGTGGCGTAATTACCCCGGTATTGACGCGATTACAACATAGTACTATATATATATATATATATATATATATATATATATATATATATATATATACTAGTTGTGCCCTGCCACGCGTTGCTGTAGCTCAATTTGGTGTCATGGAAAATTCTAATAAAAAGATAAAATACATGTTTCTTATACTCTTAGTACAGCAATCCACTCCAAAAATGTTTTAAAAAAAGAGGCGAAAATGAAAAAAATAGTACTTTTGCAGAATTGGATCCTGATCCTCGGGATTACTGTCAATCATGGCTTGGACTCCAACAACAATTAGTGGGCAAAGCTGAACGTAGCAAAAATGTTGAAACGCTAAATTTTGTTTTCTGTATACAAAAATGTGAGTTAGTAATTGATACTTGAGTGATGGTGGGGTTTACTATACACAGATTCGAAAAAGTTGTCCAAAAACAAATAAATGAAAGCAAATGTGTTGTAAGTTACGTTTCTACCTTACTGGATAACGCTTTAGTGTTTTTATGTTATGTAAAATGCTTAATCGGCTGGAGAAACAGAACTGGTTGCAGACTCTGTTGAATACGTTAAGTTTTGGAAAGTAAGTTGAAAACTAAAAACTATACAATACAGTGTCAAAAACCCACCGAATATATGTTAGCCTGACATAGGCTGACATAATCGGTGTGTTTGTGACAGTATTTTGTATAGTTTTTTTTTTTACTTTTCACTCACTTTCTCAAACTTCACGTAATCAACAGTGTCCACCATCATTTGTATCTTTCAAATACACCGATAAATATTGTTTTTCTAGCCGACTGAACGTTACATTAAATGAAAAGAGGTGTGTATTACTAAACACATATACAAAGAAGTTGTTATAAAATAAATATATAACAAATAAATTTTACCAAATTCAAGAAAAGTAAATGTTCTTCCTAACTGGATAAGATGATTGTATTTTTATGTAATGTACAATGTTTAATCGGTTCAAAAACATGCAGTGTTTATCGGTATATTTGAAAAATACAAATGGTGGCAGACTGTATCGAACACGTTAAGTTTGGGGAAATTTTGGGAAAATGAGTTTAAACTCAAAAAACTATACAAAATACTGTTAGGAACTCACTCAATATATGCTACTGTGACGAAAGCTGACATATAATCAGTGGTTTTAAACTTTTGCTGTATACAGGTGACGATTTTTAAGAGTCCCTTTTAGTGATTACCTGGTGTGAGGATATTATACAACTAAACGGCAAATCTGCCCCCAAAATCCGGTAATATTTTACTTTAAGACCCATCTCATGTTCGTATATAACGAAATATTTTATTGTAGATTTCAGTGTACCAAAAACGACTCTGCAGTTTCCGTCGCAAAGAGAAAGTTTTCATGATATGAAGAAATTACTATTTGGAAAAGTGGGTATCACTTTTCTATGTAAATTTAACTTAGAATGATCACCCACTTTCTGGCCACCTAAGAGATGGGCATTTTTCTGTGTGTGGGGGGGGGGTCATTTTAAAGGATTATCCAAGGGTTGAAAGAAAGCCCCTCCCCAAATCGTGGCCGCAAATTGGGTGATCATTTTACGTTTAATTATTATGGCTTCATCTGGCTCCACAAGACTTCAATAACGTTCAATTAACAACACTTTTAGCACTCATAAGTCCCAAACCATGACAGACTGCAGGAACGTAACAAACTTCTTAACGCATTCTTGGTTATACCCTTTCGTGTTTCTTCGCCAGATACGTGGCCTTTGTTCGCCGAAGGAGATGCAAAATTGAGATTCATCTGAAAAGATCACACAACGCCATTTTGTTTTATATTCGTGTTTTTTTCTGACCTATCCAAATATTTTATGTTTTTATGTTTTATGTCTGCAATCCAGAATTCTTATCGAAATGACATAGACTTTTTATGGACATGTGTAAAATTCCTTGGATTTATAACATATCTATTTCTTATAATCCTCAGTAAAATAATGATTGGATTAGTGTATATTTTTTTAGTGCAATAACCAGACATAGAATAAAGACAATCAACTGTTATGAAAAGTGTTTACAGGAAAAAAATATTAATAAACTGTTCCCAGCTACAAAATGATATCATAAATTTGCAAGAGATGTTGACATTAAAATTAACCTTAGAAAACCGAGGTACTTGTAGTAATATTATTTAGTGCACGATTATAAATGTAAAAAACGGGGATTAAATGATTCAGTTCTTGAATAAAACAGTTAAGATCGAAGTAGTTATTTATTAAATAATACACTATAATCCGTGAATATTCAAAAGACATCTCGATAGAATTCATAAATATATATATATATATATATATATATATACGTATATATATTTATATATATATACAACTATGTGTGTATATATATATGCATATGTATATACATAAATATGTGTATATATATATATATATATATATATATATATATATATATATATATATATATATATATATATATATATATATATATATACTCGTGCTGGTCAAAATAATAGGACATAGGTAGATTCATTCCGTTTGGGATAATTTTCGGCTTGTAAATTGTACAGGCGAGATATCTCATATTTAATTAACAATTGCAGCTATTTTTAATCATTTGAGGAGGTCCATATGGCAGACAATGATTATTTATTGTCACATGAGAAAAGTCAACATTTCAATTTAATCGAACATTTTCGTGTTTAGTAATCGTAAGCTCCAATAATTATATAAATAGTGTTAAAAAAAATAAAGCGATTTAATAATACTGTATAAATATGTGTATGTTGAGCAAAAAAAGGGGGCAGTAGGAAGGAAGGCTGGAACCCGTGCCGCGAAGGAGGAAAAGAACGGGAACAAAACCCGTACGTCTTTGCCGTTACGACCACCGCCAAACCGGAATTGACATATGTTTAAATTAAGGCTAGACAATCGACAGTAGAGGATGACTTTCAAAAATATCGGTGAAAATCCCCCCTGTAGAAAAGTGGCCAGTTTAAGGTGGCGATATTAAAGTTTTTAGCCATTATTTCGATAACTGTCGTCTGAATTCCAAACGTTACTGATCGTGTGAAAATCCGTCGCCTCTGTCGAAAGTTTTAGGATGACATGCAAACAAATACATACATACATTCATATATTGATAACTAAAAAAATTCGACCAAAACCAATTTAAAATCTTGCCCTATCTCTAAATTCTCTTTATGTGAAATTTCAAATGTTTAGACCAGAAATTGTCTGAGTAACTTAGTAGAAACCGCAGAGGTCATTTTTTCTAAACTTAGACCTTTATTATGACCCCTTGGAATTTATTGATTTGGGAACACATCAAGTTATTAAGTTAGATCCATGTACTAGGAACATATCTAAAATTTCAAGTGTTTATACCCAGAATTGTCGGAGGAGTTTGGAAGAGTTCTCAAAGGTCAAATTGTTGAACTTTGACCTCTTAGCAGCACATTTTCGGACGAAAACGAAATACAATGATTTTCCTAAATCTCAGTACCCTGCGTATCAAATTTCGTGTCTGTAGACTGAACATTGGCAGAGATGTAGCGGTGGACAGATGTACACAGACATACCGGCACACAGACAGACAAACACCCACGTTCACTATATATATATATATATATATATATATATATATATATATATACATATATATATATATATATATGTATATATATATATACCGTACCCTGGGGTAATTACGCCAAATCCAAGGTAACTGTGGCAATTGTAGTTGCTGAAAGAGCACTTTAACTAGGTTGCGTAATTACCCCGGTATTGGCGCGATTACAACATAGTACTATATATATATATATATGTATATATATATTTTTTTTTTATATATATATATATATATATGTATATATATATATATATATAAAAATATATATATATATATATATATATATATATATATATATATATATATATATATACAGTTGTGCCCTGCCACGCGTTGCTGTAGCTCAATTTGGTGTCATGGAAAATTCTAATAAAAAGATAAAATACATGTTTCTTATACTCTTAGTACAGCAATCCACTCCAAAAGTGTTTGAAAAAAAGAGGCGAAAATGAAAAAAATAGTACTTTTGCAGAATTGGATACTGATCCTCGGGATTACCGTCAAGTATGGCTTGGACTCCACCAACAATTAGTGGGTCAGAAAAAAAAACATAAAACTATAGAACTCACACTATGTTATTTTCTTTTACTCTCTTGTTATACACAAATTAGCATTTATCAATATTTACTTCAACATGAATAAATTACACACTGTTGCCAAAGGACATTTTATAGAAATAGGGTCAACCTTTGATTAAAATATAAGTATGAGAATATATGCATTAATTCAGAGTAATAAAAAGTGCAGAGAGGCGGGGAATTTTAATTTTATGTTATGTGTTTGATTTGTAAAATAAATTAATTCAATCCGAATCCTCATTGATTTTTGTTTATTTTTCTCAATATTGCTAATTTAGAATAAACACTTTTTATCATAATTCCTGTAATTGGCATTTTTACTTCTGTGCACAATCATGCAACCGTTGCGTTTAATTGTCTGAGACCAGTCGGTTTTCTTTAATCAAAGTATATCCAAGTGTGTATATTGATACATATATTTTCTATATTAATACGAATATGCATTTGGCTATGATGAGTTATTTTGTACATTGATAGGATTCCCTGTGAAAAAGTATATATTGTAGGTACGAACACAACAACACCTTTGATATGTATACAGAATTATAAACATATATTTTCGATATATGTGCTGAATACATATTATAAGCATGTGACTGCGTGCTATCGAATACGAGTAAAATTAAATGTAATTAAATGTATCACTGTGTAACTTACGGCAATATATCCGGTTGGATTATAACTAGGTAAAGCAGATATTATATGGAGAACAACACATCGCTACTATAATTTTTTTTTTAATAGGAATATGATACACACTCAGTATAAATTCTTGGAATCAAGTATACTTGTTATTATTGAATTATCTATACGAACTATTTATACTCCGCTTGGATTAATTATTACGTATCTTGGAATGATTATTTCAACGCAGGAATTCTTTAGTAGAATACGTTAGGTGTAAGAGAGTTACATCCTTAGATTAAATATTGTTTTATTTTTGAAAATGTGGAAAAACATCATACATATATATATATATATATATATATATATATATATATATATATATATATATATATATATATATATATATGGCAATTCTGATGGGAAGACATTTATATATATAATATCACGACGGCGACTGTGACAATTCTTGGAGGTTTCATATTAATGCAGTCTGTTAGATATATGCATAAACAGTTCCTATACACATATAGAGAGGAAGACTTGCATCACTTACAATGATGGTGGGGGAGGACACATATTACGTGGAAGGGCTGTACAAAGTTCGTTATATATGATGATAAAACACATTTACCTTTATGTTGGAAAGAATGACGAGACGAACAGTTACAACAGAAATGGTGATTTCTTTATTCGTCTGCTCGGCCGATCGCTGACGTCAGAAATTCAAACTTATATCTACATGGTCTAATCTTCTACACTTCACTTCTAAGTGGTCGCCTCTCCAACTGACTCTTTCTCATAAACTGCCGATTTTCAACTCTGTCTGACCAACTCCTCTGATATACTGACTTCTAACTACGAATACTCTGACTCCTTTATTGAGAAATCTCCTTTGTTCACGGCGGCAGGAGTGTGTTTCTAAAACGGGACTACTTTTCACCTGGCTTTACATATGTTTGACCAAACACACTTTTGGCAAACAAAAGAATCCTCAATTCTTTTTTACCTATTTTTAAACAATAGTATTTCACTCGTAGTGTGCATTCATATTACTGACTTATTAAATATCTAAATTTCTTAAGAATTGGAAACTCGACTCTTTTTCCGATATAAACAATATTTAACTATTTCTAATAGAATTAACATTAGAATAAATTTCTAACATTCTATTTTCCATTAATTTTACACTTGCCTACAGGGTTCGATTTTTACCTTATCTTAATATCATGTTCACTTATCTAGTATTCTTCTGACGTACATGAGAAGGGGACAGCCTTTCATGTAAAAACAAGACATCGGTACCGTCGCTTTCCAACCTGATAATATTAAATAGTTTTAGCTTTCTATATAAAGCTTTCTTCAGCAGATACTCATCTGTTTTATAATCGGAATAGGAACAATACAGAAATATTAGTAGGTCTCGTTAAAACACATTTACAATTCAAAATCCAGGTAAACATAAACTTTTTTTAAATTTTTCGTTTAATATTTTGGCCGCTACGGAAATCAAGAAAAAAAAGGAAAACGAGGAAAACCAAAACAAAATTTAATAAAAGGAGACATTTTATATGATTACATTTTTTTCGCTATATATCATTTTAATATATATATATATATATATATATATATATAAAGTATTTATTGCGTCCATTGTTAACAAGGAGTTTATTATATTCTACGTCATCTATTTACTTTAGTTCAAAGCAGAATCATTTTTCTAAATAAACCAATCTAGAGATATAATCTTGCAAGTTCTGTACACCATTTTAATTTCATAATAATTATTTTATCATATATGTTTATATTAACTTTATTCCCTTTATAACATATATATTAGGTTATTATTCCTTCACCCTCCAAATTTAATATAGCTTAAATGTTAATTTCTTTATAATAGTCTTTTCTAATTTAAGGGATGGGTATACTATATTAAACTCTTTCAAATTGTATTCTTTTTTGTTTCATATAAATCATTGTCTTACAAATTTATTCCTATTTTTCTATATAATAATTTAATTAATTTAGAATTGAAATAAAAAAAAAAATTATGCCACATGAATTTTATTTGAATAAAAATGGCAAATAAATATAAAAGAAGAAAGAGAAAAAGAAGAAAAATTATAATAATAAAATGAAATAAATTTTATACATGTAAATCTAAAAACCTTTATAACAAAATCTATATTATAATGATTGTTATATTAAAGATAATAATCAAAATTACATAATACAAAAAATAACATATCAAAAATACAAATTATAAAAAGTATATCATTATTTTATGATTTTTTTAAAAATCAAAGTTATTTAGGAATTCAGGTTTTGTATTTTTTACTGTCCCAGATCATAAGGAGTGTTCCTCTTCTCTGTGTTCAACATTTCGGGCATTCCCTTCGCAAATGTAAGCAGCTTATTCCTAGGCAGTTAATTAGACGTAGAATGCTGTATTTGTCCGCATCGGAAAGTGCGAAATGTTTACATTCTGAGGGGAGTATAATTGTTTGTGCTCAATTGTTCTCCATTAAACGGTAAAAGTGTTCCCGCATTCGTAAGTGACCACACTCGGGTTACTAAGGCGGTCTTAATCCTTACTGTAAGGGATCTTAAATGTGCATTATATCTTTGAATAAATGAAGCTTGTGTCATTCAGATGTATTTTTCAGGTATGTTTGTAGATTGGTCAGCTATAGTAGCTCCGTATATACGGGATTTAGTTTTACAGTTGAAATCCTATGGGCATTCATTCTTGGTTTTGCAGGAGAAGGCTGCGTTATTTATTTATTTATGTGTGAGGAATAAATGGTTCTCACTAGTAGATTACAAAGTGCACTTTTATACATTTTACAAAGTAAGGAATTTAAGTTTTATACCTTACTTTGTAAAATTTATAAAAGTGTACTTTGAAGATGCCTTGGATGAAATGATTTTCTAACTTGTTTAATATTGAATGAGCACGAAATTATATTCCACCTCCTGTTTTCTTTAATTTCTTGTTTATTACGACTCTGTTGAAGTTAATTTTCCCTCCGATTCAACTTCTATGTAGTGCATCATTATAATATGATACTGCCTGTTCAAAATATCAGCATTCGAAGAAAGTCTTTTGCTTACATTAGCTACCATATTCTTAAACACCGGGATTAATGGCATCAGCATTTTTTATGTATATGAGTTTTTATTTGGTTTATAGAGGGGCTGATTTATTTTCTTGTCGAGATCTAGAGTTGCATAAAGAAATCTACTTTATAAACATTTGTCGTTATAATTATATTAAATATAAGCCTTTTGAAAAACTTAACTAAATCTTTCCGAAGTCTGTCTAATGTACATGTATAATAAGCTCCCGATAGGCATAATCCTTCATCTCCATAAAAATCAAATGACTTGCCTGAGAATTTACTTTTCACTGTGTCTAGTAGGAAAAGTTCAACTAGATCAAAGACGGCAAAGTTGTCGTATGACACATAGCAACATAAAATGGGCCATTAGGATTTGATTTCTTGTTTTACCTTAAAAGACTGAGAGCGTTTTGTTTTACCTTCAAAGGCTGAGAGCGTTTTGCTTACCTGCATAATTGTTTCCATATCTGTGTAGGGAAATTAGCAATGCCCTCTACAGGGAACTATTGAAAAATAAAAAATAAACAAATAAAGTATTTGGAAAAATACTGAAAAGTGTAAACATTTTAGATTATGAAATAAAAATAGTTCACTTATATATAAGATACGATTGTAACCCAAAACAACGCATTATTACATTTAAACAGATATTTATTTTGTTTGAAATTTATATTGAAATTTATGTATACATTTCGAAGTAAAACTTCATCTTCAGTATGCCTTTCTTTTTTCTGCCATTTGTTGTTGGAGCATAGAATCAGTTGAAGTCCGTTTGTTGGTTCTGCGGTAGTCTTTTCAATTGTCGGAACGGTGTGTTGGTCACGCGGAATTCACGTTAGGGTTTGTATACCTTAAATAGAAGCGCTGGTTGAGTTTAAATAAAATATATACGTTTTAGATACGTTTGAAGCCAAACAACGAATTATTACAAAATAAACAGATATTTATTTTGTTTAAAATTTTTGTTGAAATTTATAAATATATTTAGAAGTTAAACTTCATCTTCAGTATGTCTTTCTTTCTTTCTTTTTTTGTCATGTTGTTGTTGGAGCATAGAATCAGAAGAATTCCGTTTGTTGTTTCTGTGGTAGTCTTTTGAAATGTCGGAGCGGTGCGTTGGTCATGCGGAATTCACGTTAGGGTTTGTGTTCCCTGAACAGAAGCACTGGTTAAGTTTGAATAAAATAAATACGTTTTAGATACGTTTGAAGCCAATACAACGCATTATTACAAACTAAATAGATATTTATTTTGTTTGAAATTCACATTGAAATTTATAAATATATGTCGAAGTTAAACGTCGTCTTAAGTATATCTTTCTTTCTATTGTTTTGGCCATGTTTTTCAGCGGTTTTAAACTTTTACCACTCCGCAATTTGTATGTCGCTTTAAAGTTGAATCCTTTATCGCAATCGCTTTGATTTCGTCGTCGACGGTCGAAGTATACATTATGTTGTCCATTGTTCTTTTCCAACGCTTTCCTTTTCATGAGTCCCTTTCATCTCCGGCAGATGTTTTCATTTTTTTTCCGACGGGGTTCCTTTATTTTTTTAAGTTTCCGTCCCCACTGTGTGTTAACACAGTTCTCCTCAATCGTGTGTGAACTTGTTTGTTTCTGTTTGTCTTTATAGTACGTAATAGGCAATGGTTTAAATAGTAAACTTTTATTTCCTCATTTTGTATTGTATGTGTCACCTTGTCTAATTCTTTCTTCAGTTGTTCATTTACCCATTTATGCACGTGATTTACATTAATTTGAAGTATGCTTACGATTGCAATAGTAATATAGAATAGTTTTCCATAACAGTATTCGATCACCAAATCATGTATATATATGTCGGTAATTCTGCTTTATCAGATGTTATTGATTTTACTTCCTGCTACTAAGCTTTTATATATGTCCTGCAGATTTCCAAATCCTACGTCTTTGCAATAATCTTCGTGAATGTACGAGTATGGATTGCAGTGATGTTACATAATGTGCCCAATTGTATTTGTTTTTATAGTCTCTTGTTTGGAAATAAATTGATTTCGCCACATGCACTTTTCTGTGTTTCGCTACTTGTACTTGTATATGTATTATCCCTACGGATTAATAATAGGATGTGATACTATTTCATGACTCGCAAATGTTTTTTATATGCAGTCATCAAATTGTGTTTCATTCTTTTCATGATATCTTTGTAAATATGTGGAATGATTTGGGTGTATTCTACATTGCACCTGATTTCACACGACTTTTAAAATGTCATTCGCATATATATGCTCTTACGTGATTTTTAGTAGGTGATAATATGTTGCCCATTTTCTCTTATAGTTAGATTTGCCAAGCAATGCTCATCTACTCTTAATCATGTGCATTTATGTAATCTTTGCATTAATGACATCAGTATATGTAGTACCTCTATAAGTAATATTTTGATTTTTAACTGAACTATTTTATTTACTCTTTTCTCATTTTGTCGACAATAGCTTTCTACTGTATATCTTACTATAGAAAATTTCAAAAACTTATTTATTTTAGATAGTTCTCCAAGAAACTTTTTATGAGCACCTCTAGTATTAGTTTTATCGTATTCATATTCAAGTAAGTGTTTGGTTTTCGATTTCATATAATTTAAAAATGCTTCACCCTATCTCGTTCTGTACCAGGATAAAATAGTTATGCTCCAGCAACGTAAAAACGACCCTTTTA
This sequence comes from Euprymna scolopes, assembly GCF_053919585.1. Lineage (NCBI taxonomy): Eukaryota > Metazoa > Mollusca > Cephalopoda > Sepiida > Sepiolidae > Euprymna > Euprymna scolopes. Next base: position 120,683,842 of record NC_136486.1, on the reverse strand, counting down.
AGTTTTAGTTGCTGAGTCTTTTCAAGGGATGTTATTCTATATCGTAGAAAATTAAAACATGCTCTTTTCTCTACCCTGCAACCTCTTTCCCACAGAAGAGACGTTGCGAGCCTATCCTTGTTTTATCGTTATTTCCATGGCAGGTGCTCGTCTGAACTCCAATCTCTGGTCTTCCTTCGCCAATCTTTCACGAAAAACACCCGTCTAGCTGAATCCACTGTGAAAATTTTCCCCCACTCTATATCTGTGCCTAAATAAAAACGCGGATTCCATGAACAAAGCTTCTTTCTTAGAACTGCACGCCTGTGGAACTCTGTTCCCTCTGACAGCTTCCCACCTGACTACAACGTTAACAAATTCCTAATGAACCGCCCCCTTAAGTAAACACTTCATCAAATCTCCACACTAACGTAATGTACTTGCAATAACCCTTATCCCTGAGTGTCTTCCGGCCCTTGATAAGTGGTGATCACTGTGTAAAAAAAAAACATATATTCAAACACCGCTAAAATGAAACACCCCACCGTTTAGCGTCGAATTCTCTGGCATCATCGCCCTCAAATTACCCTACCTCAGTAAAAAAATATCTAAATCCTGTATTTTTCGAATGCATTTTTTGTTCGTGAAAAAATATCCTGTTATTAAAGAATTGTTTAATATTTTTAATAACATTGTAAGAAATGCTAAAAACATATCAATCATTACAATGTGGTTATTAGTATTTGGTGACTGTTTGCGTTTAGGTAAAATTAACCTTGTCAAATAAAATGTGTCAGCAAAACAACAGAACAGGACAAGTATTACAGTAAGCAAAGGACTGTAATATTTTTTTCAGCATCCGTGGGTAAATCACTAGACTGAGAGAGATCACACGATTAATTAGAAAGGCGTGTTTCCGTTTAGGCATGCGTAAACGTCACTAAAAACATTTCCATGTCCTGTTCTAGGAGAACGGGCAGCTTTGATTTAAAATTCTCATTTTATAGAGTGAGTTGAGGACTTCAGCAATGAGACATGTGATATTGTCAGGTTTTGACTGTCGTTTGGGGCTTGGGTTGATGAGTATATTGTATATTAGTATATGAGTATATGACTGGTTGTATTCGCTAGTTTTTCCAGATTTAGATACAGAAAAATTACTGTTGTTTTATACAGAATTTTAGCAAGAGATTTAATGGTGGAGCATTTTTACAAACACCAACCGAAGAAATGTATTCCAAGAATCTTTGATTTTTTTTGGAAATGCAATAAGAAATAAATATTAAAGTATGTATAAACTACGACGCAACTTCCTATACGTGTTTATTGACTAACCCTTTTTAACTGCAATGATGAATTTCACCGGAATAAAGTACATTCTTGAACTTCTTGGAAATAATTTAGGTATGGTCAATAAGCATGGTGTATCTTCTATAGTATCTGTATTGCATTATCTATTATAGAAAGGAACATTATAAACTAAAGTACCACTAGAACATGTCATCATTTATAGAATCATGCATACACACACACACACACATATATATATTTATATATATATATAACCATATAACTAACAAATGTAACATTTTATAAGGCCTTACAATAACGTAGGATGATAAAACACGAGTTATTCCATACGGTATGCGTCATTCAGAATTCACTAGAACGTCTTTGAGTTCGTTTTTGTTGTGTTCAGACGAAACATGCTTTTACGCAGAGACAATGATAAACCTGACGTATATTGTGTGGGGTCTGAATATTGCTATTCACAGTGCTGGTAAAAAGAGTAACTCTTATTATTAGTCCTCGCGCGAAAGAGCAGGACACAAAATGTTTTAAATAATAATAATAATAATAATAATAATAATAATAATAATAATAACAACAACAACAACAAAGACATTCGCTGGCGAGGACTACTACTGACCGTAACCAGTTATAGAGTCCTTTTGAAATTTTCATCTTTATTTTTCTCGTTATGTACTGAATATTTGTTAATGAAACCTATATGAAATAAGTTCCTTGTTAAATTGTAAAAAAAAAAATTATTCTGAGAGGAATTAAAAAAAAAATTATTCTGAGAGGAATTTTAAAAAAAATGGAACTAAAAAATTATTTTAAAGTTTTTTTTTTTTTTTTTTTTAACTTCAGATTTTCTCATGTGAATGATTATCTTTGGGTTATTTTCAAAATTTTAAAATTAAAAAAAAATACTTTGTTAAGTGAACGTCGAACGACGTCATTATGAATATGCCTGCGTAAATTAATAGTTCTTGTTTCCTGTTTTTATTTCTAGCCTTAACGCAAACATGTCTTCATAACTCAGGCACTTACGTAAAAGAAAAAAATAAACCGTACGCTTAACATTTTGGCTTCGACTTTCAGTGGTAGCTCAGGAGTTTACTTTTAAGTTGTTTAATCATTACTATATATTGAGTCCAATATATATATATATATATATATATATATATATATATATATATATATATATATATATATATATATATATATATATATATATATATATATATATATTCCAGATTCGACATTACTTAAACGTTATACGCAGATATCTTTTTTATAAATATTAGAGTTGAATATTTAATTTATTGGAAACTGAATCGATGGAATAGTACCGAGAATGTTATCTAATTATCTGAACATTTTATTTATCATATTTTCCAACTATTTTTATGTATCGATTGCCTCTAACTTTATAGGAATTATTTTTTAAAAACATCTTATGAAGTAATATGTCACAAAAATCGCTGTTTGTCTATATACTTTTCATTTAATGAACATTTGTTGACGGCATTTACAAGAACCGCTCCCATGAGCTAGTCGGTAGAACTGCCTTCTATTGACGCGGTAGTTGTAGTTCTAATCCCCGGCGAAAGAAAGGGGCTAGCCTAGCCATACTGATGTGATGTGATATAACGAAACATTCCAATATGTAGATGATTATATTTTAAGTCCTTCTCTTTGTGTAGATTACTCTGGTAAATGTATTTCACTCGCCAGTTAATTGGCTCTAAAGCGTGGCTCGCTATTTTTGTTTGTAAATGAACTCACTGTCCGTGCACTGTAAAAACGGTGGGTAAGTGTATCTTTAAATGTACATTTTATAAGGTAATTTACAAGCGCCGCTCCCATAGGTCGCTTGGTAGAACTACAGAATACAAACGCAATATCTGTAATTTACATTCCCTACTAGGGGAAGGTTCTACTCTAACCGCTCTGATATGTGATAAAACGAAACAGTACTGTGTGTGGATGACAATATATTAAGCCATTTTTTAATATATATCACTCTCGTAAATTTATCTCACCCGCCAAGTACTTGGATAGTTGCCTGTATTTTGTTTCTAGATATATAAGCAGCTCGAGCAATGTCAAAGCGGTGGACGAGTGTTTATATAAATGGTAATTTGTTGATCTCATTTACGAGCACCGCTCTCATGTAGTGAGACAGACTTCTGAAACTATCTTTTACTTGATAAAAGCTCCAAAATTTGCCCACAGTTTCTTCAGAAGTCCCTCTTTCAAAAATCACTTTAGCCCACTTCAAAAACAAAATGGCCGCCATTTTTCAAGATTGTCGCCATTCGTACTATTACGAACAAGTATTCGCATTAAATATTGTCAAATTTGATGAACTGTACATCAAAACATATGGTTTTTGACAGAAGAGATCTAATTGTGTAATCAAAATGCCAATATCATTAAGCGTTATATTGATATAATGACAATCATATGAAATAGCACTGTCTCAGTGAAGTTAATGATGTGGTATCTCAAATTCTTGTGACAAAAGCACTTGAATTTAAATGGATCATTGTTTTACTCTTTTCATTTACAGACACTCGTTAGTATGCAGTGTAGTTATAGCATTTTCATCGTCCCCGATATTCACATGTGCAACGACATTTTGTCAGCTCTGGCAGAACTGAGCAATGGGTGTGAGGGTTGGCAGGGAACTTTCCAGGCTTTACATTGTTTTACCAGACCAATGAAACCTAAAAGGCAACTGCCTTGGCTTTTAGGTTGCATTGTAAATTTTATTGATTGGTCCCAAATTCAAGCAGCTTGGAATGCAGATTGTTTAGCATGCTGACCGAGAGATGCAGTAGTTGCTGGAATTAAATCATAGGGTATTTGCTTCCGAGCTAACAAGTGCAGTCTTGCCTCATCAACTTTGGTAGTGTTGCTGTGTTTTTAATACATAGTGGCAACGAATTCCTAGAGATTGCTGAGATAATCATTTTCTTTTGTAGGTGGGTATTGACTCCATTTGTTGCACACTGGGCCTGCTTCAGGAAAATATGCCCATGTTTGCCATGCAGTTGTGTTCCTTCTACCTCGAAAGGCCGAGACCACATCAGAAGAAGTGAAGGCATAAAAGAAGAGAATACTACTATATTTCTCTTGGCTGGAGTTCATATCTAATTCATGAATTAGGAACCATCTAATGGACTGTCCTTGGACGAATTCTAGCCAACGCATTTCTAAGCCAACATTCGCAAAGACACCAACTTCTTTGACAAGGGTATCTGTATCACATGCACTGATCAACACATACTTTCTTTTCTGTTATGCTGCATGAACTGCGTGTGTGAAAATTCTGGAGTCATCGAGTCTCGCAGTTTTTTGTTTGTAAATAAATAAATAAACAAACACCTCGAGCACTGTAAAAGGAGTGGGCGTGTGTTTATTTAAATGGTCATCTGTGGAGGTCATTAACGAGTCATACATACTGAGGTAGCTCCAGAAAGAGAACAAAAGATTAAGAAAATATTAAATGACTGGTAGATGATTATATGCATTAGTCGATGGAAGTAAACGACAAGTAAAATAAAAGTGTGCATATCTGATACTGTTATAATTTAGCAACGGAATTTTAATACGTTTATTTATCGTTAATATAACACCCGAAAAAATATTACTCACCAAACACCAAGCTATGCGTGGTTAACTGTTAGCTATTTTATCATCTAAGATTCAATCCTTGCTCAAAATACTATCAAGATATTTTAAGACACACACACACCCACACACTACCAAGATATTTAAAGACACACACCCACATACATATATATATATATATATATACATATATACATATATATATAGTAAGTTATGAAAATTGATATTGATATTTAGCTACACAGAATAATCATCGTTTCATTCTCTTGAGAATTATTTAGTCTGTACATAACTTACATCTATAAATCTTATTTTGGAGTAATTCTCACGGGAATTAGACGCGGATTATTCCGTATAGCTTTAATGCAATTTATATCTTAATAACTTACTACCAAGCTCAACCTATGTGTCGAGCAATGTTTAAGTAAATACTGAACGTTTACGCATAGCATTATATATTTGTATATTAATTGGTGTGATAAAATGAAGTAATCACACACACATACACACACATACACATACATACACACACACATATATATATATATATATATATAGTGACATAGCCACAGAAAGTAAACAAAAGATGAAGTAAATATAAAATGACTGATAATTAATTTATTCATGAATCGATAAAATTTAACGACAACTGAATTAAACGCGTGCAATTCTGCTAATGTTATGATTTAGCGCCGGAAGTTTAGTTAATTTATTTATCGTTACTAAACAATTATTACCATTTAATATACCAAGTTTTTAGAAAGATTTTATTAAAAAATGTCTGAAAGAATAATCTAAATATGCTACGAAATTACCACAACACATGTATATTTTTGTATAAGCACAGATCTTGTTCATTGCAATTAATGCAATTTTTAGCTGCATTAATAATCAAAATACTTAATAGAATTGTTCTCTTTCCATAACTCTGCTGCCATACTTCAAAGAGCGTTGTTTGCCTGGGGAAATCAGTTATTTTTTAGCCTGAGATTATTATAGTCTGAAGGATAAATAATGTTTATGCATTTTTACAGAAAATATCGGCTGAGTAATTTAATAAACACTTTATCACTTGATAATGCCTCAATCGCTAAATTCCATAATTTACAAAATATACTATGGTGCTGAATCCATGTTTTTCTTTAGCAAAAAGTACGAAAAATTACGAATATAGCAGAAAACCAACCAACTGTTGATAATAGAACGGCAACGAATTAGAGAGGTATTGCCTATAAAATCTAGAGGAATTATGACAAAAGCTATGACTATTAAAAGAGAAATAGAGGCACTAATTACAATTACACATAATAGAAACTAATTGTGGTGCTACTTATGGCGCTACATTTGTCCTAATTTGATAAAATATAAGATTTCTGGAGCCTAAATTATGTTGTCATTTTTGTTAAACTGAGAATACGGTTTTTCGATTTTTATCATGTTGCTCCATCAGAATGGTTCATCAGAAGAGTTAGAAAATATTGGTTGTGTGTACAGAGTTATTTAAACTTTTACAAACATTAACTATATTTTGTTTACATTCTGAGATAATTTGTTTTTTTTATTTATGGTTTCATATTTTTTACTACAATAAAAAATAAAACAATTAATCAAAAAATACAAAATGTATTTTTGAAACAAGATGATAAAATTCTTTTTAACGAGATTTTTTAAAAAAAAATGTGAGTTTGTTTTTTAATATTGCTTGTAACTTTAACGACAAGAAAATTTTAATGGCCATCTCCAACAGTTTCTCTATACCGTTGAATAAAGCGAAACTTTTTAAGAAATATTTTTGTTTGGACACGTTTCGCATGGTGTTTGTTAAAAGAATAACATAATTAAATAATAATCGTTTCAAAGTCAGAAATGAAACAAGAACATATTACCTCCAAATAAATACTATTTTATGTGTAGACTATATTTTCTGTTTGATTAATGATTGAGATTTAAAAATATTTTATGAAAATAATTATATTTTATGATGGTTATTGTTTTAGTATTGTAAAAGTAAATAGATATTTTATGCTTTATTTAAAAATGTTTTGTGTGATGAAATTATTTTCTGATATTTTGTTTAATTTATAGAAATATATTTGTCAAATAAAGAAGAAAGTACTTTTAAGATGTATTTTACAATGTGTGTAAAATTCAAATAACATAACAGCCCAACAGGGCTTTAAAAAACTACTGCCCATCCTTAATGCCTCAAGATCCCGATCAAACAGAAGAAAAACTATCTCCCCAGTTTAACCATTATTTTCATATCATTATTAATTATCAAATTACACTTTAGTTGTATGTGTTTGAAAAAAGATATGGCTGTTATATTAATGTGATATTTGCGAGGAAATGCCTGCAGCACATTATATACGAAATCAACTGCGTTTAATTAATTCCAATGATGCTTAAACACAGTAAAATATGTATGTATTAAAAAGATACAATCAGAGGGAATCAACGTAGTCTGGCTTTTCATGAAGACCATACAATGGTTTCTTTATTATTACATTTTCACCCCAAGCAACTCATAGTGCAACATTGACAGAGGCAGTACTATCAGCGACATAAGTTGCAGGGACATTATGAAGGGAGTGTAGCAGCAAGATGTCTGTTCACATTACATTTGAAATTCTACCTGTTCGTCCACTTGGAGAAGCAAGAAACCCAGAAGGGTATTCCAAAGTCTAGCAATTCAGAAAAAAGAAATTATTAGAGTAGAAGTATTTCTTACATATAGGGGTTTCGATGGTAAAAGTATTGGAGTTTTTTCTTGCTGAGTGTAAGTGGTATGTTTCCCTCGAAGTGAAACAACAGCCTGTCGTTCCCCGCAGTATCCACTTGTAAAATACTTCTAACAGACACAGAAATGAATATTTCGTCGATGGGGCAGAGGTTGAAGCTTAGATGACAGTTCAGGAGCTATACGGTTTGCGACACTCTTTTGAACTATGCCCCTGTGTGAGAGACTAGTAGCAAATGATGCAACCCAAATGTGACAATAATGGTCCAGTCATGAACGAACAATGGTCTTGTGAAATGCAGGATAATTTCAGGCGTAAGAAACCTTCTAGCACGGTAAATAGAGCACACTTTCCTCGCAGCAACCATGGCAGTGCTCTCGATATATCTGTTCCAACTCATGTTATCTGTGAATGCTAAGGGGAGGAGTTTGAACGAAATATTTTCAAGTAATGTGTCTTTAGCCATAGCTATTGGTGGTTGAGAAGGTGTCTTGTAATTTTAAATGAAGCGAGCTAAGACCTAAGAGAATGAATGTTGCCATCGATTTTGATCTCCATTCCACTACAGACTGCAGTTCTTTCTTTGTAGTTTCCGCCGTTTCTTGGATATGTGTTCATTCGTTTTCCACTCGTACTTGTTATATACCTATCTCACAGACTACATTATAAGTGGCGTATTTTAAGAACATCAGGAATGATAAATGTCCAAGGATCGCCCCCTGAGTATTACCCGTATGTATATCATATTGTTTAGACCTACAACCAACGAAGACAACCTGAACAATTTCTTTTTTTATTTTTAAATGTTTTTTATTAAGTGTCCGTCCAGTAGTAACCAATCTTCTGATTTTCATGTGAAGACATGCTATACTATTTCAAAAGCTTTAGATATATGAAGGGCTACTGCGCTGCCCTCTCCTGCTTTATCCATAGCATGGTACATACCTTAAGAGATTACAGTTATAATACCTGCAAGAGAACGGGTTTGCCTCACCCCACATATTGAAGGTCGGACAGAAGTTTAGAAATTCTAAGGTGGTGGATTAGAGCTTTATTAATTATGAACACAACTATTTTGAGACAACGGGTGGAGAAGGTTAATAAGGTGATCATTTTATGGGTCATTTTCTTAGCCAGAATTCTTGTAAAATAGTACCACTGAAGTAGTTTTCCAGCAGTCTTGAAAGCATTATTCTTTAAGATATTTTTGCAAAGTTTGGAGAGAACTATCAGCAGAGCATTGTCGAAATAGTGCACCAGGAATGAGATCAGGCCCACATGCCTTTGAAGTGTCTACATTTTAATGATATCATGTAATTGAGAAGTGGCGAGTTTAAGATCACCTAGTATAGATTATGTCCACCAAGGAAAATCAAGGAAAGAGTGGTTTGTAACGTTCAAAGAAGATTTTGAGGCCAACTTACGGGAAAGTATGTTTGCTTTCTTGGTTGCCGAACAAATCACCATCATGAGTGTTATCAATCGGTGGAATTGTTTATTGCCTATTCTTTACTACATTGTTGTAGATTTCCTAATTTCTGCGCATCACTGCGTTTTCTTGTGGTTTCGCTATATTCTCTCTTAGCTGTCGCGACTTCTTTCTTACAGTTACTTCAAGCTTCTATTACTGTATGTCTGTTTGTATTAGACTCATGCCGGATACAACTGCGGAATACGTGTTGTCTCATCGGAATGGCTGCTACGCAAGGGGGAGTAAACAATTGGTGAGAGTGGGGTTTGCTCTGGAAATTTCGTATGGGAAATTGTGCTTGAATTGTCGCTTTGAACCGTTCAGTGGTCTAATTTGCTCCCTGTTTTAATTTGCACACCGAAGAGAACTGTTATTTCTCCATGCTGCATCTCTGATGTGATCTCTAATTGCATCCCAGTTTACCTTATTGGAGTACCCTGTTGTTTTTTAGCAATGGCTCCTCAACTTTGGGTCGAGAGCTTAGAGTGGTGCCTACCATTATCATAGTATGATCAGCATTCCCAAATGGGCAATGGGGATCTGTTACACAATCGTCAGGTACTATTGTCAAAAATAAGCCAGAATTGAGGCTTACTGGTCTTGACGATATGGTAGTCGGTTCGGGAATGATACTCTCTGTGTTAATGGAAAAGTTATGAATGATCCTACCAACTGTGTCTGTGTAGTAAGAAAATCAAAACTAATTATTGCGGGGGGTGTTAAATTCATAAAATACATGTATTTGTCCGCTAGTGTCAAGGGATACTGCTACATATATGCTTTCAGGGAAGTCTTAATTACATTCCTGAGTCGATGGAGAGCAAGGAAAAATATAGGTAGCTTACGCTATTTTGTAAAGTTAGTTTTAAGCACATGAGCGCCTAGTCATCTGATTTGGCAGTAGGTTTTCTAGTTTTGGGGGGCACTGTTACGAATATACATTCCAAGTCCGTGCATGTGTCTGTCAGAGTTCTTACGATAAAGTGGAAGATAACTAGACATTTTAGAAATGGAAGAGTGACAGTTAGTCTCAAATGTTCATTAGATATCAGGGGGATTTGCTAGGAGAAATGATTCTACATGATCCACGTTAGTTGTAAGTCTAATTGCACTGTCGGACTGAAATAGCATCCACCAATTGTCAAACCAGTATGCTGAACCTGTCACACAAAAGTGGCCCAGTGAAATCATGTAAGAATACATGGTAAACAAGCACCCCAAGATTGTTTTGTGTTTCTGTAATTGAGAGGAGGTGGGCACCTACTTACTCAGCACAAGTTAGGACTATGTAGATAGCTTAGAAGGAAATAATTTGTAATAGTTTATTAAATAACATGAAAGGCGCTCTAGATTTATAGAAAAAATATTATGAGTAACATGAAAACAGAAGATATTTTCAAAATTTCGAAATGAATGTTTCATGATCTTTTGCGAATAATATTATCTGGAAAAAAATTAAATACTTTGCAATGTACTTCAAATTTAGGAAAAACCTGATTACAGATGAAATAAGTTGGAGTTTTTTTCTGAATTGTATCGAGGCCTTACTAAATCCGTGTTGATCAGCGTGATCATCCGAAATAAAATCGTGTAAGTCCGGTTGATTAAGAAAAACTTGAAACTGATTGCTGACAGGGGTGCATTGCCGGCTGTTTCAAAATAAAATGAACAATATGTTATCTGGCGTGAGCATCTCAACCAAAATCAAGTTCCATAACCCCGGATCACTTAAACAAACTAAACTGGTGGCCTAGAAGGGTGGAATCCCCAGTGATAATAGATATATTTTCGTTACATAATTAAATTGAAGTAGGATTGAACTGGTTGCTGAGAGTTGCGTAATCCCATTATTCGTACAATGAATTAAAATATGTATTGGGCCGAGTAATCAAACTCGAGATAAAATCACGTAACTTCGGATTTGTTTAAATACATTATACTAGCAGCTACGAGGCGTGACCCCAGTCTTTGACATTAAACGAAGTGTTTTAAAGTGCTAAAATTTCTAAAAAAAAAAAAAAAGTCCATCTTACAATAAATGCATTATAATTATATATCAGCACGGGGAGCAAACTCATTATTTTGTATTTATTTCGATTAGATGAAGTGATTTAAAAACGGGTTAAGTAACAATACAATACAGTAGTAATGCATGATTAAAAACCAAGGGTATAGTTAAGCATTGAATTATGACGGTCAAAAATGTTGTATAATGCAGGAGGGATATAAGCAGAATTTTTGAGGTTCACTTTTTCTTTGGCGACGGATTAGCAGACATTTAAAATATAGGAAAAACATATTGGTCAAAAACAAAAAGTCAAAACTCAAAGTAAATAAGATTAAACTGCTGAGAGTTGAAGTCAATAGAAAAACAAAAATACAATACACATTTTTGGTGTTTAGAATGGTTGGATTTAAGAAAGTATAAGTATAAAAATGGCTTAACATTTATGTGTTTTTCTCTTGATTAGTAAGTGCTGAAATAAAAAACTTTCTGGTAGCAGAAATCATGCCATGTACTTAACAGGTCAATAAAGCGGGTGGGGTTGGGGTAATCTCTTAGGATTCTATATTTTTATTATAATTTTTATCTCTCTAACCTCTCCCCTCTAATCCTCAATATCAAACCCCCCTCTCTCTCTCTTACCCCCATATTTCTCCCTACCCCCCTCAAGTTAGTTTCCAATAAATAGCAATTTCAAGGTTCTAATGCTTTAAAAATGACAAAACTAAAATAAAAATCCACCTTACAATAAACACGATATTGTAATTATGTAACGAAAACTCATTATTTTTGTATTAATTTAATTAGATGAAGTTGTTTGAAAACTGGTTGAATCACAATAAAATACAGCCGTAACGCTTCATTAAACTACAAGAAGGGAGTTAAGTATTAAATTAAGACAGTTTAAGGTAATTTATAATGCAGGAGAGATATAGGCAGCTTTTTGAGGGCCCTTTTTTGGGGCGACGGATTTAAATTTGTAGACATTTACGGTATCGAAAATCCCCAGAAAACACATTTGTAAGAAGAAGACAGTTAAAACCTCAAAATGAACACGATTAAGTTCTGAGAGTTGAAGTCAATAGAAAAATATACGTGCCAGGCACATGCTTGGTCTTTAGAACGGGTAGATTTCAGAAAAAAATGACCTATACTTTTAATATTTACAGGCACTGAAATAAGTCGAATAACCTATTTTCCAGTGAACTCGATCTAATGTCTGCTCTTGACAGCGCACTAGCAGTGCCCGAGAAGACGTTTTACCCTATAGCTCAACCTGACATAATACAAAATGCACTGTAGTATATATATATATATATATATATATATATATATATATATATATATATATGTATATATATATATATATACTACAGTGCATATATATATATATACTACAGTGCATATATATATATATATATATACTACAGTGCATATATATATATACTACAGTGCATATATATATATATATATATATATATATATATATATATATATATATATATATATATATATATAAATGTTTAAACCGACCGTTTATTTAATACAAACAGGCAGTTTAACGGGTTGAATTAAAGTTTACAACACAAAAGTCAAGTATTGTTTTTCACTTACGCTCTAAACAGAAATATTTATTTCGAACGTGTCATTGTCTTGTCAAATTTTCTACGCCTGGTACTTCTGATAGTACGGTGATAAAACTTCTCCCATACACTTGGGATGTTTGCAGATATGAGGATGTAAACTTTGGCCAAAGTCAAACTGTCCCCTCTTTACTACTTAACTTTAAATTGTCACCGAATTTCTATTAGTAACGATTACTATATTGTCCAGTTGACTACTGTACACTCTTAACCCTTATCCTCGCGTGGTCTCTGGACCTTGAAAAATGCTGAGAATACTCCTGGCCACTTCAAGTATGTTTGTCTGATTTTAACAGTTTTATATTTGTTACGCACCCAAATAGATAGATCTGAAATAACTGTTTTAACCACGAAACAACCTATCATAGATTTGTCAAGCATACATTATGTAATTGAGATTTATTTCGTTACCCAATATGCGGGCGCGTGTTAGTCCATTTGTTTCTCGTGCTTTTACATGCCCTAAACTTTTTACGACTCGGCGATTTCAATTCACATTGGCAATAAATATCGAAGGAATAGACTAAATCCTCACACATAATAATGGAAAAATTAAATGTCTCTCGGCGAAAGAGCGTAAATATTAAAAAAAAATAATAAACATGTGAAAATAAATGATAAATAAGTAAACAAAATAAGGTGTAAATATCAGAGAAGAAAAGTTTACAATACGGAACAACAAAGCAAAATGAATGATAACTTAGAAAGCAAATGGGGTCGAAGATTACGCGAGAAAGGTGAAATAATAAAAAAGAAATATGGAAGAGCATGTTCAACGTATGAAGAAGAGTAATATACCTGGAGAGAATTTATCTATTCGGTTTATCTTAAAAGAAATCCCATTTTTATAAGCGAAGCTTCTTTCTAGGTCCCTAGCATATGTAGAACACAACATCAGCAAGACGTCTAATCGATATACCAATACCGTGTTAACATGTATGCGTGTTCGTGCGTGCGTGTATGTGTGTGTGCGTGTATGTATGTGCGTGTGTGTGTGTGTGTGAGGACACTTCTGAGAAGAAACATATGGGGATTTTTTTATTTGGAATTCAAATGATGTGTTCTGTAATCAGTGTTCGTTATAATATCTTTAACTCATATACCATTTTAAATGGTGTTTTTCCCTCCATCAAATCGTATAAATTACACACGTCTTAAATACGATTATATTTCCTATTTAGAACGTTGAATAAAAGATGAAATAATTGGCACAATTTTCTTATTTCAAATGAAGCTCGGCCGAAAAATTCTTAAACAACTTTCGATATCAACAAAGCGCTTGACCCAGGAACAACTACTAAAAATACAGCACAATGCTGGTAAAAAATATAATGTAGCGGCGATGAAATCATGAAAATTTTGAGTGCATTTATCAGCCATTGGGTGTCCACTACGATTAATTGAACTTTAGTTGAAACCAATCAATGCGCAACTGCTGGAGAACTTGTTTCTGAATTAGACGTAACATATATGGCGATTTCCAACCAGTTGAGAGAGATTGGAACAAAACAAACTATAAAGTGGTGCCTCTCGAATTGACCGAAAAGCAAACGAAACGCCGGGATACAGTTTCATACTCACTTTATTCACGTTACAAGAACGACCCGTTTCTCGACCGGGTTATGAGTGGCGATGAAAAGCGGATTTTTTTTTTTACAAAAATCGGCAACGCGTACTCAGTACTTAGACGTTGATGAAACTTCAGGACACTTCCCAAAGCCAGAGTTTCTCCAAAAGCAGGTTATTCTGGCTGTTTGGTGATCTGCTACTGGTCGCATCTATTACTTTTTTTTTTTAATTAAGTCGAAACTATTACATCGGGAAGTACTGTAAAGAAAAGGGTGAAATACATCATAAATTTCGATAACACCTTGAATTCGTGTACAGAATCGGCGTAATTCTGCTCTACAGCAATGCCAACCGCACGTTTCTAAACCGATCCTTCAGTAATAGAACGAATTGGACTACGATATTCTACGTCACCGTCATATTCTCAAGAATTTCCTCTGCCGATTACAACTTCTTCAAGTATCTTGAATGAATGTGCATTTTTTAAATAATGCCAACGTAAATAATATAACATTTAAATAAAATACATAAAGCAACGTATTACTTTTAAAGAATTTCTTGCTTACAGTGCACACAAACTAACACACACACACATATATACATATATATGCATATCTATATATATATATATACATAACTACTTCATTTACTCACATAAAATTAATATACGAAAGTATACATTTATGCGTAAACTTTAAGTATTTACGACAAAAGTGCTAAATACGTAAGTAGAGCAAGTTAGTAATTTATGAAATGTATATGGCGATTAAGCTACACTTTATACTCCGCGTTTCATCCACTCTAGGTTTCTAGATTGGATGAAACGCGGAATATTCAGTGTAGCTTAATCGACGTATATATTTTATAAATTACTATATATATATATATATATGTATATATATGTATATATATACATATGTATATATATATTCATATATATATATTTACATATATATAAATATACATATATATGTACACATGTACCTATCTATCTATCTATCTATCTATATATATATATATATATATATACAAATATATATATATATATATATATGTGTGTATAGATGTATATACAACACACAGTATTACGAAAAAATGTTTTTAATTTTCCTTAAATTAAATCCATTTGAACGGATTGAAAATTGCATTTTATACTTCAGAGACACTATGCCTTTTTGAGCTGAACTTTTCAGAAGTTTTTCATATATTAAACACAAGGATCAATACAGAATTGTTATCCTCTTTTATTTATATGTAATAGAAGATAGAAATGTTTATACATATGTATATATATATGTATATATATAAATATATATATATATATATATATATATATATATATATATATATGTATAGGTTGGAAAATATTGGAAAGGTGCAGAGAACGTCTGCGCAAGTACGTTTTTTCTCTTGGTTGCCTCGTAGACAATATTTAAACAAACAAAAAAAAATATATATAGGAACACGTACATACAAATATGTATATATAAATGTATATATATATATATTTATATATATATATATATATATATATATATATATATAACAAGTAAAATTCATAGGAGTATATATATATGTATATATACATATATATATATGTATATATATACAAATATATATATATATATATATATATATATTCATATATACTGTATATATGTGTGCGTGAAGGCATGTGTCTGTGTGCGGGTTAATATATCTCCGTGCATAAGGTTATATGATTGTATGTATAAAATTATAGTTGCGTTTGCGCAGGAAGATTTTTATATTTATGCCACTTTTGATTGATTTGTATACGTTGGTTTATTATATTCCATCTTATTAATCTATTACCGATTCGGTTTACGAATTCATGTGTATGTGTACTATGCTTGTTTAATTGAATATATCAACTTGATAAGATATACGGAAGAATTAATTTAGTCAACTCAATAAAACAGGTGGTGCTTGACTTTTAAAACAGCCCAAACAGAAAGTAAGCAATGGTTCTTCTTCTTCGCGTTTTCAATGGTAGTCTTCAGAAGGCGTCATTTGTTTATCTGACTACATTTACTTGGTGACCAAACAAATCATGAAAATGTTGAAATTTCAGCGATCGCCGTAGACTACTTATAATATGAATATAGTTTTATTTCTATGTGTATATGCATATATCTCTCTTTCTCTCTCTCTCAAACTCTGTATATATATATATATATATATATATATATATATATATATATATATATACGTATATAGAGAGATATAGATAGATAGATATGCATGCCTCTTTCTCTCTCTTTCTCTGTTTTTCTCCCTCTCACTCTCTCTCTCCCCCTCTCTCTCTCTCTGTATATATATATATATATATATATACATATATATATATATAAATATATATATATATATATATTTAACGAAGAATGTTACACCATTCTGATTGAGGAAGAAAAATCAATAAATATATAGTTATTATTAATTAGCCTGGAAATATATATGCTCCAAGAGCCAGAAGTAATACTGCATATCATCCCAGTAACTATTCAACTGTAACATTGTATGATTGCATACAATCTAATCAACTTCATAATTATTGACGTAAGTCTAGCGCAAAATCTGCATACATGTGGGTGTTTATTACTGCATGAACGCGTTATGAATTTGCAATTCATATATCTAAGACAAAATGCATGGAATGACTCCAATAATATGACGATTTTAACACTACTTTTTCTTCATAACTTTCTAAAGGTAAAAATACTAGGATTCAATCTAAGTAAATGCAATTATAATAGTAAGGAAGCCTTACTTATTCTTCCATCTGTCTAGTATTTTCCACGGAAATTGACGGAAGTATATTTTAATTCATATTTTTAAGGAAATTCTCCACAGCTTGCAATATTAATTAAAAATCGAAAATAATCAATTTATGATCGATTGAATGTGGTGTTTATTAGCAATAATATATAATATAATGTAATAATATTTGCCTGCTAATATTCGACAGACATATTCGCGGGGTTGGAGTCTACATTCAAAACACCCTCCCCTTGACTAGAAAAACAATACTAGAATCGGAGGATCAAGCCTTTATGTGCTTTGGACTTAACATGTAACATAAAATTAGTTACTTTTATTTTCTCTAGAGCTCCCGTCTGACACAGGATTGTACCGTAATAAACAATGTCTCTGACAGCATAGATTCAGCACTTTCTCTCGACACTAGCGCACAAGTACATGCATTTGGTGACTTCAATGTCCACCACAGCAATTGGCTTGGATTTTCTACTTATAGACGCAGCTGGCAGCACACCACATAGCTTCTCTATATCTCATTCCCTATCACAGATAGTTACGTTTCCAACCCGTTTTCCAGACCAGCAACAACAACACGCATCACTTTTAGATCTGTTCTTACCACAGTTCCCGATGATTGTGTAACGAATGCCCATAACCCACTTAGGAACTCTGATCATGCGGTGATTATAGTTGAAATCGCTCCAAGCTGTAGAGCCTAAGCTGAAGAGATATTTCTCTAAACAAGGAGATAGTATGAAGAAACTGACTGGAAAGCCATCAGGGATCTTACGCTGACGCCCCATGGCAAAATATATTTTCAGTTCCTGCTGAACAATACGAAAATTAGACCATTTGATGGTCCAAAACGGCAATTGAAGCACATGTTCCCACGGGGAAATTTAATAGCAAGTCCAACACTACCCAATAGTTTACTTCTACGTGTGCAGCTGTCATTGCGCAAAGACAGCAGGCGAACCGCAGATTAAACCAACATAAATCTAGTTCAGACAGAGAGAAGTACATTGAAGCCAGAAGTAACTGTAAAAAAGAAATAGCGACAGCTAAGAGAGAACTTACTAAAACCACCCAAAAAACGCATCGAAGTACCAAAATTAGGCACCCGCGACTTCTGAAAAATGTACAACAGTGTAGTAAGTAACGGGTAACCAACAATTTCCTCACTATCCAACAATCTGGACAACGCAGGGAAGGGTAGATCAGTGGTACTAGATATATCTAAGGCTTTTGACAGGGTATGGCATGAAGGTCTTCTCAGGAAAATCAGATCATACGGTATCACAGGACGAATACTAAATATAATTAAATCTTTCTGAGATAAGAGACAAATCCAGGTTGTTATCGACGGTCGTACATCTAAACAATATGATATAAATGTGGGAGTGCCTCAAGGGGCTATCCTTGGACCCCTATTGTTCCTAATATTCATAAATGACCTGGCAGACAAAATTGCCTCTAAGATGGGTATATATGTTGATGATGCAACGCTCTATAACAGGCACGACTGGAAAACAAATGAACACATATCTAAGGAAATGTCAGAAACACTAGATTATGACCTCAAATCTGTGGTGGAATGGGGACAAAAATGGATGGTCGCATTCAATGCTGACAAGACTAAATTTGTTTCCTTCAATAATTACAAGAAACCTTCTCTACCAGTAATAGCAATGGTCAAAGATTCATAATCTGAAAGTACTTCTTTTAAACTCTTCTGCCTAACGTTCACAGGAAATATGAGTTGGAACGATTACATTGAGAACTTTGCCAGGAGCCCTCCGATGAGGGTAGGCTCTCTCTACCGTGGTCGAAAGCTAATAACGCCCGACAATATTCTGTACCTCTATAAGGCCACCATTCGCCCATGTCTGGAGTATTGTTGTCATATTTGGGCTGGTGCTTCTGCTACTAGTCTCTCGCTCCCAGACACGGTTAAAAAGAGAGTCACAAACCTGATAGGTCATGAACTGTCATCTAAGCTTCAGTCTATGTCCCACCGACAAAATGTTGCATCTCGCTGCCTGTTCTACAAGTACTTTAACGGCGAATTCTCCATCGAACTGAAATCACTTGTAGCCCCACGACGTAAATACCCCCGACAAACCCGACTGCCAGCTAAATCCCAACCCTTCACATTAAAGATACATAGATTTTAGAGAGCCATCTACTCCAGTATGTTCTTCCACATAACCGCTAGATTTGGAATTCCCTTCCAGGTCCCTGCTTCCCCAACGTTACTGACATGCGGAAGTTCAATTGTCTTGCTGACAAAGTCCCTACATAGTACCCCAGTTGCTTATGTCCCTGATAGTAGCCCACTACATCAAAGTGGTTATGTGTGAAATAGGGTGAAATATAATTGTTAAAAATTACAATAATTTTTTATCGCTTGCGTTAAGTTTTGATTTTCTTATTTTGCAAATACAGTTCCTTAGTTTATTCGCAATATATAGTGTCAAACTTAAAGGAGTTACAATATATACGTATGCTAATTCCTAAGATGAAGCACTGCTTATGATAACACAGCTTCAGTTGTTTTCACGAATATAGAATATACCATTTTGACACAAAAATATTCGCAATAAATATTTAAAACATAAGTTTATATATCTTTCCATAAACTTCTCACATATAAATAAGAAAATCTAAGCAGCCAGCATAGGTGGTGTTTTCCAAGGTGGTAGGGTTGTGCATAAGGCTGGAAGTAATATTGTAATGAAGAAAAGAAGGTTGTTAAAGTAGGTGAAACGCTTGATATGCAGAGTGTTGGTTGGTGTACGCTAATATTCTTGGTTATTTGTGTTTTTCTATAAATTAAGATTTATATTAAACAGAGGTGGGAATGACGTTAATATTTTGGAGGATAATAGAAGGTATTCGTCTCAGTACATAAGGACACACTATCTCTGTGTATATTAAGATTATTAAAAGGGAATAACCCGGACGCTTGGCTAATGCAATTTTATGAAAGCGTATCGGTCGGATACTGATATTTTCCATTAGTTTTTTTTTTCTAATATTTGAATTATATGCTATTAATTTTGCATAGTTGAGAGATACTTTTTACTGAGTATTATGCAATATTTATGAAGGTACATTAATGAAACAAATGGAATAATGCGAATATGAATGGCTGTTTATCATAATACAAATAAATGCGCGATGCGTTATAGATTAACAAGGCATGCGTCGATAGGTGCTAACAAAAACTGAAAGGATGGTGGAGGAAAAGGTCAAATAAAGTGCTAAACTCAAGTCCACATTAAGGTGTATGTGCACATACTTTATTTCCCCTCTAAACCGTTTTATTGACAAGGCAGATATACTGGATGACTAAAATGCAACTTGAGTATGACAACTCGTCTGAGCGAACATAGAGGCTGTTCTATCATAGCATGTAACTTTTCGGCACGCGATGTTGACATTTCTAAACGATATACACATCGAAAAATTCGTGGCCCCTGCATAGCGAGTAAAACAGCTTTTTTTTACTCAGTAAGGACAGGAAAGTGGTTTGCCGCCTCACGAGGGATTGAATTGCAAATATATGTCGGGCATGCTAGTCTGTGATGGAAGCCTGGATATATTGTTCTGGATGAGGCAGAGGTTTTGACAATCCATGGAATTATTCCCGCAGCGGAAACTGATTAAGAGTTATCGAGTGTGTGGGTAGCTTCGAAGAGTAACGGGACCTACGACCCATAAGGTCAATGCCGTGAGGAAAAATGAGATGACATCACAAAGTAGGCCACACTTCAACAAATTGTCCAAAAATTGCTCCTGTGAAACGGAACGATATTTTACTGGACCAATATTGTACGAAAGGACAAGAAGTAAAAGTAAATGATGTTCTATCTAAAGATGGGTGTTGACTGCAATCAACGAACCATATGATAGCACTAGATGTCACACTGTGTATTCGGCGTTAAAATGGAAATGCAAACGTATACACTGAAAACATACCTGCAATTAAAGATCAAACTACGAACAAATTCCACCAGTGAAATAATTCGTTAGGTTAGAAAAGGAAACACTAATGTAGTTAGCAGACGAATATAGAATATCCATGGACATTGTTCTGATGAATTCGAGCCAGTACTTGATAGAATTCATGACTCGAGTTATACAAAGCAACCACGAGAATGAAACTGAGCCTGAAAATACGACCTGTACGACGAACGTGATGAAAAGAGAAATACTCAGACCAGAGAAATACATAAGAGTAGTGGGCATGCAGATATTAGATATAAGGTCTATTTCGCCCGACAGTTTGGACCAAAGATTACTAAAGCTGATGTTAAGTCCACCCTTAGGAGTATCAGACTACTGGTCCAGCCCTGGTTCATTTGATAAAAATGGACTAGTAACAAAATCTAATTCTGGACGTCTGGAGATTGATATAACCTTCTATAACGGTAAATACTTCCCTATAGCCACCAATTTCGGTCCAACGGGTGTTTCCATTTTGCAGCCGTTGTTGAGACAGGACTCAGGAAACATCATTCAGTATCTCAATAAATATTGCCTGAACTGTCATTATCGTGAGAAACTTCCAACCGACGTTGACACTGTATTAAAACATGTGGAATTTAGGGAGTTTTCGGCAAGCTGCGAAGTGCGCCTCCTGTATCGATTTGGCTAAAATCCAGTAGCAATCACATCGTAGGACAATGCCACCGCAGTATTATAAATATTGCAGCTAGAGAGGAGTGTTCAGTTCAGGAAGCACTGGATTAGTACAACATCGCGCTACGGGAAAATGCATAATCATTTGCTGCATCTGCCAACGGGGTATAAAGATATAAGGGAGGGATAAGGAATATCAACCTAGTGTCCACAACAGCGATCTTCGCAAAAACGGAGTACTGTATCTTCAATTGAATCAGTCTAAGTTCCAAAAATGGTCGGTAATAGAAATGATTAGCCTGCTAACAGTTATAGTGGAACGCGTCAAGCGACCGTTGGAGTACGTGCGACGTCTGCTTAAACAAATGAGGCTACTTCAGATGGCACTGGACATATCAGACTGCTTAGCTGGCTGACAACACGAAATAAAGAAATTTCAAGTCCCGAGAAAAATGCAATTTTTCTGTTTGAGCAGAATATATTACCTTAGATAACATGACAGACAATACGATATCAAGAACTGCGATGAAACACAGGTCATATATTTCCAGCATGATCCTGCTCCTGTTGTGATCAAGTGTTTGCATTTTTTGTAATCTTTCTCAATCATCACATATAGTGTGTATTGAGTATTGAGCTCTGTCCTATTCAACATGCGAAGTGATAAGAGGGTAATAATATTATACGAAATAGCAGCTGTATTTAAATTATTAAACACATTTACATTAAACGTTTACCACGTTCCCAATCCAATATCGCATTGTCTTTCAAATATGTTGCATTTATAGTATTGGGTATTATTTTATATAGCATATACTATTTGCCGATTATTTTATATTAATCATTTATAACTCTAATCTTTGAGTCAGACTCTTGAATGGAACCAGAAATAACAAAGCAATATAAAACAGACTGCATTATTTATTTCTTTGAAACCTTATTTCTTTATCTCTATTCTGATACTTATTTGTTTTAAAACCTACTTAATCCACATATGTCTATCAATATATAATTAACCAAACAAACATATTTTCAGTAAGCATTAGCATTTGTATGAAGTCCTCTGCATGCTGTAAGCAATATATATATATATATATATATATATATATATATATATATATATGTATATATATATATATATATATATATATATATTAAAAGGTCATCCAAATCACTCTCCAAAAATTTCTTATGCGAGGAATTAGTTTCTAAATAATCAGATAACCCAAGATTTATGTACAACGTCACAGAAAGCATGAAATCAACAAAGATGGCCTCCACGGCTCCAGAAATACTACGTTGATATCTCCCTAATATAGAAGAAAAATTATTTGTAATGTTGTCAGTAGAAAAATAACAAAAATCAACTGAAATCACGAACACTAATAGACATGTTATTTTGTGCACTATTAAAATTATTTTTACATACTTATTTGCTCATCAGAATTTATTTACTCGATACATTTTGTATTTTTGAGTCAACGACGATTTCTTCCTGTCAAAGAAAATAGTTTTGTTGTGTTTTTCTTGCTGATGAGAATTCTGTACAAGTACCAGATTTCTTATTGTATAAACTTTTCTTTCTGTCAGCGGACTACTTTGTTTGTATTTTCATATGTGTAACATTGTGTACATTGTCAATCTGTCTGTAAGAGAAGTAATCACTGACAAATTACCCTATCAAGTTTCGGTGTAAAGATATGAAAGTTGATATACTGTTGATTTCGACGTGTAGAACATATTCGATTTACCTACTAACAAGTAAACATTGCTGCTAACGTGCCAAAATTGCCTAAAAATCGAACATCGCAGTCGTAAGTGGAACATAACTGGATATGCCCATATGCACAAATATACTTATATATAATGTATGATAATTTAACCTATCTGATTTAGCTCAGATCAATGAAATGTTGTTTTATAGGCACATATTTTAGTTTGGATTCTAGATTCACCTAAGTAATGTTATTATACTGTTGGTGTCATTATATCTATATATAATATTTTGGTTGCAGAAATTACCTTCTGGACCAAATGAATGTAGGTTTGCAATACGAGATGCCAAATACTAATTTATTATGTCTAAACTGTTATCCACCAGTATATCTAACATTCGAACACCGTTTTATACAAATGTATTCCTTTTAATAAAATCCTACATTAAATCCTAGGGGAAACATACCCACGATCACCTACATATTTAGGTGAAGTATTTACTACTTTTCTTTCAAAAACTAAAGTCCTGATACCGGCACAAGTCTACACCAGGAAGTAGTATAACATTATACATATATCGCCTTGTCTAACTTCGTAACTGACTAATAAACTCAGACACAAACAGTTATAAGAATAATAATTTTCTTCTCATCAAGTTTTGGAAAATCTCATTGGTTGTGTGTTCTACAGTCGCTTATTTGGGAATATAACTTTACTTCATAAAACGAAAACGCTGTAATCGAACATGCATTCATGATAACCTAAAGAAATAGAAACAATTGTATTCTTTTTCCTAAATTCTTTCTATATATGCTGCTTATAATATCTACAAGAACTGATTACGGGAACCAAGACACGGATTTCGTGTGCGTGTCAGATTTGTATGAGAAAAACGGCACTGCTATTTTTTTTCGTTGATTGTATTTGAGCGCGGACATCATGACTGCGATAAATTATAAGTTATATTTCGGACAAATTTTGTGACAATCAAACCTCCATTCACAACAAGATGCGTCTATTCCGAAAGCCGTTCCAAACATAGTGATGCTGGATGGGTCCATTTAAAAGCCAATCTAAACATGTGAAGTTGGAGCGTGTTCATTCCGAAAACCGTTCTTAATACAAGGAGGTTGGGACTGTCTAATACGAAAGTCATTCTAACCAGGAGGAGGGTGGTTGTTGGGCAACAACAAGAACAAGAACAACAACAAATACAACAGCCGTACTTTGATGTTTTACGCGGAGGGGGATGATTATAAAAAGTTAAGCCGGTTAACGGGTTTTGCTAATAAAACATTATATAAACTGCTATGATCTAGAGTACTTCTATTATGATAATAAATACATAAACTGCACGACCAAAAATTCTCTCTATTATAAGAGTGGGTTATTCATGAATTTAGTCATCATTTTAAAGCATATTTTACGGCCGGGCAACGTCGGGTGAATCTGTAACATACAGACATACACCCCATAATATATATATATATATATATATATATATATATATATATATATATATATATATATAAATTTCAAGCGACTTTCCTTCGTGTATAATGTGGTACAGAGTCATACATTCCATTACATTAAAATTATATTTTCACATATTTGAACTGGGGTTTTGTTTTCTTAGTTTCAATTATACAGAGGAACTCTAACAATGACGACGAAACATTTATGGACACATAACTTTGTTTTTATCACTCTATATCGTCATTCTCATCAAATATATATATGTCATTATGTCTGAGTCTCTCTCTCTCTCTCTCTCTCTCTCTCTCTCTCTCTCTCTCTCTCTCTCTCTGCCAAAAAGGCTCTATTCTGTATTTTTCTAAATATTTGAAATCTTATATTAACGGGTGCAGGCATACGAATCGATTTAGTTTGGTTTTGTAGCTGGTGAAAATAACTTCTTTAAATCAAAGTTGCAAAACAATGAAATTTAACGCTGGTTATCTGACAGAACGTGATAATTCTACGTATGCGCAAAAATATTTATACGTTAAATCAATTATTTTATGTTAAAAATCTCTATATTAATCAGACGGTAACAAATAAGGTTAGAACGGTAAATATTGTATTTCAATGCAACCTATGGCATCAAAGTCAAATCTCTAACACTTTTAGATATTAGTTAAAATAAAATAATAAATAACTCATTGGCTCTAATATAATAAATACAAAATCATATTAAACGACGAGGCAATTTTACGGTATGTTTTTTTGTTTTGGAATCTCATTTTCCGCCACGGCTTAAAACTTGCTTTTCACATAGGCTGATCATACGCAAATAACTTATTTCTCATTTGCATATTAACCCACTCAATTATTTTACGTGATTTTTTGCAAGACTTTTCCTGTTGTTTCAGGTACAGTTTTTCATATACTTAGACTTCTGTATGAGAATATTATTTATTGTTTATTAAAACAAAATACTCACTGATGTCATTTGTTTTCCTTCCGTTAGGGGTAAGGCTTTTTTCATATGTATGATTCTGTACACTGCCTTATTTGAATATTGATGTAATTCAACTCGATAATTTTATGTGATATACTTTATATTTATACGATGCTGTCCTTTAGTCACAGTTAAGGCTTTGTTCGTTTTTATTTAATAGGTTAAATTACGTAAAAGTTCTGTCATGCCATATAAACAGTAGTCTTTTTGTTGAATTTATGTGAATTTGGTTTCTCTCGCTAGTTGGAATTTGTTTGCTTTTTACACGAGGAGCAGTTTGTCCGAATACATTATTTCTAATTTACAAATATAACAACTAGATTTATTTTCGTGGTTCTTTTCATAGAAACTGTTATTTCTTTCAAAAGTAAGATTTGTCTGATACGGTTACAGTTATATAAATATTATTTTTCTTGTTTAGAAATTAAACTATTTTTTCATATTTTAACAAAGCATTAACTACTTCATATGTTTTATTATTATTAAAATATATCTCCAACAAACATGGCTCATCATCAACAGCATCGTGTCTATCATACACGAAGGGTTAGTATTAGTATAGACGTAAACCTAAGACTTCATTGACATATACTTTCTTATCGATGTCTCTCTAATAGTATATATTGACCATCTTATTGTGACCTGCATAAATTTAAAAGCATATAATGGTTTAAAATAAAAGGACAGTTCAGCGTATCAGAATATAAAGGTGTAAATGAGTGTCTTTAAATGGAAATCGATTTTATTTACTAAAAAGAAGAGTGTTTTGTATGAAATAAGAAACACATTCATAAACTAATTCTCATTTTCATAACAGCATAAACGGGAATAACAATTGACAACATGCAAAATAAACAATCATGTACTAGTCAACCTGTTTATTGTTCGGAAAACATAAACGCGCATTAGAGGAAATAGACAAAGGTAGTAAAAACATGCTTTGCCCTGGCATTTCGCGCGAGGAAAATGAACCATATCATAGACAATCGAAATTAAGAACAAATTGAATTTTAATCTCAACAGAAAACTTCATTCAAATTAAGGGCGTATGCATGAGATATGAAGAAGCACGTGATATTTAAAAAAAATGCGCTAGATTTTATAATCATTAATCAAAAAATTTTAGCGTTTAGCAAAGACCTTTATTTATTCGAGAAAATCACATCGAAAGAAGATAATCCAAATCTTTTTGTAATCACAGATAAATTATTTGGTTGATTCCCGACTTTTTCAGTGACTGTACTACATCACATCTTCGTGGAGTATAGAAAATCTTTCGCTTCGGAGCGTGTCGTCTACGTTAAAATCCCGATCGTTGAACTTTGCAAAATATTAATGTGCTGTGGACACGCCCATGATATATTCTCCGTACATCATGCAAATATTCCGGGTTTCGTCAGTGGCTTTTTGGCCTCGATGAAATGCAAATACGAACAGGTATCGAAAATGTATCCTTGTACTATCAGGATATTGTATTCCTAAGCCTAAAATTAATAAAATATAAAATTAGCCGAATGAATTAATTAACGAAGAAAAAGCTAAATAGAACAAATATTATATATTTTGTCGATATAAAAATAGCGGTTGAAGGAAAGGAAATATAAAAACGCGTCAAATTATTCCCCAACGAAATATAGTCATATATATATATATATATATATATATATATATATATATATATATATATATATATATATATATATATATATATATATATATATATATGTATATATATATTCAGTATAGATGTACGTATCGTTTGCAATATTTTTCAATTATAATTGAAGACTTTCAGTTTGATATTTATGCATAGGATGATGGCAGCAACTCGTGCTCGAGTATTGCCATTACTTAATATATCTCTGGCTCAAAAGACGCAAAAATGAACGCACATAACAGCGCGTGCCAGACGGTAACCTCTATGGACCCTCTATAGTCCGGCACATCCAATGATGACCGAGACTAAGCTGTTGTGCCCTGAAAACCTAACAGGCCAGACCCTGGAAGTTCCAGAGCCTTTATTGCCATTCAAGCCCATACCTGCAACAGTCCTCATGAAATGTCCGTTTGCCGTTTAAGATTACAGCCAGCCTTTTTCTAACCGAGATACACACTGATTGCAAAGCGGGTATTCCATTGCATATCATGTAATGCCTGTGCTTTAAGCTTTTTATAGTGAGTAAAGACTTTGCACTGAGACAATCCCACTCTTTAAAACACTGACATATTGAACCAAAAAGAAGAGCAATGGCATATCATTGGAAGCAGGAATTGCCGTAGGTTTTATTTCAGTGGTTTTCCTCTCTTAGAAAAGTTGGCTTCACCATGACTTACGGGAGCCCTCTCCATCAATTATGTCATTTGATCCATGACTGAGATTTAGGTTTCTGGGCACCAGATCATACTCCACACGCCGGTGGGTCATGTATGCCACAGCTGGCAGGGCCTCAGCTCCTCTGGATATTTCTGTCAGAGTTACCTCACCCTTTACTTTTGGTTAAAAGAAAATTGGCCAACATATCTACAGTCATTATCATATTTATTGGTACGGTCCAATAAAAATAATATCTTATTAATAAAATCTGATAAAAAATTGTCAGTATCGAAGGTATTATGTAGTATCATATGTATTTTAACTGCTCTTTAAGATGCAATAATAGGATTTAAAAAAAATGAATACTAAAGAAATTACAAACGAAATCTGTAAATTACCGTGTTCCAAATTATTGGCACGGTTTATTATTTTCATATATTGCCAGGATAATTACAACCAATTCATGCTTAAAATGGTGTCGTTACCTTTTTGGTAGCCTTATTAATTTAATTTAATGTTAATTTTGTGTGTAGCCTTATTAATTTAATTTAATGTTAATTTTAAAACTTTTACTTTTTCAGTTAATTTTTAGACACGTTTGTTTTGAATTACCTTAAATCAAGGAAATTATGTTATGATTAAGAGTAAGGACCACCGCGAAGACCTCAGCAAGCGTGTGATATCGTGTCATTTCAAAGAGGTGGGCTATGATACGATTTCTAAGGAGCTAAACCTTTCCAAATCCACTGTTCGGCCCATTGTAAAGAAGTTCAAATATCAAGTTCACGTTATAAATTTGGAAGGTCGGTGAAGAAAAAGGCTACTGTCCGCGAAGGCTAAGTGAAATATAGTTCGACGTCTCAACCAAACCCAAATATCACTGCTGGGTAGATTTTAGAGGAACAGAGAAGGTCTGGAGTAAATGTGCCTTGACACACAGTTGGTAGAGTTTTGAAGAGAGCTGGTTTTAAAGCATGTCACCAAGGAAGACTCCCCTATAAAAACCTGTTCATCTGAGAGCAAGGCTAGGGCTCGTAAAGCGCCATATTGATAAATATGCTTACTTTTGGAAACGTTATATAGTCCGACAAAACGAAATTTGAGTTAATCGCTATAATAATGTTCCTTCTGTTTTCAGAAAATCTGGCGAATTCTTCTTGCCTTAGAACACCACGCTAACTGTGAAGCACGGCGGAGGCAGTTTAATGTTTTTGGGATGCTTTGCTGCCACTGAACCAGGACGACTTGTTAAGTTCAAAAAGAAAGAGGATTATGTTAAAAAAAGGAGGAGTATGTTAAAATCCTGAATGAAAACCTGAAGGACTCTGCTAGAGAGTTATCACTTTGTCGAACTTGGTGATTCATGCAAGATAATTACCCAAAGCATTTGGCTAATCCGACTAAGAAATCGCTTGAGAACAACAATATCAATGTGATGAAGTGGCCATCCCCGAGCCCGGACCTCAGTTTTAATGAAAATTTGTTGAGAATTTTAAAATTGAGGGTAATGGAGAGGAAGCCTAAGAATCTCGCTGTGTAAGAGAATTATTTTCAGCAGGAATGGGCTAAATTTACAGCCGGGCGCCCATGCTAGTATATATATATATATATATATATATATATATATATATATATATATATATATATATATATATATATATTGAGAAATGTCCTCACGCAAACACATTATATATATATATATATATATATATATATATATATATATATATATATATATATGTATAATGAAAATGTGTTTGCGTGGAGATATTTCTCAAAATATATACTAAACGAATCTTTTTATCTACGGACTGCAAAATTAGTATCGTAATGGCTAGATTTATTTCCGTTATTTTAATTCATTGTTCAAGGAAATTTACGTTGCTTTCAATACTGGGTAACGCAATATTCATCTCCTAGTATTATTATAATTGTATTTCTATTATAATTTTTTCAGACTAACTACCTTTATATAATACTTTCATTTCAGCACGGCGTTGCCCGTGTGTTTGGATGTGTATGTTGAGCCAAAAAAAAGTGGTAGTAGGAAGGCAGTCTCAAACCCGTGCTGGAAAGAAGGAGAAGAACGAGGTAAAACCTAACGTTTATGCTGTTACGACCACCGCCAAACCTGAAGCGACATTTTTTTTATTAAGGATATACAATCTAAAGGAAAGGATAACTTTCAAAAATATTGGCGAAAAGGGCCCCCCCCTGTAGAAAAGTGCCTAGGTGAAGGGGAAGATATTAATGTTTTTAGCGAGTTTTTCGATATTTTTCGTATGAAAGGTCCAAATTTAAAACGATACTGATCTTGGTAAACTCCGTCGCCTCTATTGAAAATTTTAGGCAGCCATGTAAACAGAAATCCATAAATATATTTATATATTGGTAACTAAATATTATCGATTCAAACTGATGAAATAGCTTGTCCAATCTTTGAATACTCTTTATGTAAAATTTCAAATATTTAGACCAGAAATTGTCTGAGTAATATGAAGATATCGTAGAGGTCATTTTGTTTTAAATTTGACCTCTATTATGACCCGGAATAATTGATTGATTTGGGCTCAAATGAAGTTATTAAGTTGGATCCATGTCCACGGAACCTATATCTAAAATTTAAGTGCGTACACCCAAAATTGCGGGAGGAGTTTGGTAGAGTTCTCAAAGGTCAAATCGCCGAACTTTGACCCCTTAATCGCCAGATTTCTAGCCAAAAACCGATCACATCGATTTTCTCACATCTCATTACTCTGTATATCAAATTTTGAGTCTGTAGACTAAACATTGACAGAGTTATTGCACAGGGAATTGTGCACAGACACACATACACACAGACACTTTCACATCATATATATGGATAGATATTAAAATATATGAAAAAAGATAAACCATTACTGTTTATATTACTTGTTGTGAACAAAGTAAATTTATCAGCTATTATATGTATCACGTAAGCTATCTCACTCTAACACATATCGAATATAGTTTCTGTGATAACAAATACAACAAAATGCATTTTCCCATAAACTTTTGGCGGAGCTTCGGACATATAACTCACCTATCTCTCACAATAATCCCCCTGTGAATTTCAATAAAACAATTCTAGACTATAGATATACCTTGTGCGCTTATATAAGTGCATAACTGCTCAATTCAATGTAGAATCCAAACTGTATTAGCATGGAAATTTTGAATGGATGCACAGGTGCTTGCAACTAATTGTTTACTGCGGCTATTTTGCTTTCACTTAGTATTTGATGGGCATGAATGATGCAACAGGTAAATACATCTGTTTACACGTGGGGATATGAATATACTTCGGGATTCGAGATAATTAGGAAAACAAAACTACATATTATGCCTAAAACAACCTCAGTTATATATATATATATATATATATATATATATATGTGCAGTTATATATATATATATATATATATATATATATATATATATATACATATATTAGAGTTCAAGTGAAAAACGAATTTGTGAACTTGTACGGGTTTAGCTCTTTTTATTGTTCCTTTTAATGTAATCAATTATGGGCAAATTACTGCTTCTATAGTTTTATATTCTCACCTGACTCGACTCATTCATTTTCTGGATTCGGTATCAATCTACACTGTCTGATGAAATATATGCATAAATAACACAGGGATTTGAAAGAATTATTTAATAAATGGCACAAAATAATACGTAATTAGCTAGTTTTACACTAAGTCTAAGGAATGAAAATATGTTATTAGCATGACTAATGATATAAGCTTTCATTTTAATTTAGTAGTCTATGTTAAATTATCTTCCGATAATTATGCATATGTTCATTATTCTATAAAGAATATGGAAATATATGTGTCTTACAGATAATTTAAAATAAAATATTTGCATACATAAATCTCTCTATCTTTATATACATGCTAGCAGAATTAGCTGTCGTTGACTGGGTCCAAAAACAGCCTACAGAAAATGGACTGTGATTGATGAAAGGATGATAGGTTATGAAAAAACTGGGGCTGTAAAGAGATAGGTTTTGATACTGAAGAATTTTACCCTAAGCTAAATATGATGAATGTAAAGAACATTTTCGCAAAAATATATATTTTTATATCAAGTTTGTTTCCATTCGTAGCCAAGAGTGCCCAACAAAATTATGTTTCCTTACAAAGAGAATATGTCATATGTATGATAATATAAATATACAAGAAATAGGTGTTACCATAGTAAATAAAAGTTACATTTATTGTAGAAATATTCATTGGTTTGTATTGTTAAGTAGTTTGTTACATTTTTTTTTACTTCTCGAACCGTTTTAAAAAATCAAAATGTCAGCGACTTTCAAATGGAGAGTATCGTTTTCAATTTGAAGGAGGGGCACCTGAGCATTCTTTGTTAACAATTTAAGACAGTGTCGTCAACGTAAGGAATATTCATAAACATATTTTAATGTTTTCTGTTATTTTGTGCTTGAGGAATATTCGATTATGGCATGTGTAGTTTATATAAAAATTTATTTAAGTAGTGATCGCCTCAAATTTCGTTTGAATTTCGGTTCGCTGAAATTAAAAGTAAAGAGCATTAAAAACTATTTCAAAAGAAAAAAAAAAACATGAACTGAATTTTATTGGTAACGGTAACATTTAATTCTTGTATATTTATTTTTTCGGGTAGTATTTTGTTGGTTTTTTCTGCTAAATACTCTTACTCAATAATCTCGGCGAAACATCGAATAACAAAGAAACAAAAACTGTTTTAAAAAATAATGAAGCTTTACTTACTTTAGTAACATAATTCGAAACAGCAAAATGGGATATTAAAAAAGTAAACACGAAATTACTTTTTTTTTAAGCAAAGAATCGTTATCAATATGAAGAAGAACGAAAATAGCGCCCTTTTCAAGCAGAACAGCCTCGTTTCAATTTCTCAGTATTGAACGGTGTAATATTGCGCAGTCAGATTCTGGGTAGTACTCTTGTAATGCAAAGAAGACGAAGAAAGGGTTGTAATCAACTGAATCCCTTTCTAGTACACTGACAAAAAAAGCTTAAACAGATATATACATGAATAAAAATAATAAAAAAAGGTTACGTAAATGTTTTAAAAAAGACACGTAATCACGTGAGTAGGATATTTCCTTCTTTTGACACGATAACAATTAACGTTCTTATTTTTTTTATTATTTATCCATTTTCGAAATAGTGCCACGTACAACTAGAGAAGAACAAAAACCCTTGTAAACGTGTTTTTTTTTTCAATTTGTATTTCCATATTTTGGGGGCCAGTCGCGAACGCAGACCTGACAATTTTTATGAACCACCGTTTTGCCAGATCAAACACACCAATTCCTGATCCTCGATACATCTTCTATCGTTATATGTAATCAGTCTTTTAAAATAGTCAACCATATATAAGCCTATTCGTGACCACACACCCACCCACATACACACAGACGTGCAGTTATATATATATATATATATGTATATATATATATATATATATATATATATATATATATATATATATGTTACATCTCTCTCCACTCAAACTGCCTTCCGTTGTTTTGATTTTCTTCCCGTTTATATCATCTTTTATTAACACCCCACCCCGTTTTGAGGTTTCTTACTACACCACTCCACACATCCGGGAAACGCCGGGTACCGTTCGCTTGTATATAATAGAAAGAAAACACTTAACCATATGGTTATCAATCTAAAAATTAAAACCTGCTATCGGAATATTTCAGAAAGAATGATTTAAAACAGATTCCGAAGAGATCTAAAATTTTCGATTCTTTTTATACCGGATTTGAAGCCTATGATACTTTGACATCATGCAAAATATATACCTCCTTCACCCACAGGACCTCACACACAGATATATGTACACACACGTATATAAATATGAGATATCATCTATACGATTTTAAGTAATGGCAAAATAGCATAAACTTAATACCATAACGGCTGATCCGTATGTTACGAAAATTATATTTTAATCCGACAGAAAAATGACTGGTGATTGAAAAAAGTAATACATGAGAAAACGAAATATGCACTTCTGTTATTTATACAAACGTATTTGTTTACATTAAAAAGCGGGAAATGCCCCAAATTCTATTATTGTATCAATTATTACATGTAATATTTTGCAGTGGAATTGAAAAAAATGATCTCCTATAATATATTCGCTCGGGATCATATGTGCGGAAAATCAATAGAAGAAGCTTTGACGAAATAAAAACATTTAAATACATACAGAATTAAATATGTTTCCCAACAAGATAGTTATTTCGATTAAATAAATTAAAACATATATCTTTATCAATAGGGCCACATATTTTGACCCATTAAGTGACGAACCAGATGGTTTGCACCTCATGATATAGCTATTCTTATCAATGACAATGTAAAACATATCAGTATCTGCCTTCTGCGAAGCCATATATACGTTCGCCCTATACAGACATTGTTAAATGGGGCAGGCGGATTTGGATGTTTCCCCACGACATTGAATATATATATATATATATATATATATATATATATATATATATATATATATATATAAATTCCACAGCCAAACAACGTCGCAGCTCACAAGAGCCATGACAGTCAAAGAACCGGAAGTCCAAGACTCGAGTTTCGCCCTCATTTTGGCTCATCAGTTAGACACATCCGAACTCAGGATTTGAAACCCGAGCCTCTTGCATGCAAGGCAAGCACTCTACCAACTGAGCAAACGCCCTGCACACAAGAATTCCATTAACCAACACAGATCAAGCAAACCACGCCGAAATCCGACTGTGAAATGAACCTACCTCGTATCAACAAGGGACGCGGTCATCCAACCAGCTAATAACCCCAAGCCGACGTCTCACAAGTAGGAGTTTCAACTCGAAAGGACGATGCCATCCAGCAATACTAACCAAGCGAGCAACTTATGATAGGATTTTCAGAATGGGAGAGAATGTATATAATAAATTCCACAGCCAAACAACGTCGCAGCTCACAAGAGCCATGACAGTCAAAGAACCGGAAGTCCAAGACTCGAGTTTCGCCCTCATTTGGGCTCATCAGTTAGACACATCCGAACTCAGGATTCGAAACCCGAGCCTCTTGCATGCAAGGCAAGCACTCTACCAACTGAGCAAACGCCCTGCACACAAGAATTCCATTAACCAACACAGATAATAATACTCCCTTAATATATATATATATGACAGATAGATAGATAGTACATACATACATAGTCTTGGAAGATATAACTATATAAACACTATATAAAAACGTATTTAATTTTTATATTTTCACAAGCATAGGGTCACGGCGTTGCCCGGTTGTTTGCAGGTGTATGCTGAGCAACAATAAGAAAGGTAAGTTTTATAAACGCTGACCCCAATTATGATCCCTTAATATTTAATGTGTTGGGCTCAAATCAAGTTATTAAGTTAGATCCATGCCCAAGGAACAAATACTTAAAATATCAAGTGTTTAGACGCAAAATCGTCGGAGGAGTTTGGTAGAGTTCTCAAAGGTCAAGTCGTGTAACTTTGACCCCTTAAAAGCGAAATTTCTAGCCGAAACCCGATCACATCGATCTCCTCAAATTTCAGTGGCCCGTATATCAAATTTCGTGTTTGTAGGGAAATGCACACACACACACACACACACACGTTCAGTTTTATAGATATGATAGTATAAGTGGCCGGCGTTTCCCGGGTGTATGAAGGTTTATGCTGAGCAAAAAAAAAAAATAACTTTGACCCCTATTATTACCCCTTAAAATGTATTATTTTGGGCTCAAATCAAATTATTAAGTTGAATCCATGTCAAAGAAAACTTTATCTAACATTTCAAGTGTTTAGACCCAAAATTGTATGAGGAGTTTGGTAGAGTTCTCAAAGATCATATCGTTGAACTTTGACGCCTTAATCGCCAAATCTCTGGCCGAAACCGATCACATAGATTTTCTCTAATCTCAGTACCATTTATCTCAAATTTCAAATTTGTAGACTTTAAATTGACAGAGCTATTGCGTAGGGAAGTGTACACAGACACACAGACAGACACGTTCACTTTTATAGATATACTAGCATTTCATCCCGGTGTTGCCCGAGTGTTGGATGTGTATGTTGGGGGGTGGAAGTGGTAGTAGGAAGGCAGGCTCGAAGCCGTACCGCAAAGGAGGAAAAAAACGGGGTAAAACCTAACGTAATAATTGCTGTTACGACCACCGCCAAACCGGAAGCGATATCTTATTAAAATTAATGCTAGAAAATTTAAAGAAGAGGATAACTTTCAAAAATATCGGCGAAAAAAGTGACCTCCCCCCTGTAGAAAAGTGCCTAGTTTTAGTGGAAGATATTAATGTTTTTAGCCAACTTTTCGATATTTGTCGTCTGAAAGGTAGAAGTTCAAAACAGAACTGATCTTGGTAAAATTCGTCGCCTCTATTGAAAGTTTTAGGCAGACATGTAAACATACGTACATACATACATACATTTATATATTGGTAACTAAAAATTATCGACCCAAACTGATGAAAAAGCTTGCTCTATCTCTGAATACAACTTATGTAAAAATTCAAATATTTAGACCAGAAATTGTTTGAGTAATTTGGAAGATACCGCAAATGTCATTTTTTTTTAAACTTTGACCTCTTTTATGACTCCTAAACTTTATTGATTTGGGCTCAAATGAAGTTATTAAGTTAGATCCATGTCCAGGGACCTATATCTAAAATTTCAAGTGCGTAGACCAAAAATTGCCGGAGGATTTTTGTAGAGTTCTCAAAGATCAAATCGTTGAATGTTGACCCCTTAATCCCCAAATTTCTGGCCGAAAACCGATCACATCGATTTCCCCAAATTTCAGTACCCTGTATATCAAATGTCGAAACTGTAGACTAAAAATTGTCAGAATTATTACGTAGCGAAACATACATAGACACACAGACACACACATACACATACACAGACGCGCTCATTTTAAATTTTTATGTATGTATATATATATATATATATATATATATATATATATATAATTCGTTAGTCATTAAGTCATTTAATCAACTGCAATGAACCCACCAGCTTACTCTCTCGAATTCACTATAATATTAATGCTAATTAAAGGAATAAGCAATTGTTTATCATAAAACACTCTTTTGGGGATTTAAAAACAAAACAGTATATAAAATGGCTTCCCAGCAATATTTATCAAACACCACTATCTTTAACACAAACACAAATCAGTTGTTACAGATATTAGATCTAGTTTCCTACTCTTAATTAATTTGGCTAGCCTAATCATATTATAAAATGTATTCCTTACCTATGAGAGTCGCCTGTTTCTGAAATTCAAAATGGATATAACTTAAATTTACTCCTGTTGTATTTATAAGATTATGATTTAGCACCCCCTCGTATGATTAGTGTATTATATATTTACATTCTTATTTATTTAAAATTTAAAATATATAAAAGACAGGGAATTAGAACTGAGATCAAACAAATAGTGCTAGCAAATAGTGCGGAAGTAACGAGATATAAAAAGAGTAATAAACAGTTTAGAGCAGATCGTTTTTTTATGTCTGGATCAGAAAAAAGTTACATGAAAACCCTATTAGCCAGTCAGTTTACGGAAATAAATCATAAAAGTCAGAAGATCGCAGCAATTTTGAGTTATGTTTGGTGTGTGTAAAAGAAACGTAATGGAAGTGCCTTGTGGCTGACAGATGTGAGGAAGGAAAGACAAAGTAAGTTAAATCCACATCGTTTTAGTGAAAGTAGTAAGGGTATAGTGATTAAAAAATGTAGTAAAATTCCAAAATGGTGTTCGGGGTAATGGTTAAAAACAAATGTGCCCCTACGCATGGAATGGATTGCATTTCAAATTGAGTAAATGTTCACATATGTAATTTTTGAATGAGACACGATTGGAAGAACAGTCCTCTGCATGAAGGATGTTCAAAAATCACTGCTGTTTATAACTATTAACCCATCACCTGCCTTCTAGCAATATGGACAATGCTTGAAGGCATTTTGACAAATAAGATTTAGAAATATGTGGAAGAGTAAGAGATCTTACTAGAGGAGCAAAAATGTATGCAGACGAGGGAGTAGAGAGCCTGAGGATCAGTTGCTTATAAATCGCACAATAATTCTGGATTGTATGAGAAGATCCACAAATGTATGTATGCCATCGGTAGATTAAGTCTTACATAGCTGGACTAAGAAATGTATAGAAATATTTGCAAAGCGGCAAATACACGACATTCCTTGAACCGAAACATGAAACTACGGGAAGTATCATTAATATCAAATGGAGAAACTTTGGGGAAGTTCATGTGAAGAGAGGGATATTTTAGTGAAAGCTTCTTGACGTATTTTTTGTTTGTGTATCATATTAAAATATGTATACACTTGTCGTTCATATTACGAAAGGTACGCGTGTTAATATATGGAAAGTATGAGTGCCGGGTAAACCATTTATCATTTATGGTTGGCGTAAAGTTGTATGTAAAGAACAAACATCAGCTAAATATACTTGTGAGAACAGTTTAAATATTCAATGTCATAGGTATATAATTTGGCATGAAGAAGGGTGGTGGCTTGACATCGAAAAAGTTAACAGTCTTGAAAGTAAAATGATAAAACTTTTGTATGGGGAAATGATAAAATAGGTTAGAGAAGAAAGATACATTTACTAAATAATTGTGGAATTAGATAATATAAAAAAAACTAAAATTAAATAAACCTTAGGAAAATAATACAAGAAAAGTCTACAATAGTTTCTTGGATCAAGATTGAATGGGAGAAACAATATTTGCCATAAACGCATAGGCAATAATCATATTTTATATTGGAAATGTATTATTTAATAGAAAGAAAATCAGCTGAAAGATATTGACAGTAAGGTGAGGAAAACGATGACGAGGAATGGTGTACTTCACCGAAATAGTATGTTAGTAGGTTTAATGTAAAACGAAAAGGAAGAGAACGATGACTAATAGGTGTAACACAATGTGTAAAAGAAGGAAAAAAAAACTAGTTAAAAGACAGAAATGTAAGGCAATAAATGAGCAAAATATGAAAGACCTATGATTGAGAAAAACATGCCCAACCAATTCTATCGATATATACAAGAGGCACTGGGCAAGGAGAACACCTTGCGATTGTTGGAAAAATGTGGCATGAAGGTTGGGAGAAAAGCCCTAATATGCGGCGCGCATAATCCAGCATTCGTGTCAAAGTATGTGGTCTGTTACAGTAAGAAAACGGTTTAAAATCTCCTATGTTGACTGTGTAGGCAGAAAGGTGAAAATATACAACACCTCGTCATTAGTTATGAGGAGTAAGCTCAAGAAGAATACTAGCGACGACATGACAATATTGCGAGAAATATCCACTGGCATCTATGCAAAAACAGGGTTTTAATGCAGTAAAAACTGATATGCTCATGTTTCGGAACGTGCTGTTGAAATTAATCAGGTGAAATTCTTGTGCGATGTTAAAACCCAATTTGATAATGTAATTGAAACTAATAGATCAGATAAAGTCCTGTTGGTAAGATAGAATACAACGCAGTAATCATTGGTATAGCAGTGACAGCTGGTCGAATGTAAAAGACCAGAAAAGCAGAAGGCAGATCAGTACAAAGATTGTAAAATGGAGATAAAAAGATTATGAAAGTTGAAAAAGATAGATCTGTACTTATTCTGATGGTAACCCTGGAGATTGTGACAAAATTATTTGACAAGTGGACTTGGAAAATTGGTATCCATTGAATATTGATTCACTTCAAAAACTGCCTTGTTAGGAACCGTCAGGATCCTGCGCAAATGCTGGAAGATTGTGTTAACAGGATACTGATAATTTATATTCATTTGTTATGATCCGCCCTAGTGGAAAAGCAGCAATTCCAACAGTCCGTCGCAAAAATACGAACGATTATAATAATAGCAGAATTTTCCATCATTTCAGTAATTAATGGCGCAATTGAACTCCTGAAAACGATTTTCAAAAATATCTTCTAAAATATACACAGTGCATGCGCTAATGTTACAGAAAATATTTCTGCCCCCATTCAAAGCCTAAATAAAATAAGAACATAATAAATTAAGCTGGCGTAACATTGAGTGATTTCGAATGAAATTGTCATTAAAGATTTCATTTTCTCATGCCGTTACATTCACTAGACATTATATATGGCAGAGAAAAAGTAATTACATTGTTTTCGTTTGAGAGTAATATACGGATTTTAATTTAGAAGAATCAGAACTTCCCTTTCAATATATATATATATATATATATATATATATATATATATATATATATATATATATACCTCTACTCACACGTATAAGCATATATGCATACATATGAGTTTGTCTATAAATGTATCTTTCTTTCTCTCTCTCTCTCTCTCTCTCTCTCTCTCTATATATATATATATATATATGTTTAAAGAAAAAATAGAAAAAACCGAATGAAATTATTAAAAAATCAACGTTTCGTCCTTGTTTCAGAGGACATCTTCAGGATAATTGAAATAAAAATGTGATAAAAGAAAAAGTCATAGATCGTGCGAAAAAAGACAGTTTTTTAAAATCCAACCCATGTCGGGAAAGGACGAATATGTGTGCACACATATTCGTCCTTTCCCGACATGGGTTGGATTTTAAAAAACTGTCTTTTTTCGCACGATCTATGACTTTTTCTTTTATCACATTTTTATTTCAATTATCCTGAAGATGTCCTCTGAAACAAGGACGAAACGTTGATTTTTTAATAATTTCATTCGGTTTTTTCTATTTTTTCTTTAAACATAACGTCAACCACCGCTGGTTATATTTTTTCATTCCTTATACATATATATATATATATATATATATATATATATATATATATATATATATATATATATATATATATATATATATATAAATATATACATATCCAGTAATTCGTAAATAAATTCATATATATATATATGTATATATATATATATATATATATATATATATATATATACATATCGTATATTCATATTAAATCATGTTTGTAATCATTTGCAATCATATACAAGAAATAAATCTTCCCAGGTGCATATATATATATATATATATATATATATATATATATATATATATATATATATATATATATATACTTGAATTAATGTTTTCAATCAATTGCCAGCATAGTTCTGAACTGAAATAAAACAAATTATGTCTGCATCCCAAACCGGAAAACAGAAAATGTTCGTGACTAAAATTTATTGACTATTAAAGTCGCCTCAACTTTGTTCTGTACGTGATCGGTCTCAGCAGGAATAAAAATAAAACATTTTTGGAGATTCAAAACACAAACGTGATGAGAGTGTATTTATGAATGGCTATAATTTTATTTATATAAAATAAATCAACATTAAGTGAACTGCTGAACTCTCATGGTACACACTTTATATAAAAATGAAAGTCGATGCATATATAGAAATGACAAATGCACATGCCAACGAAATATCACGGAAAACATACCACATGCTTACATATAATGCATCCACATATATGTGTCAGTCTATTAAATAAGGTAAATATCCCAAAGTAAAGTTCTGGCATAGAACTTATAAGTTTAATTTGTTTTAAAATTGTATAAAAAATATCATAAGGTTTACTAAACGTCGTATTTAAAAGCAAAATGTCCTGTTCTGATATTTTTATAGAATATTCAATTAGATCTAATTTATCTCATATGTAACTACATTGTTAAATAAAATAATATAATATTTATGAAGCAAAATCCCATTCACATTTTTATAATGGATCCATAGTCATATTTTTCCGCCTACATACAATACGCGTATAAGTAGCTTCATTTCATATTTTCCCGTTTTACTTTATTTCATGTTTAATTCGAAATTTTGTTTTGTTTACTTTCTTAAAATCTTATGAGATATATTTGGTGCATATATTGCTCTAAAAATGAGTACGAAATGAATTAGTTCTACACTCAGTAATAATTCAACAAAATTTGCTGGTCTCCCTTTTCGAGTAAACATAATAGTTTCCTCTACTTTCTGT
The DNA here is from genome assembly GCF_053919585.1 of Euprymna scolopes. Classification (NCBI taxonomy): domain Eukaryota; kingdom Metazoa; phylum Mollusca; class Cephalopoda; order Sepiida; family Sepiolidae; genus Euprymna; species Euprymna scolopes. The sequence continues at coordinate 120,641,510 of NC_136486.1, read as the reverse complement.
CAAGTTATTAAATATAACTATTCTAGTGAAAATTCCCACCCAACTTTAAATAAATTTGTTTTTCGCAATGAATGGCAAGTAATATTATATATGTCTTTTGACGGCTGTGGATCTACGTTTGGCCCTATTAACTGAATTGTGGATCGTGCAGAACCCCTGTTTTACAAATGTCCGCAAATATATAGAAAACAATTTGCTACAATTAGCAAAACGCTGTCGATAAATACACTTTATTAATTATTAGACATCTTATAATGTTTGTGTGATTTACTTGCGATTTGTAATGACAAAAATATTAAATGCAGATAATAAAATTGTCAGAGGAAGCATATAGTTTGTATCTGTCCTATAAAACAGAAGATAATTTATATATTTTTTTAATTTTTTCTTGTTTTATATTTTAATGTCAATACAATACATATCTGGAATTAAATGGGTATCTATATTTGTATTTTATGTAACCAAATGCGAAAAGAACCCTTTGCATTTGTTTATTTTTATGTGAAATAAGATGATTTTGGATGAGAATAAATATTTGTGAAACTGTACATTTTAGGTTCTCCTCAATGAGCGAGATAATTTGAAGGACAAAAAATAATGTAGGATCCAAAGGCAATTTTTACGTTGGACCTATCGATAAAACTTCCGAGACAAACACGAAAAGGTTACTTGTGTTAGCAGAAAAGCAAGATGGTTCATCCCCTATTGCTTCAACATGCCATGACCAAAATATAATTTTACACAATCAGAAAATAGCAATTACGCTGATAAAAATTGTAAACCAGAGCAAGATTTTAAGAATATGTACAGCGTGAGAAAATGTCCTTGCTATGCCTCTGAACTAATAAAGAATGCGGTTTAATAAAATTTAGGTTCAGCACAAGCAAATACTTGTCTAATTGATCTGCAGGGTGTGGGCTTCTAAAGCACACGTTTATTCCAAGAATATTCTCTTGTATAAACCCTGAATTTACAGGGAAATAGAAAGAACAAAAAATTATTCCTATAAAAATCATAATCAAGAAAGTAATAATCATGTCTATATTTTTGTTGATGAACAACATGATAAATACACTTTATTTTACAAAGGGCAATGGTGGATAGAAATGGATGCATAAATCAGAGTAAACCTAAGAGCCAAGAACGCCATTTGGCATTCGGGGAAGAGATGAAATGTGATAGTAAAGCAGCGTATCTCACACATGGATTAATCAATACTATTGGACCAACCGGTGCCGTCTAACAGATGAAGGTATCAATGCTTTAGAATAGTAAATTGGTAGAGATAAAGGTTGTTCTTTTAGATAACACGATCAGAAATACTGAAAGTAAATCATGACTGGTTACAGCTTTAGAGAATTAACTAAATAGGAAAATAATCGCCAGGGTTGTTCCCTAAATACAATGAGCGCTCACTGTGTTTAACGCTATTTAAATCCAATGCGGGGGATTGACGAAAGCCCAACGGCATGCACCGGTTCACTCAGAAAATTATGTCGCAACTATTACACTTATTTAGTTCAAGTGGGCGTTTTATCAATAAGCCATCCTCTAGACAGTATTTATTTCAGAATACCGTGATCTTACTGGCGATTAAATACTACTTTAAGCGTATGCTGTAGGGATTTCAAGTGATAAAGTATATTCTAAATATGCATCCTGGATGATCGAATCTGTAAGTTAAGCGAGATGGTTTACTTTAGCCATCAAATTAATGTGTTTATAGGCCAGAACACATTACCCTTCCGAAATAAGAAATAAAATACACAACATGGCTAGATTAATTGTAAATATACATGCAGTTATTTAGTTTGAAATGTTAATATATATATATATATATATATATATATATATATATATACATTCCATTACCAGCAATTATATATTTTTTAACTGATCCAACATATAAAATAGCAGTCTCCAGAAATACATGCAATTGAATTAAAATGTTCAGTTTACTGCTACTGCCCTTTTGCCAGAGAATATGTTTTTATCAATGTTTTAAACTCAAATGGATTGGTAGTGAGAGCAGAACATGGCAATAAATTTTAGCTGTTAGATAAGTAAAAATTCAGCAAAAACTGTTCAAAGTGTATACAAGGATTTATACGTTCATTAAGGATTAGTATTTTAATTTTATTGGAGGAAGATAAAAATGTTTCACTTGTTCAAGTCAATTGGATAAAGTTATTTTTTAGACGCAAGAAACACGTGAAAAGGCGTTAAAAAATTTCGAGAATAAATTTTGAAGCTTCACATTGAACAGATTTATAGATTTTCTGAAAGTGGCGTTTCAGAGGCAGCAGTTATTTAAAGAAGTAATCTAATGATACACATTTGGAATTATTAGCGGGTTGTAGAATCTAAGAGTTACAAGATTTACCTGTACATTCACAAAGTGTTGAAAAGAGACTAAAATTAACATATGATGTAAGCCAATTAGTCTATGGATTTGAGGCAAGACATAAACATATACTTGCTAAGGGTGTATGTTCTAAAATGAGGCTAATTATTTCTTCAAACAATTTTCATAGGATTAATTTTGACATGGTGAGGAAAAAAAGTAATTATTTTTATTTTGAGATTGATTAGTGCCCTGGATGAAACGTTGAGAATTTAGCAATACTAAGCTATATGTGCAGGGTTTTATGTAAAACATGTCTGTCCAATCAGGATTAACACTTTTCTTTTTTTTTCGTTAATAACAGAGGAAATCAATTCTTTATACGGCTATAGCACAATAAATAAAATGCCGCGTTTCAGAATTTTTATTGACAGGGTGAAATTATTAAAATATTTGAATATTTAGCATGTCAGTTATAATATAAGATATTAAAAGAAATAAAAACACTATTTGTTAGAACTGTATCTGTAAAATACTAAATAATTTAATGTATAAATCTTTAAAAAAAAGGCAAGCATTTTTCTGTGTATCACATGTTCGATTTTCTCAAACAAATGCCCATCTAGAAAACATTTTTTTATATTTTCCCAGTTATATATTTCTAATAGTCTCATTTAAAAAAGTGGCACATATATCATTGTTAAATTGATATATAGACCTGTGTAGTTAAATAAAAACACATTAAGTGAAACAAGTTTCGATCAAATTATCTCAACTGATACTTTGATATCGATACATTAAAATATGATCTTTCAAAGTTATATACAGCACAGATCTAAGTAGATCGATTTAAGGCCGTGCATAGATTTGTGATGTGAATATTATGCGCTTAATATTATAGGGACTATTTACCTTATAGATATGTGATATTTACAATGATATTGCGGTTGGTGACCTTACAGCTGTACTGTGTTTCTTTAGCATATTTTGGGGTGGGCTAAAATTTATTTTCAGTAGCTTATGACAGAGATAAATTTAGGAAAACATTTAATTTCTAATATAAGTGAATTATCTTGTTATAAGAGTAATACTTATGTTAATATAGGTTATCAGGGAATATCTCTGGCTGAACATGAGGATTCGAACATACTCATTTGAAGTGGACTTACGATCGAGGCCTGCAATATAAATGCTGGAGTCCCTAAGGGGTAAATCCTGGGCCCAACACTCTTCCTGATCTACATCAATGACCTCCGTAAACACATACTTACATCATTCGTTGACATCTATGCTGATGACACGACCATCTACGGCAACACATCAAAGGCTGTAAATGACAAAGTTCTCTCTGATTTTCTCTCCTCTGACCTCGAGAGCTTGGTTCAGTGGGGGGAAGACGTGAATGGTTACCTTTAATGCATCCAAAACCAAACTCCTATCCTTACATCATCAACGCTTTGATCCCCAGCTGGCATCAAATGTGATGGATGGCTCTCCTCTGGGAGATGTCCCGTATTTTGACAAGCTCCTGGGTTTGACCTTTACTCCTGATGTGAAATGGAACGCGTACATCAAGTCTGTTGCCAAGGTCGCTGGAAAGATGCTGGGATCCTTCTACCGCTCCAGAAGATATCTCACTACTGATGCAATTATCTATCTATATAACACCAATTACGTCCAAGGATGGAATACTGTTGCCATATCTGGGCAGGAGCTACTAAAAACAGCCTATCCTGCCTTGACAGAGTACAAAATAGACTTCGTGGGTTAGTGGGGGATGCCCTTTTCTCTACTCTGCAACCTTTCTCCGACAGAAGAGACGTTGCGAGCCTATCTTTGTTTTATCGTTATTTCCATGGCAGGTGCTTGTCTGAACTCCAATCTCTTGTCCTTCCCGCGCCAATCTTTCACGAAAAACATCCGTCTAGCTGAATCCGCTGTGAAAAATTTCCCCCACTCTACATCTGTGCCTAAATCAAAACGCGGATTCCATGAATAAAGCTTCTTTCTTAGAACTGCACGCCTGTGGAACTCTGTTCCGTCTGCCTGCTTTCCACCTGACTACAACTTAGATGTGTTATAGTCCAGCGTTAACAAATTCCTAATGAACCACCCCCTTAAGTAAACCTTTTATCAAATCTCCACACTAACGTAATGCACTTGCAATAACCCTTATCCCTGAGTTGCTTCCGGGCCTTGATAAGTGGTGATCACTGTGTAAAAAAAAACAAAAAAAGTTAATATTCTCTCATGCGTAAAAAAATACAATGATTCGTTTTTAGAGTCCCTTGAGACTTCCAGGTGATGTGACTATACCTGTGATCTTGACCTTGTGATGAAAAGTAGTACGACTTGAACTTGTTCACTATCGTACATTTTAAGTTATTGATATTACTTATATAAACGTTTTGTATTAGTTCGTAGTTAAGTATTTGTTGAGAAATTATATTGTGGCCAGAGATTCAGAATGTATTTGGAAAACCGAATGATTCAATGTAACTGTCTGCTGTAGGCAGTATATAACAATCGATAAGAAGGGCAACAGTAAGGCAATGTTGGGTAAAAAGGGAAAGCGAGGATTTAGAGTTCCGTAAGTTAAATCAGGGACACATATTCTTGAGGAGGTGTGCAAATTTCATTATGATTCTTCGCCTCAATTGTGTAATTAATGAGTAGTGGATATGTTCTATATTGGTCGTTTTCGATAATGTTATGGAGAGTTCTCAGACCATGAAATCATAAATCATGTCAGGATATAATCCGCCATTAAAACACTTGTTAATGGTTGTTTCTAATGAGTTATTTAAATTTCATTTAATACATTTTACTTTATTATTATTATTATTATTATTATTATTATTATTATTATTGTTGCTGTTGTTATTATTATTATTATTATTATTATTATTATTATTATTATTATTATTATTATCTGGGTAATGTTGCACAAAGAGGGAAACGTGGTTACATATTTTTGTATTGCAATGGGTCTATGTAGATGTCAGAATAAATGTCCATCATTTTAAAAATTCCTGTGATAAAGAAGTTATTTATGTATTGTTTTAAAGAAGGTTATATATATATATATATATATATATATATATATATATATATATATATATATATATTATTTTAAGTCTTTAAATTGGATTTATTTGTGTGTTATTTTTCATATGTATTTGTATTTCGTTTTTCGTAGTTTTTTTATATCTCTTAATTATACACTTATGTTTATTTTGCTCTATATTAATGTTATGGGTAACTATACTGTTCTCTCTTCTGTCCGTATTATTCTTTTATATCTTTTTATTTTTATTTTTTTTTTAGAAATCACTTATACAAGGCCCGAAGCCCCCTAGAGTATAGGAGTTAATGCGTGTAAAGTCGTTAATGAGAAAATGTAGTAATCGCTAATTGTAGAAATTTATACAATCGGTTTTCTTAAGAGGATGGTTCATCAAGGATATGTTCATGTTGTACTTGGGATGACCCTATTGTAATCATATAGAAAGCAGAGAAATCAAAACAGAGTTTCACTAACGTACAGTTCTTAGAAAGAAGCTTTCTTCATGGATACTAGGTTAAGGTTTAGGCAGGCATGAAGAGTGGGGGAACTATGGATAGTGGTTTCTGTAAGACGCGTTTTTTCGTAAAAGTCAGGCCAGGTATGTACAATAGATTAACACGAAGACGAACAATTGCATTAAAAATAATGATAAGGCAGAGGCAGGGTCGCAATGTCTCTTCTGTTCGAAACCAATTGCAGAGAAGAAAAAGGGGAATCCTATCACAAAACTTCGAAGTCTATTTTGAACTCTGAAAAGTAAAGATAGATGTTTTTAGCAGTCTCCTGCCGGGACGTGGCAACATTATGTGACCTGTGGACGTATTTGGCTCTTATACAGGTGAAGACTTGCATCAGTAGTGAGAAATCTACTGGAGTATCGAACGATTCAACAATCTTTCTGGCACAACTGAGCAACGGATTTGATGTCCATGTTCCATCTCAGATCAGAAATAAACGTCAGACCTTAAAGCTTGTCAAAAGAATGGGGCCTCCGCAAGACGAGAGCCATTTATTTCAATTGATGACAGACGGGAATCAGAGGTTAGATAATGGAAAAATAGAAGCTAGGTTTTAGATATGTGAACAGTAACCAGCCATATTTTCCCAATTTCACTACGTGGTCAAAAACTAGACGAGAGAGAATCAGAGAGAACTTGGTTGTGTACTGCCTTTTTAGGTTTTCAATAGATGGTAACGTCGTCAGCATAAATGGCTATACATGATCAGAGTATTTGATTGGTAGATTATTGATGTAGGACAGGAAGAGAGTTGAGCCTGGCATTGATACCTGAGGGACTCCAGCGTGAATACTGAGACTATCTGATTTCTGCCAATCAACTACTACTTTTACGAACTCATCAGAGTGAAATAATTTAATAATGGAAGAGACATTTCCAGTTACACAGAAGCTGGTAATTTTGTGGAGTAAACCTTCATACCATACCCTATAAAAGACCTTTGATGTGCAAAGAGCAATTGCCCCCCCCAAATAGCTCCCGTCGAGAAATCATGTAAGATATAACTGTTAGTAGAAGTGTTGTATATCTACAGAACGTAAATCATATTGCATATTAGAAGGCTATTTTTTCTGGTGTGGTTTACTTCTTCTCTATTTAACACTGATTTCAAGAACTTAATAATGCCCCACAGGAGACTGATTGGTTTTATTGAGAGAGATGACCGATATCCTAATTTTTTCTAAATACGGTACATACTGATGAGGTTTTATAGAGGGATGAGTAGAAATTATCCTTAAGGCATCGCGTAAAAAAATGTATTATATGGGGGATTGTACTGGTTGACGCATTTTGAGCACTAGAATAAAAATGCCGTCAGTGCCCGTTGCTTTACTGGACTCGAGGTTTTTGATTAGCTTAGCAACATCGTGCACAGATGTTTGTATGTCACATAGCGTGCTTTAAGATAAAGAATTAATTACGGGGGAGTTCGAGGCCCTTGTCGCATAGAATATAATAAGTTGTATCGTTTTTTGCAAAAAGTTCAGCTTTCTCCGATGCTAACGAAGTTACCTTAGCATCATTCATGATGGTTGGGATAGAGCACACACTTCAATTCAAGATCCCGTGTTTTATTTGCGTAAAATTAGTTAAAATCAGACTACTGAACAGATTATTTCGACTTGATGGACTTAGCATACAAATTTCGTGCGTTCTTTATTACTCTTCAGTGTATGGCGAACATGTGGATTCCTGAACAACATTAGCCATAAGCAATTGAAAAATTGTGACAGAACATCCCATCATCATCTGTCTTGTTAAAGTGGGCTTACCATTGGACATTGTGGACATTTATCTTCACAGACTTGAATGTTAGCCGGATGATTATCAGACAGGACGTAATCAGTTTTTTTCAGATATGCTAGTAACTTCCCTGTTATGAGGCGATAGAGGTCAAATATAAACGCAGCGGCGTGAGCAAGTGTAATCCGAAAGCACGCACAGGACAATTTTGAATCTTCTCTCCAGATGTCATTACAATAGGAAAATCTATCCCAGATGAAGGCACATATTTCATGCCCATAGCGATGTTGTGCGTCAGATTAAGTTGGGGATAAACTAGAATACCCTTTAATTGGAACGTAGACCCCCTGATGTTGGAGAAGGAAGCATGTTAGTGGGGGTCTATTTGGAAGTTGGAGTTCTAGGTTTAACTGTGTATTCTTACAGTAGACTTTTCATGATGTATTGTGAGGATTTGTGGAATAGGGTGACAGACATAGTTAAATCACGGAAGAGAGGTAATGTAAGGGAGAAAAAGAAAGAAGAAGTATTTATTTTGTAGAACATAACATGGTAAAGCTGATACAATTACTAAATAATATGGCACCAAGAAGCTCCACCAGTAGCTACTGCATAGTTCAGATAGGACGGCTTACTTAATGGTTATTCCATGGTTCTGGTCACTGAAAATCAGAAGGATAACATCAGCTCAGTAAAAAGTTTTCCCCAAGCACACTTATTAGTCACATTGTGGCAAAGATATAGAAATTTCCGACATTTCAGGCGACTGCTCACATAAGAAACTTCTCCTTTGTCAAGAAAATTGCGTGTTCTGAACAATGAATTAGAGAAAAATTAGAAGCGTGAGTTACAGGAACTGCCGACAACGACTCTACAATAAATTGTCTACTCTCAATTGAAAATGATAATAATATTAATTAAAATTACTTTACTTAATATGCATTTAATATTACCGGTTTAGGAGAAAGTCTGGCGATAGGTTTCACTCTCCCTAAGAGAGATATAGAGTTAACTATCTGGGCAAAGTTAATGTATGTAATTCTTCTACAACTCGGCTACAAAGGGCCGACAATATTTTTGGACACTTTAGTATTCGACTTTCCGAGAAGCATGGAGTGGAAAAATTCCTTCAATAGAAGGGCATAAAAATATATAGACAATACCTGTAATAAACATGGACGAAAATCGATCAGGCAAGGAAAAATATTTAATTTTCATCGTTTTTCACAAAACAGACGCGGCATTATTTTCGGACATCATGGAAAAATGTAAATAGTCTGTAATATCACATTTTTCTCAATAACTTTTATCAATCTATCTTAATTACTATCAAACATATGCACAATGACATCTCTATGTGTTTCTATTAGTTGTTTTTTGACATCTAGTATTCGTTCCCATAGTTGGGCCAATTTCATTATTTCAGGTCCATTATAGACAGGTTGCGCAAGAATTTTTCAAACAATTTTCATTAAATTTAGATCTGGTCTTTCTGCAGGCCATTCTATAAAGTTTTCTCGTTCAGCTACTGTTTGTAGCTTTCGCTGTTCTGCCGTCCTTTTAGCCACTCCAACAATATATTTCAATATATAAAGATCATACCCCAAACCTAATTCCTCCCATCTGTCGTTTATTCAGTACAACAGCTTCACGCTCCTCGACCAAGTACACCAGCCATCAAGCCAATCAAACTTGAAACGCGCCTCGTCAGTAAATATAGCCTTCTTAAAGTCAACATCCTTTGATAACCATCTTTTAGCACATTCCACTCTTGCACCTTTGTGTTTATTTGTTAGTGTATTTTTCTTACCCTATGCATACTTATGTTGTTCTAAGCTTCTCAATGGGGGATTACGTTACACTTAAAACCAATCCTATGCAACGTTCTTTGTAGTGTTCGGAGGTTTACATCCAATTCACATTTCTCTATCACTTTTCTTGCGTGACTTTTTATCCAGATGTTAAAAATTTTGTCACAGTCCTGTTCATTCCCCTTTCAGTCCTCTTGCCAATTGATCTTTTCCGTCCTCTCTTCTTTTTCCGCTCGGAGATTGTATTCAGTATTTATTCGAGCGTTGATTTCGACAGCTTCCAGAAAATTTGCAGACAGTAACATATATATAGATCTTCATAACATAGGATTTTTTTGTTATGTTTGAAAAAAGCGTCGCTCAAGTTTTCGCAAAAATCGAAAATTATCAAAGCCAAACTAAAAAATAAATTACACTAGTGATTGATTTTCAATTCTCAACTATGTACTTACAATCTCCAAAGTTTTTAGCACAAGTAATCACGTGGAAGTACTTTTTTCAAAGTGCTTCAATACAAGGATATGCGGCACATTTATTTATATGATTATGTAAAAAGTATACGAAAATGGAATAGAGTCGGCAGTTTATGAAAAAATCTGGGCAGACCTGGATTCAAAATTGGAGAAATGCGTTTATTCTGAGAGAAGGTAGAATGAAAAAAACCGAAAATTGACAGTAATCAATTCCAAAATTAAATTGAAGCAGAAGCAAGGCAAGTGTAAAGAAAAAAAGAACTGGTAAATAAATTGACACATAACTGACAGAGTAATAGGCTTTTTTGATATATATATATATATATATATATATATATATATATATATGTATATATATATATATATATATATATATATAGTGTTTACCAGAATTCCGTTACCAGGTTTACATTCGTAATTCTTGAGCAAACCGGCTTATTTCCTCGAGTCATTCCTGGCTTGATTCGGATAGAAATTTTTTACTCCTTTTGCTTACATTCGACACTAGGCGGCATGTTTTTAGTATAACTATTTGAAAAGTATACAAAAATGGAATAGAATCGTCAGTTTTAAACACATATGGGCAGACGTTGATATAATACTGGAGAAATGCATTCACTTTGAGGGAATATAACAAGCAAACATAAGCCTACAAATTGTACAATAAATTGTTGATATTATACGACTGTACAAGAAAGTTCAATAATAAATCTAAACAATAGTATTTTGGTGATAACGGAAAACGGTAGAAGAACACAATTGAGTAAATAAATAAACACATAGCTCAAAGAAAAAACAGAATTTTTAAACTATTGCTTTACTTAACAGAATTCAGTTACCAGGTTTAGTATGTAATTTTTTAACAAATTCTCGATGTATTGAGAGTCTGGCAGACAATGTTGGAAACGTTCGAGCTTTCTACAAAAATGAATTTATTTGCAGATTGTTTGGATTTTTGTTATAGAATAATGTCATTAAATCAGTTATGGCAGATGTGGAATAGTAAGATGATAGGATATCATATATGCAATAACAACTTATTTTTAGATTAAGAGTTACCGCAGATACAATTTTCACGGTGTGCAGACAGCAAAATTTCTTAAGGCAGTGATTGAAGTTATTGAAGTGAATTGAGTTAACTTCAGCGACAGTTTTTGTAATAGTATACAGGGATGCGATCAGTCCCATGAGCTTTCAAGGGGTCTAGATTTTTTGTGATGTCGCGAACATGACAACATTAAAAATTGTGGATATGTGCGCAACGAAAATTATGGAACGGATTTGTTTGGAGTATCTAAGGTCAAATTTCGTATTGCTTTACAAACCACATCCTGACTGTAACGTACGGGGAAAAGTTTCGAATTCACATGAATTCTCACAACTTCATGAATTTTATAGAAATTCCTATTCACAATTCCCGAGACAAAACGCATTTCCTGATAATTTCTGTATACTTATTCTGGCTTCATCTATGTCATTATCTTTATTTCTAGCTTCTATGTATTTTTTTTTAAAAATACTGCATTTATATGCTATATATCTACGGAATGAAAGCTGCATTTGTCAATAGCAGATGAAGACTTATATATGACTAATCCGGAAAAGTAATATTTTTCTTTAACCACGGCTGCAGCATTCGCTTCAATTGCTGCTTAAGACAATTAAGTTGGTTACTTTAAACTTGCTTCGAAAAAGGAAAAAATACTACATCACGGTGCATCTCTGATGTAATCCTTGATATCGTGCCAGTCAGTCTTCTTATAGTTTTCTACCTTCTTCTATAATATTCCATTTGCAGGCCAGCGTGTTAAGTAGAGTAGAGACGTGAGCAACATTCATGGTAGTGCTATATGCATTTGTTATACTATCATTTCCAGGTGTCGATTGCAGAAGAATGGAAAGTGCATATCTTTGCTTGCGTGGTTTGCTTCTAGCTTTTTATTTACACACACGCCAGCTCCCTCCCGGCTAAACGGGTACGGCCTGTTAAACCCCCCGCGCTGCTCCATGTTTAAATTCCAACTCTCACTGATCTCGATCTAACCTGGTCACGTTACTACCACGTAGATCTGATGAGTTGACCAGCTCTTCACGTAAAAGTGTCTATGATATGAGTTTACCATATTTTGACAGATTTTACAATTGTTTTTATATTCATCTCCTGCCAATCTCTCCAGTTAGATAGATAGACCGAGATGGATAGATACAAAAATATATAACTAAATAGAAAGGTCGACACTTTCTTTCGTTCGGCCTATTATATAACACAATTGTAGATAAATATATTTGAAATATAAATATTATGTATATGTGTGCCGATTATTAAATAATACTGCCCACGTTATTATAATAATAATAATAATAATAATAATAATAATGATTTGTACAAATAATACCATATATATATGTGTGTGTGTGTATGTGTGTGTGTGTGTGTGTGGGTGTAGTTTACGTACATTTGGTAATCTCACTGGTCAGTACACTACATTGGTAAATCTGTTTTAATTTTTAATAAGATCTGCAATCCAATATGTTTATTGTCATATTACTATTGATATAAACGGGAAAACATCAATACAATGAAAAATTAAATGCATAACTAGTGTAAACCCTAAGTAAATAATTAATTTATTACATTTTCTTATGTTTACTATTCAGTTGATACTGTCATTAGAAGAAAACAACTAAGTAGTTTCAAACATTTTTAAACATTTTTAGAAATGCCCATTAACAGCCACTGAGGAGATACAATTGAAGAAGTGCATAATGATGATAAGAATAACAAGCAAAATGAGAACAGTAGCACAAAACACTATAAAAACAAAGTTATTAGTCCTCGTCTCAAAAGTCGACAAAATAGTCTATAAAATCTGGACGGATCCGAAATGATACAAAAATGAAATGACCCGATCACTTCCAGTTTCATAGAAAAATAACACATTGTGTTGTGAAGCAGAGGGAGGATATTGTATTTGGTGTGTGTATCTCATTACGGGTATCTTTTATTCGAGTGCGCGTGTACTATATGTGTATGTGATAAAAATATTTGAGTGCGGGCGTGTCTATGTCTGTAATTTCATGTGTAATCAGGATACGTCTAGTGCCTGCATATGACCAGGTTAATAATGTATTATCGTGTAAGTAGGTACTATGTACATGTGTGTATATAAACGTTGACACATCTTTAGTTTTGTCTCTTAGCTTCGTCGCATATAGCTGCAAACCGAACCGCATGAAGGAAGAAGCAAATGGGCGGATTCTTTTAATTGATGTTTGATTGTTATCCTTTCTGGATCTTAACGTTCGGATTTTAATTCTTTGGGCGTTTCTCCCTTCGACGCGTCTGTGACCCAATCCGGTCTCGTCTGATCCGTCCAAAATCGGAACCAGGCTCGTACATGGCAGGGAATAGTTATCCTTATCTCTCTTTCTCGCATGCTTTCTCACTCTTAATATTTCTTTTTTTCCATGTCCTTTCTCGCACGTAACCAATTGCCCTATTCCAGGTGCTATCGTCGACTCCAGCTCCCGATTGTGTGATACATCAGCAACTTTGAACTCTTTTTGTAGTAGCAAAACAACACGGTAAAATCCTAATTCTCAACTCACCGGCGTAACCCAGGATATATTACATAATAATAAAAATACGATTTTTACTGACTATGTTTTGTTAGAGTAAATTACACTATTGTTCACTATTCACCAGTTACACAATCGTGAACATGCGCATGAAGGAAGTCGGAGGTTACATCGTTCGAAATGTTAGAAAAATAAACAAAATTCGAACCGAATAAGCAAACATTACACGTTGATTGCTTTATTAAATATATTATTTTAATTTTGTTAATCTCTGCATTTATTCATCTAAAGTGAAATAAAAACACGAGGACAATATTTATTTAACTATTTAGTTTTTTTTATTTTATAATAAAATTCATATTCTATATGTTGATACCACTCGTTAAAATACCATAGAAGTATTTGGGTTTTACATAAAAACTTCACACCGTTATATTTCCAAATAATATTATATATAAATTCCTTGTGTTATTATACGATTTTCCTCCGAGTGACAAAATAATTAAACAGGTACACATTGGCGGCAATTGTCATTCATTTTACATTCACATAAATTTACACTGTTATGAGTAATTTGGAAATTATCATATATATATATATATATATATATATATATATAATCTATATATATATATATATATATATATATATAATCTATATATGCGTATACATACAAGGGGAGTAGTAATATCTGAACAAAAACATTGTAACGTTGCATACATTATTATGTCCTTCTTTATCTTAGAAATCTATTCATATGCCTATACATTAATATAAAGTGTCTGCATATGCATTTTATTTGGTATATATATATATATATATATATATATATATATATATATATATATATATATATATAGCTTGTGAAATAAATAGACAGATAGTAAAGACAAACTCATAGATGAAAACAGAGAAATAGAGTTGTATATTTGGCTAACGAAATAGATTTTAAAAAAAGAAAATACCGTGGGTTAGTGTTACAGAAATAGAATGCAATGTGAACAGACCGAATTTATCAACTCAGATTCATTGAGAAACAGTGAATGTTTCTTGATTTGCTCCACATTCCTCACTGCCCTACTGTCCACTCTCATTTACGCTCACTTCTTTTTCTATCGTATCGGTTAAAATCGGACCTGGAAGTCCATCATTTCCGTTGCTCTCAGCCAAATCAGTCGAACCAAAAAAAATTCTTTTCATACGCTCTTCTTATTCGCCCGTTCCTTTCCAGCATACAATGTTGATTCGTAGGTCCATTAATTTCGCTTACGCTAAGGTCACAAGTTATTGCTGGAGGTTGGAATCTATGAAAATAGAGGACATTTCACAAGTATACGTACAAAAATAAATACTGTAAAGAAGGAAGTCTAACGCAAAATAATGAATTTGTCTTTTGATGAATCAACTATTGTATTCTTTAAAAGACGAATTATCATCTATTTTGGCAATAGATAGTAATTATAGTCTCAATAGCTAAGTAAAAACCTACTTGTTTTAATATAATATAGAAGAATCATGGGTTTGCAGTATAGAATTTCAGAACCAGATAAAAATACTGACTGCATATAGTAAAACAGTAAATCGTTAACCATTCTATTGACTTCTACCTTTTTCCTTATCACACTTTTAAACGATATTTTTGCAGCACTGAAATATAAGAGGAAACCCATGTAGTGGTGTTGCTATTATATTAGAGCTTTATTACGGATAATTTAGAGACAAAGTTAGTATACCTCCTATAAATAAAGCAAACAAATTTAGATACTAATAATAGCATATAAGTAATATGTATATAAAATAAGCATATAAGTAATATGTATATAAAATAAGTGAGCAGATCTCAACACGCGGTGAAAGACACACACGAGCAATACTACTCATCGTTCATCAAATATACAACTAAAATATGCGTATACAGAACTTCCAATTATTTACATTTGAAACCGAATATAAACGCGGTTATCGTATGAATGTCTTATAGAAACGACTTTACTTTGTTAGAGTCAGACACTTATAATATCTGATCATTTCTGATGTCGTTGGTGATTTGATAATAGTTTTCATGAAAGTAGATTTTTTCGGTTAAACATTGAATATATATAGAATTTGACATGTGCAAGTGTAAACCGGATCATGCATTTTCTTAAATTAAAGCCTCAATCAACACTATTTAACACTATATATATATATATATATATATATATATATATATATATATATATATATATATATATATGTGTGTGTGTGTGTGTGTATGTGTGTGTGTGCAATTATGAAGAAGATACTCAGGTTTATACTTGAAATATGTTAATAAAACAGCGGGGGGGGCCATCTCCATTAGTTAAAAATTCTTTCACCTGTATACACATGTAACGAATATAAATGACATATACGTTTTAATAGAAGTTTAGCATCATGTTATGAGGAATACCACTGTATGAGATAAAGCTATGAGAAGTTGCAATTAATTACATAGATTAGTAAGCGCCAAACCATTCAATATGTTTTGTAATAATAAATATTTTAAATAATAATATTGGAATTGACTCAATTTATTTAATCAAAATTACAAATAAATGTTATTTTTCGAACTGTTACTTTTATGTCAACGAGATGATTAAAGTATATCTGTACCAATTAACGTCGTATATTGCATACTATCTCAAAATAACAGGGAAAATTCTGTTTTTTTATGTCGGGCTTATCATACATATACAAGAATTCTTTATCATTTTTTTAGTATTTTTTTATTATATGCCATCCAATTATAACTGTAAGACAATTTAAATAGAATATTTCTTCTTATAATTTACTGTTCTTACCTTTTCTAAGGTGTCACAGATAAAACAGAACTCGGGAATAGAGTAACAAAATGTATTGACAGTAACATAAATGGCGATCCAGTGAATGAAAAACGTGAAATATTGCCTAGCATCTTAATCGATCACAATGAAAATCTTAATAACGACGACAATTACAGTACTTCTGACGAAAACAGTAACCAGACACTTCGATACCCAATAAGGGAGCGAAAAAGGCCAGACTTCTTACAAATTGAAAAGATACAAGATTACGCCGTGGATTACTGTTATTAGTTGAACAGCGCACCGGAAATTTATAATGTGGCGTTTAATTCACAAAACCACTAAGAATGGGAACAAGCTACGGTGTCCGAATTGAAAGCTTTATCTGAAAATAACACAAACGAAATAGTGACAAAACCAACTGATAAAAATATAATTTCTTCTCGCTCGGTTTTTCCAAAACAATCACAGCTTCTGGCAGTGAAACTTTTAAAGCAATATTTGTAGCGAAAGGTTTCTCACAAATTCATGGAGTGGAATATTGTGCAACATTTTCACCAACGACAAATTTAACGACAATTAGAATTTTATTAAAACTTGCCACTCAATACAATTCAAAAATACATCAAATGGATGTAAACAAATGCTTATTTAAATGATCCGATTGACTACATTTACCCTTTCGAGGGATTTAAAATGAAAAATAAAAATTGGGTGTGGAAATTAAATAAATCATTATATGGACTAAAACAAAGTGCACACAATTAGAATTTAACACTCCATTATTATTTAATAGCACAGGAATTAAACAATGTCTCGTAGACGCATGAATGTATACCAAAAATGTAGGTAATAAGTTGTTGATTTTTGTTTTTTTTGGGTTGACGATATATTACTCCCCTCAAAATGTGACAACACTTTAAGGGATGTTACAAATGAATTAAATAAAAAATATAAAATGGCCGATCTTGGACGACTGTCATGGTTCCTCGGTATACAATTTACCTGTGAAAATTAAACTATAACTATGAACCAATCACGATACATTGAAAAAATCCTGCTCAAGTTCGGAATGCAAGATTGTAAGCCGCGTTCAACTCCCGTCGAAATGGACATAAATAAAAATATAGCCACCGAAACAAAATTAATAGATAACCGAATATACAGGAAAATAGTAGGAAGCCTCATCTACTTGATGACCGCAACAAGGCCTGAAAAATGTTACACTGTAACAAAGCTATCTCGAAACTTATCGAAACCGACAATTAAAGACCTTAATCGTGCAAAACAAATCCTTCGTTACCTAAAAGGAACCAAGGTGCAATCTTTAAGATTTAAAAAAATCCACATATCCTCTAAATTTAGAAGGCTTCTCGGATTCAGATTGGGCTAACTCTTAGGATATAAAGAGTATAGCGAGGTATCTTTGGGCTGAGTGTCAAGTGACGAATCCTTGACGTGTACTACCCTGTCCCACTGCTACCGAAGCCGTCTGTGTTTAAAGCATAATTAAAAAATTGTAACTGACTTCTACATTTTAAACAAAAATTCAAGTTATTACCTACGCACAACAATTAATTCCAAGCATAGGAAGTAAACAGCAGAATTTGGACATGGAAAGGGCGAGTTCCAACAGAAGCGTGATACTTTACATTTGAATGTTAAATTTTTATTCAACCCATTATATTAATCATCCACACTTGGCAACCTTAAAATATAGGATCTATAAAGAAATTTAAAATATGAATTCGATTATACAGCATGGTACAAATGTGAGTACGTTAATGATAAACATTAATCTACATTATGTAGAGAGTTTACCAGGCCTTACGATCGCTATCGTACAACTAGGACATACCTTAATTTTAGATAGACAAAATCTGAAAACAGGAGGAAAGTGCTTATCACAAACAATTCAATAACTCCTCTTTTTTTACTTTAAAAAAAGTAAAAAATATGGTATGGAAAGAGATAATGCACGGAGACCATAAATTAAACGATAGAACGAGCTGGAGAAAAAAGTAGCAAAAGATAGATCATATAATTCCTTGTTACATGACATGAACATATGTATATGATGAACTCATTTCTATAACAAATACACGTGTAGAGTATAATAGAGTTGGGGAGGCAATTTAAGTACAGGTATTTTCTCACTTGGCAGAGATTCCTCAGTATATATATGACTGGAATATACCATGCATGTTTTGATATAAAATTTTTGACATGAGCCTGATAAAAAGGTAGTACAGACACCCCCCCATATTCTGTTCGATAAGATTTAAGTATCCGGTAGCAGGACGAACCTTAAGTAAACACAAGCAAAATTTGGGCTTGGTTGATGTAAAATATCGGAGCAAAAACAATCAGTTATTATCAGGATTTATTATAAGAAGGAGAGCGGCACAAAATGAAAACATAGTAAGCACGATGAGAGACAGGCAACATTCGCCGTATAAAAGAATAACCATGAGATTCATGGTGTAAGATAGGAGCAACGAATAGGAAAATACTCGGACCATGAAAATCCACTAAATAATCTAAGCAAACAGTCGGTTAAGAATTAATAATAAGCAGAATGCCACTCCTAATAGAAGTATACAAATCAGTCTAACACTATCCATGTGAGAAGATTTGGATAATGTAATAAGAAAACAACGATAAACTCCAAACACGAGATTTATTTATAGAAAATAGTGATTCCGTTGATGCAAAAACTTGCATATAATGAGGGGCAGTGAAATTGAATTCAAAATAAGCTTCAAATTCGTTGCACCAATAGGCCTTAATCGTATTATTTGCTGGGTTGGCAGTTTTTGGCATGATCATTAATCTAAGATGTTGGAAATTTTCTGGTTTTGTGTTTCTGACGCTGGAGGAAAACGTGTTTTTTTCTGGGCTGAAGATATCCGCCTGATAGTCAGGGAACGAACGTTGGATTAACCATTGAGGAGGCTGTCCAATCAGCAGGTGCAAAATGCCGGAGCTACTGTATTGCCATTAGGTGAATAGATTCTGGACCATGCACTTGCTTCTGCTGGGGCTTCTTAATGCAACATAAGTGGGTAATTGTTACGGCTTAACCGTTTCATGTGCTACAAAAAAGATGTCTTCGTTCCTTTTGGTCTCTTACTTTCCCTCTCTGCCCTCCTCTTACCAAGTCTGTCGACCTCTTTCACAAATCCCCAAAATTACACCATGAAAACTCTCCAGACAAAATATACGAGTAAACCCAGAACTCCAGCTTCCAACATAGACAACCACTACCATGTCTCCTTCTTCGACATCAGGTGTTTATGTTCCAACCTCTCAGGGGTTGAAACCAAATTACAGATGACTAAACCAGACCTATTATTCCTAAGCCAAACCAGCATTGGACCGACAACTACACTAAACGATTTTTAATTAAAGGATACTCTTACACCATCCAAACCTAACCCCCTTATATCGCCATGGGCAACAAATATGTGCCTACATTAAAAATGGTTTTCCATGCGGTAGAGACATCTCCAGAGAGGATCCTAATTCATACTATATGTGCTTCCGGGTGGCACTTGCTTATACCACAGCATTAATAATTTCCCTCTATCGCCCCACAACAGCGGAGTTGTTATCTTTAAGAGCATATATGAGAAAATTGACCACCTCCTGTCTACTTATCCTTCTACCAACATTCATGTCTGTGGTGACTTCAATGTTCACAATGTTGAATAGTTAATTCACTCAAAGAAGACCGATGACGAGGGATGGACCGTTCTGTCACGATTTCTCTATTGCTTATGAACTCACTCAGATTGCTCTCGAACCCATCCGTGGTCCCGACACTGACAGTAAGTATGCAAGCCTCTTAGATCTTGTTCTGAGCTATGTTCATCTTCCGTTCTATTACCACTTGGATCTTATGACAACTGGATTGTATCAGTTAAAATAAAAACAAAATGTAATTAGACCTCAGAGGTTCCTCTGCTTCGTACTATATATCGATAATCTATGACTGAAGGGGATCCTTTTCGTGCATTTATATCAGATCTTCCTCTGCGTTCCACGTTTAAAAACAAAGTGATCTCTATAATATCAGATCTGAGAAAATGGTTAATTGTAGGTATAGACTGTTTTATACCCTCCAAAAATCCCCAAAAACAAACTAACAACCAGCCGTAGTTCTCTCCAGAATGTGCTGCTGCAATTGGGCACAAAATCACTCTTTCTATTGCTTCCAACATAGATGTACTGAAAATAAAGCCGCTTTCGGCGCTGCCAGAAATCACTGTAAAAGAGTAATTAAAAAAAACACGTGAGAGTTGTATGCTCAGTCCGTAAAGTCCAAAATAGCTGAGTGGCGGTTGGTTCCCACCAGTTTTGGCCATTAGCAAATAGGATCCTTAACAGAAGCGTGTGCTCTATTCCAACTATCATCAATGGACCTGAGGTAATTCTGTGAAGCATCAGACAAAGCCAGACTCTTTGTCACAGACTTTGCAGCTAATTCTACTCTATGCGACATAGGCTGTCACCCCACTCTTATTTCCGTCTGTAACGGAAACACGCTATGCGATGTACTGTGTGTGATGTTTCCAAGCTAATAAAAAATCTTGATTCCAGTAAACAAATCGACCTAACGGCATTCAAAGTTAGTGCACCGAAAGCTTCAACCAGAACTAGCTCCCACCCTTACAAGGCTGTTTAACCGTTGTCTCTAGGAGAATTGCTTCCCAACACCCTGGAAAACTTCATCAATACACACTGTATTTAATAAATCTGGTGATTAGTCATCTTCATCTCATTGCAGACTAAACAGCTTCCTGTGTGGCATGAGCAAGTTGCAGAAATCTGTGTTAAATATAGGAGTTATCAACCACCTGAGCAATAATAATCTTCCTAGTAACATGAAATATGGTTTGTGACCTAATTGACTTAAGGAAGCGTGTTGCTCCACATTCGAGGGGATCAGACCTCCTAAGTCCCGAGCAGAACCGGATAACTATGCTGATAAAGCTTTAATACATCGCGGGCAACGGTGGATATCCCAACACTTGAGTTGAAATACAGAGATATATGTTGCTTTATAGTTTGAAAATCGGAGATATATTATTGTTTGAGAGGTGGATAACAGGAAATGTGAGCATGTTAGAGTAATCGACTGTACTTGTCGATCTAAGGGATCGTTCAGACTATGGCTGTCTGAATGCTGGGACGTAACCTTTTGAGGTCATGGGAATTAAATGTTGATTTTGGCCCCAGATTTAAAAACGCTCGACTATAAGTCGAGCTGCACACACGCAATCCGTACTTGCGTGTTGTAATTTGATTGACTTAGGAGACTTTCCACTCCGGCACCTCCCCACTATATAATGTTAACCCGCTCGAAGCAGATTCCTGTGTGGTTCCAAGGGGCACAGATTGTGTGGAGACTCTCCATTCCCTGGAGATGTGAAGAACAAGCCCCTCCGATTACCCGTCTGACTGCTATCTCAGAAGAGTAGAGAGATTTGAGACGTTTTAAAACATACTAAGAATTGAAGTTTTCTCAGATCAGGGATCCTTGCCTAAGATCTCCAGAAAGGGTGTTACAGATTTCCGTTCGGCTAGATCTACAGCAGCTATGCCTACGGTTATATCTCATAAAATTAGTGAATCGCTTCAAGGATGCTTCCTTTCTAGGGCAATTGCTCATGACATATCAAACCCCTTTAGTTAGGTGTGGCACAAATGTCTACTTCATAAGATATCGAGGTGTGGTATAGCTGGAAATGTATTCTCGATTATAAAATGAGTTATGTTGAATAGGTTCATAAGCGTACTGGTTAATGGGCATAACTCCAGACGCGCAGAGTATAAATGCTGGAGATCCATTTACGGCCAACTTCTTTCCGAATGTACATCAATGATCTTACAAATAATATCCTAAGATCATCCGTTGACATTTAGGCTGACAATGCTACAAACTATGGCAATCATCAAAGGCCGTAAATGATAAATTTTCCCCTGATTCTCTCTCGTCTGATCTTGAGCACGTGATACAATGGGGAAAGTTGTGGCAGGTTACTTTTAATGCATCTTACACCAAGCTCCTATTATTCTATCATCAACGTTCTGATCCTTACCTTGCACTAATTGGAATGGATCTCGTTTTGGGGAGGCTCCAACATTTGACAAGCTTCTAGGCTTGCCCTTTACTCCTGGTCAAAAATAGAATATATACATTCAAATCCGTTGTCAGGGCCGCTGGAAAACGAGTAGCATAATTCTAATGCTCCAGTATATATCTCACCTCTGATGCAATTATCTACTTATATAATTCAGGTACGGTCAATGATGGAGTGCTGTTGCCATATCTGGTCAGGAGTTCCAATAAAGAGTTTATCCTGCCTTGACAGAGTTCAAAATAGATTCATGATTTAGGGGGGTCCTTGTCTCTTCTCTGTTACCCTTTGTCAGCGTTAGGAGTTTGCTTTATCGTTATTTCCATGGCAAATGCTCGGGTGAGTGTCAGTGTATAGTCGCACTCCTCCAACTTTCAAGAAAAATACTCGTCTAGCCCAAACCACTATCAATGATTTCCCACAGTATTTATCTTTACAAAACCTAAACACGGATTCCATGAACAAAGCTTCTATCTTAGAACTGCACACATGTGAAACTCTCTTTCGTTTCCCTGCTTTAATCCCATAACTAATGTACACCTATCGACCCTCATGCTCGAGTTGCCTCTCGACCTTGATAAGTGGTTAATCCTTTGTAAAATATATGATAGAAAACAAGTAATCCATCAAATCTTATTACGTACTTAACCATATATTTTTTTCTAATCAAGATTGCATCACTTTTTTAACAAAGGCAAAAGAGGATATTCTCTCTGAAAAAAAACTGTACGTATTAGACAGGAGCGGGAGCTCAGGGCTAGGAAGTATCTTTACACGAACGTATATGTAAAACTAAATATCGTTTGCTTGATAATTTTCTAGACTTTATGATAAATCCGCATATGCACAGCTATAATAAACACAATGAACTTAACACTGTGCAATAGCTTAAAAAATCGGAAAACAGACGTGTATTTGTATCTTACTATCTAACTCATCTATAGGACGGATATTCCATGTTAAACAGGGGTAAATTTAGGTTCCATCTTAGATTTCCAAATCTTCCTTTATAAAATGATTTAACGGTAAAATCATGTAAAATCATGATATTAAATTTCTGGACGGATTCACTAATCTTTGAGATATAACCGTTAGCACATCTGCTGTAGATCTTGCAGAGCGGAAATCATATTGCACGTCACTAAGAAGGTTGTTTCTGTTGAGGTGGTTGACTACTTCTTAATTTTCTATGGATTCCAACAACTTACTCATGACACACAGGGGACTTATTGGTCTGTTCTGAGACGGAAATGCCTTTCACCTGAATTCTTAAATACAGGACATAGTGATGAGGTTTTCCAACGTGTTGGAAAGCACTTCTCCTTAAGGCAACGCTAAAACAGTTTTGTAAGTATGGGTGCAAGTTCTGGTTGGAGCTTTATCAGCACTATAACTGGAATGCCGTCAGGGCCAGTTGCTTTACTGGAATCAAGGTTATTGATTAGCTTGGCGAACTCATGCACAGTCATTTGTATTTTTCATAGGGTGATTTCTGATATAGGAGGAAATACGGGGATTGATGGCCTTCGTCGCATAGGTTATACTTAGCTGCAAAGTTCTTTACAAATAGTCTGGCATTGTCTGATGCTGACAAGATGACCTCAGGTCCATTGATGATATTTGGGATAGAACGCACGCTTCTGTTAAAGATCATGTTTGCTATTTGCCAGAACTGGTGGGAACCAAGCCGCTGCTCAGCTACTTTGGATTTGACGGACTGAGCATATATCTGTCTTGCATTTTGTATTACTCTTTTACAGTGGTTGCTGGCAGTCATAAAGCAGCTTTAATCTCAGTGCATCTATTACGTTGGTAGCTATGGAAAAAGTAATTTCTGTGCGCGATGACAGCAGCATATTTTTGGCAGAACCATGGCTAGCTGTTAGGTGTTTGTTGGAATTTTTTTTAAATGGTATGAATCGGTCTATGCCTACAATTTACCATTCGTTCAGGTCTGATAATATAGAGGACAGACCCTTGTTAAACATGGAATGCAGAAGTAGATCAGATATAGATGTACGGAAGCTATCCCAGTCAGCCATAGAGTATCGATATACAGTACGATGGAGAGGTAGGTCTGAAGACTTATTACATTTCATTTTTTTCTTTATTGCTACAACCGAGTGGTCGGAGGATCCCAGAGGATATAGAAGGGAACATGAACACAGCTCAGGGGAAGTTGTGAGGAAAAGGTCTAGAAGGCTTGCATACTGACCGGTAGTATCGGGCACACGGCTGGGTTTGTGAACAATCTGAATGAGGTCATAGGAAGTTGCAAAATCATGACAGAACCTCCCCATGTCATTGGTTTTATTTGAGTTGGTCATCCAGTCCACATTATGGACATTGAAGTCACCGCAAATGTGAATGTTAGCCTCAGGATGAGCAGACAGAATGTGGTCAATTTTCTCAGATATGCTCTGAAAGATAGTAACCCCACTGTTGTGGGGGCGATAGAGGGCAAATATAAATGCAGTGGAGTAAGCTAATGCAGCCCGGAAGCACTTATAATGTAAATTAGAGTCTTGTCTTGATATATTCCTACCACATGGAAAGCCATCTTTGATGCAGGCACATATTGCATGCCCATGGCGATCTTTGGAGTTAGATTTAGATGTTAGGGTATCATTTAATTATAGATTCATCTAGGGAAGTGCTTTGCCCTATGCCAGTTTCACTTAGAAAGAATATGTCCGGTTTCGTCTCCTCTAATGTTTGAGAAGGAGACCTGGTAGTAGGGGTCTACGTTGGAGGATGGGTTTCTAGGTTTATTTGTGTTTTTTTTTTAGATTTGTCATGTTGAGGTTTTGGGATTTGTTGAGCAGGTTGGTAGACTTGGTTGGAGCCGGACAGAGAGGGAAAGTAAGAAAGAAAAAGACAAGATTTTTTTTGTAGCACATGATAATGTAAAGCAGTAACAATTACCCACTAGTATGGCATCGAGAGGCCCTACCAGAAACTACTGTATGGTCCACAATACATTCATCAAATGGCAATTCAGTAGCCTCGGTACTTTGCACCTGCTCATAGGACAGCCTCCTTAGTGGTTAATCCAAGGTTTGGATCCCTTACTATCATGCGGGTAACGTCAGCCCAGATGAAACGTTTACCTCCAGCACTCTTACTAGTGACATGCACACAAGGATAGACATAGAAACAGAAATGTTCCGACATCTCAGGCTGCTGTTTAGAAAGCACTACCGACCTGGGAAGCAGGTTTTTATTTACCCTTTGCCAAAAAAATCACTCATTGGAAACGAGGACAGGACAAAAAGGAAAAGCGAGAGTTACTGTAGATGCCGATAACATATCCACATGCATTATCTACTCTTCATTACAAAAAAGGTGAGAAGGATTATTAATATCTACTTAGTATAAGTCCGTTGCCCCATTCCCAGCTTAGGGTAGAACTTGAAGATAGTCTCCCCTACCACGCTTATGCATGGATACTTTTTGCCTTTATATACCTCGAGCTAGGATGTTCGACCATTCCAGCTTCACCCCATAATAAATATGATATAATGGAACTTTTATCAAATTGGAAAGTCTGGTTATTGTTAACTCGTTTAAAAATCTGGTTAAGTAATACATTTAGGATTACGTATTAACTTTAGACTAGCTAGAAGTAATGCATACTTTAGAAGAAGAAAAAGACGCATGTTCTTGAGTTCAGATAATATGCAAATATAATTTCAGGAATGCTCAATTTCATGGGAGACTTTTTTTTCTCACGTTTTAAATATCAGAAAAAGTATTGGTATATAATAGTGGATTTGACAAAAAAGAGGTAGGAAAAAGATAAAAAGAAAACAAGAGAAATATTCAACCCTGAAATAAGGGAAAAAAAGTCAAACACGTTGGTGTTTTAGATTAGTAAACTTCAAAAATTACGAGCAGAAAAGTTTCTTAGCTTTTGGGATCACGGAGTTCGAGTTAGCTTGGAGTTCATAGCGTAAAAAGGAGGGATACTAGCCAGTCAGTTTGCTTTTATGCCGATATTTATAGCGCATGTTAGGTGGCGGTGGTGGTGCAGGGACATCTTGTTGAGTTCTGTATTTTTATTTATTTCTTTTAAATTCACCATTTAACTATCTATCTCAAGCCAGAATGCTCGACCATTCCAGCTCCACCGAATAATAAATATGCTATAATGGAACTTTTATAAAATTGTAAAGTCTGGTTATTTTTAACTCGTTTAAAAATCTGGTTAAGTAATACATTTAGCGTTACGTATTAATTTTAGACTAGTTAGAAGCAATGCATACTTTAGAAGCTGTCTAACATAGTAGCCAACAGTAAAATCAATTTCATGACTGCAATTGCAAAAATACTTACGCGTTTAGTTGGAATGTCGTAAATCTTCTGTTTTGTGAACGTATGCAACCTTATGTAAAGAGAGCGTTTTATAGATATATAGATATATAATCTTTCTTTTCACTGCATCATTTATTTTAAACTAGCGGGGCCTTTGAAAATTTCACAGGGGACTTCTTCAAATGTAATGTATTGATGTTGGTATTATGTAGATGTTCACCATAAATGAGGTTAAACTGATAGTATTGTAGATTTTTCGAAAAATGCAAACTTATTTATAAAAGCATGCACAACACCCGACGATGCCCGCTCGTAAAGTGCAGTTTAATATGCTATTTTTATTTGGGCAGATTTTGCATATATTTTTATTCACTTAATGCTCAATCGAATTTGAAATATTATCAGATTACAATTTCCAAAATTAAAAAAAAAATAATCTCTATGACTTGAATGGATCAGTTTGAATCGAAACCGAAATAAAAACTTACGAATATGTATTTATATATATATATATATATATATATATATATATATATATATATATATATATACTTGAGTTTCTTTCAACAATAATAGAAACAAAAATCAAAAATATTGAATAATTCTTGGTAGAATTATTTACAATAAAAATATATCACTTAAGTATTTAAACCGAAACAAAAACCTATGAGAGTTATTGGTAAAATTATTTATGACAAGAAATGGAAGTACATATCAATTAAACGACCGGATATAAACGTGACACAGAATAAAACACACGCTAGCGTATTAATATATAGATAACGTGTCATGATTTGTATGAAATTACGGGACAATTACAAGGAACATTATATACGATTTTTATTTTATTTTTTTTTTTTTGCAAGCGGCAGGTGAAAGGTGCATCCTTACCTTCCAATTACTCTCCACGTTATACTATATCCAGCTTTACATCTATCGCGAAATTAATAATGTCGTAAAAGAAACACATTTTTCTCATAATTTGCTTATCATACTAATCGAAATCAACCTGGCAGAAGGAAAAACGGCCAAGATATACAATTGATCATATACGGTAATTTATAAGTTGAAAAGCAGAAATATACAGATCGAGACAACCGTTTATATTTTGTTAGTTTGCATAAACACACACACACACGCACACACACACACACACACACACATATATATATATATATATATATATATATATATATATATATATATATATATATATATATATATATAAAAGAGTGGTGCAACCAGCAATGTTGGTTTTTAAGACTTAGCATGCTTTAATACTTTTAAATATATTCAGGTATTCATTTTCTTACTTCATGTTCTGAATTGTATTTTTTCTGTGCTTCTAAAAAGTGGATTAGTACTAATACTAAATATTTGTGCGAGAACTTGCGTACTCACTTGACCGGACCATACACAATCATAATCTTGGCAAACAGGATGTGCCAAATGATATAATGGCACGTAAGAACAAAAAATGTATACTGTATTGTGTTTTACAAACAAAACCTCTGATGAGGAGTTTGTTATCAGCCGAAAAAAAATTAACTTTAAATAATAGAATATGTGTTTATTTAAAAATACAAATATGTACTTGATCGTTTTTTTTTTTCAATCGTCGAATTAATAGCAAAAAAATATAGCTGCCGTATTACTAAAAAAAACATTTACTTAAACATTCAATGCTTTTAGATATCTTTGAATGACTCTTCTCCTACGTGTAGTAAAAACTGCATATAATTGCAAACCGTATAATTATCCTTGGTAAGAAGCATGTATTACAAGAGTAAGGTCCATTTAAATATTTTCCATAATATTTTCCCAGCAACCAACTGAAATTTGTCACAAAATATGTGTTTTCTTTTTAAAAAAATCTCACTTGCATGAGTTTTTTGGTAATGCCATTTGAAATATTTTATTAATAATTAAAATTATCGGCAATTGGCCGGCAAAAGAAGTAAGCAGTCTGGGTGACAGAATAGTTAACAAATCTCCTTTAAGAGTGAGTTTCTACATAGTAATATTTTTATTTATAAAACCATAGCAATAAGTTTACAGTTCTAAGTCAATTCATCTCAACCTTGTCTATGTGAAGAAATAATTTACTCTTTCTACGTTCCACCAGGAAGAAATGATCATCTGTTTTTCTCGCAATCATAGAAATCGGTAGGTTATTATATTAACTTGGGTTACAGTTAAAAATATAAACATAATAATAATAATAATAATAATAACAACAACAACAACAACAATAATAATAATAATAATAATAATAATAATAATAATAATAATAATAATGAAAGCACATTGATTTACAAACAAGTTTCTACTTTGTAAGATTATTACTTGTGAACATGAAAAAAATCAATTATTTTAGAATTTCTGAGTACGAGAGTAGTTTCGCACATAAACTTAACATAAAATGATAATAATTTATCGGCATTTACACATTTTTATTTTGTCTACCAGCTGAAAAAAACTGATACAAAATATTGGTAGAACTAAATATTCCGCTTAATGTTTACATTTATCTGATGTGATTCTACCAGCGTTTGTTTAATATTCGATATTGAGCTAATATCCAGTATATATATATATACAGCTATTATTTATTATACACCAAAAGGGTAAACTAGTTTTTTTTTTACTCGAACACACTTTAAAATAAGTTAATACACACAAGCTTATTTATGAAGACACAAGAATCTTCTACATGGAAACATACATTTTTTGCATATTTGTTTTTCAGCTATAAATTTCAGCTCTGTACAGTAACGATGCCTAAATCTAACTTTCCTCAGAGAGGAGAGTCTAATGTTAAATGTACAAATAATATTGTTTTATTTCGAAAAAAAGCTAATTATTATATACAGTAAATTTTTTATAACTTCTGCTAAATGTAAGAACATTTATGAACACTGATTGTTTAAAACGAAGCCGATGACAGATAACAGCAGTGTTCAGACGACGCCAAAAATCGAAACACCTCGTCCGGCAACCTTAAAATCTTTAAACTAAACTAAAGACCAACAAAATGATTTGCGAATATCTGAAACCTAGGTTTACCACAGGATGTCTACAGTGATGCGAAAAAAACAAATACATTAGACAAAGAAAATCAATATCAAATAGGAGAGTTTGATTAAAAACACATCCCCTGGTGCGTAGTATTAAGATGTAAATAGGAACTTCTAATAAACATGTACATGTGTGTGTTTCATTTATTTTTGTGTTTGCTAAGACAAAAAAAACGCTCGATTTAGAATAAGAAATACTGATTATCTTTCTTATATCAATATCGATTCCGATACCATAACCCTCTTGATCTGTCCCATTTCCGATTCAGTTTAATACTCGAAACACTATATATATATATATATATATATATATATATATATATATATATATATATATATATACATATTTATATATATACACACACACACACACACACACACACACATATATATATATATATATATATATATATATATATATATATATATATATATATGAATGGATATAATTCAATCCCCGCTGCTTGTTTATAAACAAAACAGTTTGAGCATTATAAAAGTAATGGGCAAATGCTTGTTTGAAATAGACATCTGTGGAAGTTATTTACGAGCGTGGGTGGATAAATAGAACAGCCAAATGTACACACGATGGTCCAGGCGTAAATCCTCGGCTTGGGAGAAGTGCTAGTTTTGCTGGACTGATGAGTTGTGATACAACGAACAGTACTGTATGTGGATTACTACAAATATATATATATATATATATATATATATATATATATATATATATATATATATATATATATACCACACACACATTTGTGTGAGTGTGTGCGTGCGTGTGTGTCATACATGGCAAGACATTGCGGTGGCTAAGTGTGGTTACACGACAAAGAGGGAAAATAGGTGTGTTACATATATGCGTAATTACATATTACTTTGGAGTTGTATTTTCTTGTTTATTTATCAATGTTATCTGCATTGCACACGCTTAGACATGCGCCATATTATTATGCCTGTGAAAGGCAATCATTGGGTTTCCACCACAGTTACAAATATTTTCACTTATATTGGTTTAAGAATGTGGAAATAATATATTTTTACTCTGCAACGCCAGAAATATGTTATTCTATTTTCTCGAAAAATAAAAAACAAAATCAATTGATATTGACATTAGAGGCTGCTACTTAAATCAAGCGTAAACAATTTCTACATGTGCTGTCTACTTAAGTAAAGACATTTAACAAATTTACAATACAGACGATTGCTATTGTACACTCATTTATCCTCGTTGCATCTGGGTCTTGAAAGTGGTTACTCCTTTGTAATAAAATGATGTTCCTTAAATAATTGTCTAGATTTGTTTGTACAGGCATTTAAAATAGTCATAGACTCCGGAAAATTCAGTTTTGTTAGAAATCCCATTATACGACTAATCAGTTTTTACGGTT
Organism: Euprymna scolopes; assembly: GCF_053919585.1. Lineage (NCBI taxonomy): Eukaryota > Metazoa > Mollusca > Cephalopoda > Sepiida > Sepiolidae > Euprymna > Euprymna scolopes. The sequence goes on along the minus strand of NC_136486.1, from coordinate 120,610,246 downwards.
TCAAGTTAAAATGAACAGCAGGGAAATATTTCGATATTAGCTTACCAAACCCTGAGTGGTACAGCTGGTGAATTTCAAAAATACAATATGTACGTGGAAAGAACGATAGGAAATTAAAGTATGTCGTATGGAAAAAATCTGGAAACTCATTTAATGCATTTCGTAATATATTGTTATAATTCTAAAAAAGGGCAAATTACACCGATTGTAAAGAATGTCTGTGCAAAATATAATAGTCTTACATTATTGTGTAATGTATATAATGTAGTCAAATTGCTTATAAATATAAAATTAAACATGAATTCTCGTTTCATAAGCGGATTACCTTATATCAATTTTCATTGTATTATTTAATGATTTTGATGTCAAGGAATTATACGTTCATGATAAAGTTCTACAAGATTATATCCTGAAGATTCGGGTGTAACCTTGGGTTTTTAAGGTGACATAACCTCAGTTATAATCCGTGTATTGGTTACAAAAAATATATGTATATGTGTATATATATAATATATATATATATATATATATATATATATATTATAATACATGCATTAAAGCAAAAAAATAATAAGATTTTATATATATATATATGTATATATATATATATATATATATATATATATATATATATATATATATATATATATATATATATATATATATATAGTTATGTAAGAAGTGCTTGCAGAATTTGTTTTTTTATTTCAAATTATGGATTTTCAAATAAGTTTTCGTTAGTATACATTGACTTTATATATTCTTTCAAAAGGTGTTTTTCGCTCAATCTCTTCGTTTAAATAACACTCGATTTTAAATAATTATCTTCTTTTCAGAACGTTCAACACAAGATATAAAAAAGCAATTTCGCTAAATTTTATATTTCAGTTGCAGGTCTGCCAAAAATCTGTTTTATCATCTCGCGATATAAAGGGAGCATTTTGATAAAGAACCATAACTGATGGCACACCACCGTAGTGAATGTGATGTATAAAGTGATTGGGCATTGCGTGTTGACAACAATTTATTATTTTTAAAGCTAATTCAAACACGACTGTTTCAGAACTAGCTTCTACATTTTACGTAACATATACGGCGCTTTATAAGTACTTTATAGAGATTGGGAAGACAAAAACTTGATAAGTGGGTGTTTCAAAAATTGAAGGACAGCCAAAATAATGTAATCTTCCCTTCTTTTACGCAACAAGATCGACACGTTTATCGACAGAGTCGTTATTGCGATTAGAAGTGTGTTCTTTACGAGAACCGGCGACGCAAAACTCAGCTGTTAGACGCGGAAAGAGGCACAATGACGAGTCCCGATACCAGAGTTGCAGCAAAAGAAGATTATGCTGATTTTCACTGGTCTGCTACTGGTCAAATTTATCATAGTTGCTTATTTTATGCAGTCGAAACTATTACGGCAGAGAAGTAAGGTCGAGAAAGTCGATAAAAAATGTATCAGAAACTTCGGAAACAACACACAGAATACATAAACAGAAAACGTTAAATTTTCCTCGAAGACTGCTTGAATGCTCGTTGCTAAACCGACCTTTCAGAAGTCGGACGAATTGGGATACGAAACGTTTCCTCATCTGCCATATTGTCCAAATATCGTACTTACCGACTACCACGATTTCAATCATCTCTTAAAGCAGTTCTGCGTGAGAAATGCTTAATAAAAGCGATATAATCGACACCAAAACGCATAAATGTTCGTTATTTGCAACAGTAAAGGTGTTTGGATTCTGATGGTTCTTTTTTAAATTAATAACTATTAGTTTTAGTCGAACAATATTCATCTCAATTAAAAACAGTAACAACAGCAATAACTTTTCTGTCAAGCTTATTTATTTATATACATATATATATATATATATATTTATTTCCACAGCTAGGCAACATTCTGATTATATATATATATATATATATATATATATATATGTTTGTGTGTGTGTGTGTTTGTGTGTGTGTGTGTTTATTATAACCGCAAGTGTAATAACTTGATTCATTATAAATTGTTTCAATAGACAGGATATAAATAATATGCCCATATCGTCAGATGATTCAGGTTAACATAAAAATAAACAGAGAATATATCGTTATTTGTGAGTAAATATGGGTATTTAAAAAATATTAAAATTCAAGAGAATGGAAGTAAATAAAAAGGGGGGAAAGAAAAAAGGGGGTAAAAGCAATAGAAATAGAAATAAGATAAAAAAATTGTAGAATTATAAAAATAAGACAATGGATGGGGGGAAGAGGAAGAAAAGAAATTAAATAAGGGGAATAGATAAGTGAGCGTGTTTAAAAATGTTTGTTGAATTCTGGGAGATAACCTACACGTGTCTCGAAGCCGAAACGGAGTTAAAACCTCAGCTACGACGATGGTAGTGGGTGGTGGAGAGAAAGACCTAAGCTGCGTCCTGTTCCAAATAGGTAAAAAATAGTTATATTAAATAGCTTTGGGTGGGAAATCAGTTATATTTCCTGTGGAGTAGATTTTAGTATTGGAGACGATTTAAAGGAATAAAGGGAAACACACTACCCACACAACCACAAACACACACACACACACACACGCACATATATATATACATATATATATATATATATATATATATATATATTGTGCGCGGGGTGTGCGAATAAAAGATCAACAGTGAAAAATAGAGCAAAAACACACTTTGAATGCAATCGTTGGTTATTTTGGCGAGAAATAGACTTTCGAAAATAATATTAAAAAAATATTCATATATATATATTTAAAAATAAATTAATACAACGTCGCTAACATTATTTTATAATGCTATCACAAAAAGCCTCGGTTTTATTGAATAAAATTAATCTTGTGGAAAAAATCCTACCAAGCAATGTAACTCCGCAAAATTTGTAACAAACCAACCCCGGACAATAACGACCATACCATAAATACAACTACTAAAAGCGAACAAGATAAATGCAATTGTAGACACCGCACACTTTGCCCAGTTAAAAATAAATGTCTAAAAAATGCGTAGTTTATCAGGCAACAACATTTGCTAAAGAAACCCCGAATAACAAGAAATATTACGTAGGCATGACTTCCTTAGATTTCAAAACCCGATATTATGACCACATAAGTACATTCAACAATAAAAAATCACCGTATAAAAACAACACTAACGAATAAATACTGGGAACTCAAAGAAAGCGGACATTCGCCGGTAGTCGAATGGAAAATAATAAGACAAGCTACCACGTGCAGGCATTTAGACGACCCATGTAAATTACGCCTTCATGAAAAATTTGCTATCCTGTTCTTTAAAGAACCCCAAAATCTATTAAACTGTAGAAGAGAAATAGCAAATAACTGTGTTTACAAAATAAAACTTACTCTACGATAGCGATACAAAATTGCTTTAAAACAAATAAAAACAATAGTAAATAAACAAATAAAAAAATTAAATAAACATGAATATACATAAACCATCACACATATATGTATATATATATATATATGTATATATATATATGTATGTACACATATGTGTATTTATATATAAAAAAGAAAGGAAAATGGCTGCCTTAAACAACTAACCTAATTCTAAAAGAGATCCTTTGTTCGATAAAATGCATGCCCATTGGCTGATAGGAAGGATCGCGGTGGATACTAGAAAGTTGATTGGCTAACTAAAATCCTCAACAGAAGAGGGCGATATAAAAACGAGAACCAACCACAGAACTCGCGCATAAACCTGACGAATCCTGGAGTGGATGAAACGCCGAATATTCAGTGTAGCGTAATCGACATATATATTTTATAAATACTATATATATATATATATATATATATATATATATATGTATTTATATATATATATTTATATATATGTATTTATATATATATTTATATATATATTTATATATATATGTATATATATATATATATATATATATATATATATATATATATATATATATATATATATATATATATATCCGAAAGGCGCATGTATTTGTCTAAAATGATATAGAGAAAGTGTAAGTCAAGTCAACAGCGGTAGCATCTTTCATCCGAATATCGCAAACAAGAAATCGATCCTTGTATATATATATATATATATATATATATATATATATATATATATATATATATATATATATATATATATATATATATATATATATATATACTCGGGTTTTATTTAATCAAATGTAATAGACTAATGAATTCAACGAGGTTGTGAGATAGTGCTCAATAAAAAGAGCTGATAATACGTGTTTATTCTTATATAAACATGCTCACATCCCGCTGCTACAAACAGCCACTTGTTTCAATCAAACAACAGATATCATCAGGCAGGGACTTGACTATTCAAATATTCAATGAATAACAATTGAACATTTGAATAGTCAAGTCGCTGCCTGACGCTATCTGTTGTTTGATTGAAAGAAGTGGCTGTTTGTAGCAGCGGGATGTGAGCATGTTTATTTAACAATAAACAATTATATAAATATATATATATATATACGTACATATATATATTACGTATATATATATACATATATATATTATATAAAGATATATTGCTAATGTATATATATATATATATATATATATATATTATAAATATTACTTTGATACAGTCTCTAACTGGAATTCATGTAGAGCCGTTAGATTATCAGATCGTGATAAAATTATAGGAAATTATCTTTCTATTTTTGCTCAAGATAGAGACGGAGAAGTTGGCTTACAGATTTCTTGTATAAACACATTTCCTACCATTATTAACCACTTGGGATAAAGCCACGTATTTTCAATAAAATGCGCCTTAGCCAAGTTTTCACACTCACATTTCAATGCTGTTGCATCATATTTGCTCACCAGCATCAGAGACCACAATTTTACGTATGACGTAACACGAACACATTTCCTCATATTATGAACGAGAAAGGCGAATTTTATAGTTGTGGTAAACCATAGAACATAGGAAGCTTGTGCCACTTGTACTAGATTTTTCTCAATCAGTTGCTATGTGATCAGTCTGCATTTATATCCCTCTCACTGCAAATATAATGGCATAAAATTTGGAGATGGTATGAATAAGATACCGCTTAGAAATCGCAGTCGGTATTTATCGTAAGTAGCGGCTTAGACAAGTGCAAAATATACTCAAGCTGAAGGAGGGCTGCTAATGCCTGTGAGGGTGGACGCTCTAGATCTACCCATAAAATTTTCATCGGTTAGACAGCAAAGTATACTATCGAAATCGGCCCGTTTCTGCCAGACTAATATGCTACGTCGAAACCTTGGCTTAAATGCTACCAGAGACACCACGGTGTATTCAGTTACTCCTGCTCAGAGGTATTAGCAGTATTTATATGATGTGAGAAAGTTCATTCATACTAAGGTCCTTCCCTTAATCAAATAGTTTATGGTTACTCTTGCTTCGAACATACTATTTACTTAAAATTTATTTATGTTGATAATTGGAATACGTGCTTAGAGTCCTGTCTATGCTATTCTTAATGTAATTTTGCCCTCCTTAGTAAACGATAAAAGAATCATAGGCATAAGGCCTTCAAGAGAAATTACGGGCACAGCTTATATGAATAGATAAAAAATGCATCAGAAACGTTAAACAGAGTGTATTAAATACATAAAGAGATATTTTACATCGAAAAACGAGTCATTATATAATTATAGGATAATATAAGCAAATCATATTTATGAAATCTTTTTATATGAAAGCATCGAAACTGTTCTTTGGGTTTCCGAATTCGTTTCTTTTCTTCCTAAATGGATATCGACAAATGGAACCGTGTGCCTCATCCGCGATCATAGCATGGATATATTTCAAGTATCTATTGCTCAATGTACATCTATACAAAGAATTCGACCAAAAGGTTAAATGTATTGATTTTTCTGTCTTTGTCCAACCGTAAGACATGGTATTATGGCAAATGTATTGCTGGATTCAATCGCATACCTATCCAACAGCGGCACTTAATGTACTGGTTGGTAAAAAGCATGGATGGCTTGAATAGTCACTAATAGCCACTTATAGATTGTAACACGACCCTTTATATATATATATATATATATATATATATGCATATGTATATATATATATATATATATATATATACGTGTGTGTGTATGATTCTATTATTAGTTTAAGTATATACTAAGGTTTTCATGAATACATTATCATTATATGCGCAGAGTAGTCAATTCTTATATATGATAAAAAATACTGGATATTAGGTGCCCTGATTTAATGTAACTCTGTTATTAATGTAGAAATTCCTGTATTAAGTTTTCTTTTTTTTTCTAAGAATGTTATGAATCGAAAATATAAAAGCACAAGTAAAATAACGCAGAGTTAATGCACTTTGGGTTGTCTCACAATATGAGTTTAAAAACTATTGCTTGGTCGTTGACTAGTTATTTACATTTTGACTACAAGGAATTATTATTATTATTATTATTATTATTAGTATTATTATTATTTTTATATATGTATATATATGTATATATTATACATATTAACAACCAAGAAAAAAAAACAATGTTGCATCTCATTGTGCATTTTCAAATAGTGTTACACATATTTCGACACAATTCAAACAATGAAAACGTTTATGTTGTTCCAAAATTTTCTAGATTGGCATTTCATCTGAAAGATTGAAAAAAGATACAGAATGGAATACGTATGTGAATAGGTTTTCATCCTATTATAAACTGTACCAAGCACTGAATTATTTGTGAAGAACATAAAGTTTAAAATCGTCCGAAATTGTGGGAAAATGCACAAATGATGCAATTCTTCCTCACTATCTTGGTTTTGAAACAGAAATGATAATTATGAAGATTAATATTTGATTCAATATTGCTGCCTTGGTTTTTATTCGTATATGTGCATTGCTATTGGTTGATATATTTTAGTATAGTAAACTTTAGGTCCAAGATATCAAATGAGACACACACATACACACACACACTCACACACATACACACACACACACACACACATATATATATATATATATATATATATATATATATATATATATATGGGTGTGTGAATGAAACTGGTAATGGTTTAATATGTAAGCACAAAAATATTTAAAGACACTATAAAAACCTCACCTCTTTAAAAGGAATAATTGATATCTCCTATATAGTAAAATGACTGCAGAAATTCCACTCTTGGCCAAAGTATCGTAGGTTTGCAACAACGGATACGACTTACAACTAGCTTATTAGCCACTATCTTACATAGCTTTCGAACACTAGTGTTGACACATTTACTTGTGATAATATATTCCTACATTGCATCCGACAATCAATTCCATCATCTCTATAGGAAGGGGTTCCTATGTTAATGTCTCAATATTAATTATTCCCACCGCTACCAGTTCACACCGGGATGAATTTTAAATTATGCTACTATACTAGGACTGCACTGCCATTAACTGGTATTATACACATACACATAACATATTCTTTGAATTTACCTATTCATGAATAATAATATCCTTATTGCCAAAGTCCGGTCATTCTACTTGGCTTAGTTATGAGAAATTCCCTAATTCCGTTATTTGATTTGTAACTGCATAACGAACGGTAAGTTAATTTTAAGCGCGTCGTCATTAAGATAATATTATTTCGTTTTTTCCAGAACTATTTCTTCTATATTATTTAATTTACAACTTTCAGTGATTTAGTTGTAGTAATACAACACAAAAAGTCATTGCGTAATACTCTATCAACTTAACGTAGAAAAGTTTTTCTTCATTCACTCTCAATATTCATCCTTGCCATCTAACCCTGTCTCACTTTCTGCCACTTCTAATTTTACCGTTCCATGGGATTTGTATTTATTTGTTCCTTTCTTCCCTCGTCTCTTAAAAATACACTGCACAAAATAAACAAAATATTTGTATACTTTTTATATTCCGCATTTATTTACGTAATAACAGTTACAACGAAAATATATCGACGTCGTTTTATATCACGTCACATGTGCCGTAAAATCTTCATCTTTCTTTCTATCTCTCTCTCTCTCTCTCTCTCTCTTTGTCTCGCTGTCTCGCTCTCAATTAATCATGTATGTCCCAGATTTCATGGAAAAAATTATATCGGCTATGTTTTTGGATCACGTGACATCTGCCATTATCTCTCTCGTCTCTCTCTCTAATTCTGTCTCTCTCTCTCTCGCGCTCCTGAAATTACGTATTATCAGATCAAAAGTACGCATTTCATCTAATATCTTGTCTTGATCACGCGACATGTGCCGTAAAATCTCTCTCAATCTCTCTCACACTCTCGTTCTCTTCTCTCTATATATCTCATCCTATCTTTATCGACTACGTTTTAATTACGAGATTTCTTTAATTTTACAGGTTTGAACTTATTTATATATTCATTTACTTATTTATTTACGGACTGTATATTCACAAACATTTTCTTAGCCTCTTCATTTACAGAAATTCTTTATTTTAGTCATTTGTATATTTATGTATTTATCTATTAATTAATTTACTTGCCGACTGTTATCCTCGTAAACGACATGAAGCAAACACTATATTTATGTCGATATCAGTCTGCAAATGAAAAAAATATATAAATATATGAAAAATTTTATGTATTTATTAACTTATATCTAATACGTTTTCCGTGAGTGTGACATAGCTTTCAATTGAACATCGTATTGGATTTCCGAGGAACAGTGTAAATATTCAAAAGCATTGTCATTATTTCAATTTGAATGAACTATTCTTCTGCCCAAAACACAGGTTCGAAAATAAAAATATTTTTAATACAAAAATCCAGTGGGCCACACTATTTTTGTTCTGATATGTTGTTGTATTTCTTTTGTAATTTTTCCATAAAAACAAAGTGGAACACCACAGCTCGCGGCCGGGTATAGCTGTAATAAATAAAGTTGTATAATAACTGTGGAGAAATGCGTGACTTACCTGGATAGACCACGTGCGGGTCGGTCACCGAAAATAAATAAAAAGAAAGAAAAGAAAACGATCAAGACTCTTATTTATAGAGTAGTGATCACGTTAGTTAGAAGAATATGCAAATAGAGGTGAACGATTTTCCGATATAAAAAGCCTGTGTTGTTAAGAGGAGGGCGAGACTGTTGGCAGAAGTCAGTGCTGTCAGACGTGCTTCAGAGTTTTGTTATTATATGCTGTGCTCGATTATTGGAGAGAGAAGAGCAGAGGAGGAACCAATAAGACATTCTGCAGGTACTTTGATACAACGGGGGCGCAATTCAACAATCAACCATTTCCTTTGGTGTAAAAACACAAAGGAATCGAGATACTTGACTTTGTGTTGGTTTTAATAACACCTGTATAAATTTATTATGCCATTATATCAGTATAAAACGTACATAGCAGAAATAGAATGAAATAGATTTTGACGTTACGAAGATTAATGTATGTCACTGGAAGAAGAACAAAATCAGCATATTTCCAATGATACACAATCACAAACCGGCTTAAAAAAACCTTTAGTATAGAAAGAAACACACACACACACACACATATATATATATATATATATATATATATATATATATATATATATATATATATATATATATAAAACAAATACAAATATACATCAGGATTTAAAATGTATAACTTCATATTTGTAGAAACCCCATGAAGCTGAATGCTATCTACTTAAAAAGAGTAACAGAAACTTATATGATCGACAGGCAATATAAACAAATATACATATAGCGAGGAGTAAGAGAGAGAAGAAAAAATGGACTAAAGCAAACACGTATTCTTATTCTAAACTGATATTCTGATTTATCTCCGTATCAAAAGTAAACTAATAGATTGTATATACAGATTAATTTTTATACTATGTTAACTTTTTAGTTCATCATTATCCACTAAGCACATCTTAAACTATTTTCTGTGGTTTTAAACGGATGCTATTCAACGCACATTATTTAGAAACCTCTATGAATGTTTGACTTCCCATTTTTTAGGTATTTATTTCTCTTCCTTATAACTCAATACATATACATTCCTTTACCTTAATTACATCTCGCCATATTGGTTCTGTTTAGTTGCCGTGTGTCTGTATTTATTTTTATAGATGTTCTCATATATATATATATATATATATATATATATATATATATATATATATATATATATATGTATATATATGTACATATATATGGATACATATATATACGTAAATATATATCTATGTATATGTATGTATTAGTTGATCTTAAATGTCTAAGTAACTAGGTGAACGATATATATATATATATATATATATATATGCAGTTTTATTAGGTTAACACACGCCCACACCCACCCATATATATATATATATATATATATATATATATATATATATATATATATATATATATATGCAGTTTTTCGATTTCTACACTAAATATTATGAGACCGTTTTTAGTTTGTATATTTGTATAATTATATCCTCGTTATTTTCTGATGGGGAAATCAAGCTTCTTACTGCAATAGCTTAAAGTGTGTTTTGTTAGTATCTCATCTATTTTTTGCTAAATTATTTTACGATATAATAATGTCCCTGTAATATTTATTTCTAGGCATGTATTTATATAGTCTTGGAAGATGTTAACCATAAGCATTTTCTTGTAAAACATGTTACTCATTCGTTTAAAAAAATATTTTGAATGAGTCTTATAAACTCCTTCAATCGTGGAACAACATGTTATCTTGAACTAACAGTACTCCTAGGTTTTCAAGGATCATTAGTTATTTACAATGAAACAATCTTTTGAGAATTAAAAAAAAATCCAGTATATGCACTCATGACTAATCAGCAGTTAATATAAACCACCAATTTCTTTATATATAAAATCAAAATACATTCCGGAAAAAGGATTCAGTTGATTTTGGTTTACATTTTATTGCTTATAATTAATCAGGCTAAACTATTAATTTTATCATTTTTCTGGTGTGTAACATTCTGTCCTTCTCATCAATTATGTAAGAGTTATCTTTACAAATCTACAGCATTCAGATAATACTGGCCAATCGACAATATATATCCATCACCTTCTTTTTTTTCATTTTCATTCCATTCATATATTTACCTTATTATTTGTAAATAGATGTATATATTTATTAGTTTATTAACATGTGTAAAAAGCTTTTAATAATTACAAATAATACGTAAGATTTTATTATATGTCACTAATGTAGATCCGGAATTCCTCTATTAATATATATATATATATATTTATATATATATATATATATATATATATATATATATATATATATATATATATATATATATATATATATATATATATATACGTTCACATTCCCCTTTCACGATAAAGATATAACTCAGAATTAGATAGAATCGAGAATAGAGTCGACAACGGACAACGCCAGACCCAAAGTGGGTTTCGATGGACTGCATCTGATAAGGTTGTTCAGAAATCGTGTCTTGGCAGTCGGCTAAATTCAGTTAATGATTGTAGATGTAATATCTACTGCCTGCATACCAGCAGTAACTATCTTAGCTGTATGACGCGTTGCTTGGCAAATCGTAGAATGTAGAAATATAAAAATTATAAAACATCGAGGAATAGTCAATAGATTGTGCCGTGGCCCATATGGTTGGGTCGTCAGTATTGCACACTACATGAGTGCGACGACCTGGGTTCCCGCCTATGTCGGAGCACGTCACTGATGATATGCAGTACATCGAACCCCACTTTGGGTCTGGAGTTGTCCGTTGTCGATGTAATTGCTCGAGTTTATCTAAAGCTGGGTTCTATCTTCATCGGGAAATGTATGTGAACGGGCATTTATATATATGTATATATATATATATATATATATATATATATATATATATATAATCTCCTCTTAATGTCTAATATATATATGTATATATATATATATATATAAATATAAATAAATATATATATATATATTACTTTATAGCACATTAATTACATATTAATTTACATTCTACACAATATTCTGACATTTCTCCTGTTCTGAGATGGAACACGTACATCAGATCTGTTACAAACGCTGCTGGAAAACCTGTGAGGTCGTTCTATTTTCCTAGTAGATATCACAGCAAATAAAAATATATAAATATATCACTAATTTTATGTATGTATTAACATATATCTAATACATTATACGTGAGTGTGACGTAGCCTACACTTTAACCTACTCTTTGGATTTCCCAGGAAGAGTGAAAATATTCAAAAGCATTTAGATTATTTAAATTAAAATGAACGATTCTTATGTCAAAATCCCATTAAATTATTTTATGATATAATAATTTTCATGTAATTTTTATTTCTAGGCATGTATTTATATAGTCTTGGAAGATGTTAACCATAATAATTTTCTTGTAAAAAATGTTAGTCATTAAGCATTTTATTCTAAAATATGTTAGTCATTCGTTTGAAAAGTATTTGTAATGAGTCCTATACACTCTTGCAATCGTGGAACAACATGTTTTCTTGAACTAACAGTACTCCTACATTTTCAACGATTATCAGTCATTTACAATGAAACAATCTTTTGAGAATTAAAAAAAAAAACAGTATACGAACTCATGACTAATCAGCAGTCACCATAAACCATCACTTTTTTTTTAAATAAAAGATCCAAACACATTCCGGAAAAAGGATTCAGTTGGTTTTGGGTTTTGATTTTATTGTTTAAAATTCAGGTTAAACTATTACTTCTCTCATGTTTCTTTTGCGTTCTTAAGTCCTTCTCATAAATAATGTAAAAGTTAACTTTACCAATCGATTGCATTCAGATAATACTGACGAATTGACAATACATATTTATCACCCTCTTTTGTGTCATTATTATTCTATTCATACATTTACATTATTATTTGTAAATAGTTTTTTTTTATATATATTTTGTAGTTTATTAATATGTAAAAAAAGCTTTTAAAAATTATAAATATATGTAAGATTGTATCATATATTACTAATGTAGATTCGGAATTTCTCTATTAATGTATACATATGCATACACACACACACACATATATATATATATATATATATATATATACTACTTTATAGCACCTTTATTATTAATTTACATTCTAAACAATATTCTGACATTTCTCCTCTTCTAGGATGAAACACGCACATCTGATCCGTTGCAAACGCTGCTGGAAACCCTGAGGGATCGTTCTACCTACCTAGTAGATATCACACTGCTCATGCAATCTCCACCTGCATGAATTCTGAAAAAATGGAGTACCGTTTCGAAATCTGGGCAAGAGTTTCTAGAAACAGATTACCGTGCTTTGACGGTGTTTAAAATAGACTTCGTCACCTGGTTCATGAAGCCATTTTCTCTTCGTTGCCAGGTCTTTTCGACAGAAGAGATCTTGCAAGCCTGCATCTGCTACATCGTTATTTTCATAGCAAGTGGTCGTCAGAGTTCCAATCTGTGGGCTCTCTACTTACGGGACTTTTGCGAAAAACATTTCTCTAGCTGATCAATAATTTCCGCCATTCTTTACTAGTCTAAAATTAAACGTAGGTTCCATGAACAACGCTTCTTTTATTGAACTGTTCGACTGTCTAACACTAATTCGTTGTTGTTTTTTGCGACTGACTACAATATGGTTGCATTCAAGTCCAATGTGAACAAGCTCTTGATGAGCCGTTCCCTTTAGTAAACCGAGATTACCCAATTCATACTACTAACGATTACTCTGGGATTTCCCCATTGACTACTGTGCACTCATTAACACTTATCATCGAGTGGCCGTCGGGCCTTGACACTTAATGACCCTTTTATAAGCGAAAAACATCCGTTTGATAAATTCAACAATACCAATGACAGTACGATTTTTCTAAAGACAAACACTGTTTTCTTTGTCAGAAAAAATTTAAAACAACCAACATTTTCTGTCTTACAGACTATCAAACGTTTTATATTATTCCTTATTTAATACACATTTATTAGAATTTATGTTGGGTTTGTTAGAAGAAATCCTAATTACCATCATTCTTAAACGTGAACTTTTTAAGAAATTCGCATTTATTAGATATCTATTATATCAACAATAATCTGAAATATTGTATGTTAGGAATTATAATAGATATAACAATAATTAAAATCAGATATAAAATAACAGTTATATAGTTACAGTAACATCATATAAATCTAAAAAAAATGTTTCATGGTGTTATGCCTAAATCAACGCTCCACTCCGTTTGTTTCGTCTGTTTTTCTTTCTCCTTTTTCACCAAATTTTCACGATTATTTTTATTCCCATTTCTCTCCAGTTCTATCTTTCTCTATCCTTTATACGTCGTTTAAATGCTGTGCTCTCTGCAAATCTATTCATTTTTCAACGACTTTTTCTTCTGAATAATTGTATAGTTTCGCATCAAATCCGATATATCAATCATGGTTTATAACAGATATAAAAACTATACAACAGTCGATCTATTGTATATAATAGACGTTGTATAATATCTACCCGGATTAGTTGTCCATACCGAAATACATTTGACCTTTATTTTCATCATCAGCAATGTTAAAATAAAGTTGTTGATACCGCTTTTAGTAGAAAAAAGTAAGAATGTCACATGCGTTTTACTATATATGCACATATATGCAAGTTGAAATGCGAAATATCAATTTTATCTGGTTGAAATGTTTTTACTTCTAAGTGACATTGACCACACTTGTCTCCATCTTTTAATGGTTAAATTTTACTATGGTTCTCGCGGTAACAACGTCAATAGTTTAAATACTGGATGCTTTGGTTTCAATTCTTTTTTATCGCAGCCAGTCGTTTTATTTGTTTACTTGTGCCATCCTGTCTTAAATGCGAATATCTGCATGATTTTAAAAATATATTTACGTATTTTAAGGAACGCAGAATCTAAATATTGTTTTACAGGGTGTGAAAATATTTATTTTTTATTTTTAAATTCTTACGGTTTTTAAGATGATAAATATTTGTTTAGATATATTTTTGCTGGAAATCCCTCACGAATGAAGAGAAAATTCAATGAAAATAATGCACACTTTGCTTAAGTAAGTTTTTTTTAACTACAAGGGGCAAATCCTAAGTACAGTAATACTAGAAAAGCCTAGGTGGCCTAGTGTCAGGATTCTACGTCAGTTTTCTTTCTTTTTTTCATTTTTCCCAAGTAATGCGTAAATATTGCTCAAAATTCGTAAATTAAAAATATTGATAATCTAGACTTATTTTGATAATGCCATTTTTCTTTAAATTAAATTATTACTCATGTTCCCTTAGAGTTTTCTTTTCACTAAATACGTTTTACTGCATGTTGAAGAACTACTCTCTTTTGCTATAAATAATTCTCGTTGTACATATATATTTCAAGTTATAATCATTTATCGATTAGATTAATTAATTTACAACAAAAGCTCTTAAAGTTTCGATTGCGTGTGTTTTATTCTTTTTTCTTTAGAAATTTTTACTTAAACATTTACTGAATTGAAATATTTTTTTCTAAAAATTGTGACATCACGTAATAAAGGTTTATTTAAAACAAAAGAAAAATTTCCGTAACTTATAAAGTAAAATAAAACTATTAACTCTTGGTAACACATATACTTTCAAATAACACATTTTAAATATTTGGTCTCTCTGACTAAAATAGAATTTTCGGTTTTTTAAAACTTACCATTAACATTCGAAATGTCGGCCCCTATAGATTTTGAGGTATGTTGACAACGAATACACTAGTAACATTTACGGATGATTAGTAGTTTACCCGATATGAAAAAAGTTGGTATCAAACGTAAATGTTAATGTAATCCCTGGAAGTCATCTTTTTTACAACCGATGAATTATTCATTCACATGCGTAATTAAACTCCCAAACTTCTCCATGTTAAGACCGGCTTTCGGAAAAAACACCACCTAGCTTCCTATATTAGTGAAAGCTTCATGAATAAACACCCCATTTTTCAATTGGGTTTGGGTGTTAACTCATCAGCCCTAAGTTTGCGTCAACGCAAGTTACACGCATGCGCATTACTAACTACTCAGTCGTGAAAACAAAATGGCTACCAGGAATTACATTAAATTTTACGCTGGATATAAATGTGTTCAATATGGAAAAGAACTTATCAGCCCAAAATTTAACCGTGAAACCTGTTATCAGCATACCTGAAAATCTATGAAAGACAACATTTACAATGCTACGCCACGAGACTGAAATCAACTCATAGAAGTTTGGCACAAAAGTACTCATTCAAACATAAAAGAGAAGTTATTTTGCCTACTATTTTAAATGAAATTCAATAAAATAATTATTTGCTCAAATACAATAAATTATATAAAATGTATGTTCATTCACCCACCGCTGGTAGAAGTGTCAAACGGCAGGTGTCAAACAATTACAATATTGCAAGTATAATTATATTCTTTTTACATCGTATTTCGAAACCATCATATCCCAGAACTTTACGCTATTAATATTTAATTAAAATATTATATAAGTTACCCTAAGAATTATTAAAAAGAGATATACGTTTTAAAAAAACTTGATAGATTGCAGTGGTTTATCTATGAAAGAAAATGCTGCTGTACTTGGGTACCAAAAGTTTTAGTTGGTCTCTAATTTTTTCTTTCCATTTAGAATATGATCTACGAATTGAAAACTTCTGTAATACTGCATTTCAACCACGTGCTTTGCTTTTAGTTTGGAGAATCTTATTATGACGATATATCCATTTCATGATCAGTCTGCAACACTTTTCCTCAAATCGCCTCTCTTTTGCATTGGCACTGGTGCCATAAAATTTAATCGAGATCTTCAATTGCACAAATTTCTATATCGCCAGACCGTAAATTAAATTATTTACCTTATGAAGGTTTCCCGGACACTGCTAAAATTTTCGCAGTGTCGAATAGCTTCGTGAAAAAGCATTTTTGGTCTCTAGAAATGATGCTGTTGATATGGTCAATTATAATCTTTTACGAGAGGTATGGATCCATTGGTGGCGTTAATAATGAAGATCAAGCTGTAGAATTCCCTGTAGAATTCAGTCAAACCGTCTGAAATGCACACCATGAATTGATATTGAAGGAATTGGTTCCAGTTATATTATTAAGTAAGCTTTATCCCCCTACCTGTGTAATGGTCCATCATTACCAATAAAATATTTGAAGACTAATGTTCTGGATTCCATTATAGTAACTAGAAATTTTAAATGTAAAACTGTGTTAATTAATCGGATACCGTTATCCCTTCTGTCATGCCATTTCAGTTCAAGTGTTTTCAATTCCCATCCAAATTAGTTTTACCATATCTCTATGTAACGCTCAAACAGAAAGCTTCAAAGTTGTTGAACTTCATCGACCTTGCTTTTCTCATAGCCAGTTGTATGTTGGTTGCACACGAATTTTAGGTCCTGAAAAAATTACAATTACACGCTTGTTCAAGGTCACACCCAAAGTGTTGTTCACGTAGATACTTTTCAAAATGAATGCTAAAGGTGCATATACTTGTGTTTAGATATGAACTGCTGGAAACTAAATATTAATTCTCATTAACAGAATATATTACTAATGTCATCTAAATAGTTAAACAAAGGGAAAATTAAGCATTTTTGAAATATAGACTATGATATGAAATAGGAATTGTAATACTTACATCATATTTTGAAAGAAGTAGGGCAAAACGAACAAAAGATGTAACTAGAACAAAATGAAACTTACCTCATCCTCCTACCTCGTGTGGGGCAGGAAAAATAAGATCCTTATGAATTAATGTTTTGTTTCACAACAAGAACATTATGCATTGATACGGAATATTCAAACACATGAGAAAATGTAATTCGACTTCCGACAATATTATCATCATAATAAGAGATACGATATTGAGATGATAGGTCAACTATTAATGCACTTTGGCTGATTAAATAAATTCAAGTTTTACATAAATGATTCAATAAATTTTTATATACGCTTTATATTGTTAGTGACAAGCTTACTACTTTATTCTCAATTTTACAAACATAAAGTTTTAAAGTCCATACCAAAACATGTAAATTTCTATTTGTCTTTACAATCTGCGAGCAGTTTTCTCGAATAATTGCGACTGAGTAGCGTTTGTTACACTAATTTAATCCACGATATTCCGTAATTCATTTCTTTATTAAACTCGTATTGAGTGATATGTAAATGAAAACGAGTAAGTAAAAATAGATGGCGTAATCTACTTCTTCTCGAAGAGACGACTCCTAGATTATCGCTTGTCAGTGACCAACTTGCACATTATTGAGTGTCGATCGAATAAAAGGTCAATGGTTGGTTGTAATAACCTTGTGCTTTGGGGGAGCTGTTTTGTTAATATACATACATGAAAATTATCATATGTTTAGATTTAATTGTATCTATAGACAACTAAGCGTACACAATTACTTCGAAATTGTGCCTCTTTCTTGTTTGTAGGTCTTCCGCGCTCTCTCAAACTCACATGGTCAAAAAATATACCTTATACTAATGCAAGCGTTGACAATCGTTTCACTATAAAAATATAATTAAAAAGTAATAAATAAAAAAACGAAAACTAAACATAAAGCAACAAAGAAGAAATAAAAATATACGAAATACTAAAATACAAATTAACGACGTCAATGATATATTTTATTAATGTGTTTTGAATAGATTTAATATTAACGTCGAAAGCATTTTTCTTAGATAATAGAACAGCTTCGTCTTAAAACATAAACTTGTTTTGATCTTAATGAATAACATTTACTATATGTGGCAGGTTTCTATATATTAGATTATATATAGCTTATGTCAGCGTATGTGAGATTGTTTCTGATTGTAGATTTAGTGTAGGCAAGGTTGTTTAGATCAGTGTATGTAAGATTGGATTGATCAGTGCATGGAAGATTTATATCAGTGTATGTAAGATTGTTTCTGAGTTGTATATTTACTATGGCATATATATTTTCCTTATACATTATATAATTACAAAGATAATTAAAAAAAGGATACGAAGCCGTACTAGAGGAAGATAAATCACAATGGAACTTCTCCCTCGCATTTTGCTGTAAACCAAACTAAAACTAACATGCGACGGACTGCTTTCATTGAATCTAACAACTTGAATATCTGCAACATAGAGATGAAACTTTCATTTTCTGAATATATCAGTTCAATTATAATAACAATGGGGCGGAATAAAACTTTTTTGGAACGTATTTCGTAATATTTTTATTGAATGAGAAATACATATATAACGGAAATGTAATTAAAATACATTGCTACGTACATATAAACTATAACAAAACAATTAGAAAATAGCAAAAGTGTTCAGTACATAAAACAATACTACATTTTAAGTCATTATATAATTAGAGAAATTATCAAAACATTAGGGCCAATACTTCTCATAAAATAAGACACGTCTGATAAACTGGATGATACATTTTATTAATGACGGGATACCTCATGATAGCACTGACCATAGCAAATAATGAAATATCTTAAGGCATCAAACTTTTTACAACATTTTACTACCAAATCTGAAATATCTATCATCAACTAAAGTGTTTAAGAAAGAGCAAGAAACTTCATTTCAATGAATTTTTCACCAGCTCCAAAAATGGGCCACGGTTTGTGTAATATAGATGGTGCATTTGTATCTTACGCACACTCTTTACATCGATGAACCCAATTTGTTTACCCACCCCCACGCCTTTCTAATATACTAAACTCTGCATTAAGCTTTTTATTGTAATTATAACTGGGTGGCCCATGTGAAGTATTCTTTTCTGTAACCATTTCGCAACTACTACGCTCTC
This sequence comes from Euprymna scolopes, assembly GCF_053919585.1. NCBI lineage: Eukaryota > Metazoa > Mollusca > Cephalopoda > Sepiida > Sepiolidae > Euprymna > Euprymna scolopes. The sequence goes on along the minus strand of NC_136486.1, from coordinate 120,590,405 downwards.
ACTATATAATAAAACCCCATCACATATTGAATAGATCTTCAGCACATTTTCCTCATTTGTTACAATTTTTCCGTTCATGTCTCAAATAAAATAATCATTTTAGCTTCCTTTTTGATGTTATTTTATGTAACTGGCAATTCTCTTACAATGTAGTTTATCATAATTTTCGCCCTATAATCAGCTCTGATAGATGCAATAATAGATTTTTCAAATTTGTGTCTTCTTTAATCGGTACGAGTCTTGAGAAACTGTTCGTTTGGACCATGTTTTTAGATGATAGATGTTTTATGTAAAATTTATAATTGAGAGGAATGGTACACCATCTAAAATACGATGTGTCGTATTAACGGATAAGCAATACTTCGACCCTAAAGATTATGATTAGAGGTTTTTGATCAGTTCTTAGCATAAGCACCTGTCGTATATATCTATAAAATTTCGTTATGGCAAAAATGATAACCAGAGCCTTTTTATAGATATGTGGATAACTCCTCTCTGCTGGATGAAGTGTTCTCGACGCGTGTGCAATAGGTTTCCTTGACTCATCTGGCACTTTATGTTGGATACACGCTCCCACACCATATAAACTGGAATGACTTGCCACTACAATATCCAGTTTTGGATGGTAATATGTTTAAATAGATTGGATGTAAGTATTTTCTTGATTCCACCAAGAGCTTTGTGCATTATCTTATTTCAATAGTTCATTCAACCGATCCCTCAGATTGGGAGATCCTTTTATGAACGCTTGATAGTAATTAGTGAGCCCGCGAAAATTTGTAGCGTCCCCATGTTAGTGGACCTTGGCATATCGCTAATTTTGATGGACCTGTCCGGATCTGGAAGTCTGCCGTTTTTGTTGATTATTTATCCTAAATATTTTATTTCCTCCAAACAAAACTCGCACTTTGACTCTTTGCCTTTAAACCCAAAGTCATAATTTGTTTTAACTATTTGAATGAGTTGCTCTTGATGTAAATCGACTGTTGCGCTTCTTTCTAAGATATCTTGTAAGCAGGTGTACACAAAGTCCACATCATTCTACCTGATGTCCATAACTTGTTGAAAAATGGCTGCTGCCAGTTTAATACCAATCGGACGTCTGTTGAATTTTAATAACCCTCCATGAGTGTCTATCTAGAGTAAATTCGAACATTCCTCTCCGACGGGGATTTGAAGGTAAGCCTCCGGTAAGTCGAATTTTGAAAACATATATTCGCTAGTTTCTTCTAGGTAACAACTTCCTCCAGACTCGGCAACGGGTAAGGGTAATACTTAATCATCAAGTTGCCGAAAAAACAGTGCAGACTCTGATTTGGTTTGAAGTCTTTTGATGCACACAATCAGGGCAGCGCATGAATTAGATTCTACTTCCCATATAATTCTCAAGGAATTAGTTTCTCCGTTTGATATAATTTTCAAGTTTCGAGTCTGTAGACCGAACATTTACAGAGGTATTTCGTAGGGAAGTTTACACAGACAGACAGAAAGACACACACACACACACAATATGTTCACTTTTATAGATATATAGTTACGTCTCTCTCTCTCTCTCTCTATATATATATATATATAAATATATATGCTTATTTATCTATATATATCTCTCTATCTCTGTCTCTATATATTAACACACACACACGCACAAACACACACACACACACGCATATATATATATATATATATATATATATATATATATATATATATATATGCACATATGTGCATGTGTGTGCGTGTGGTCGATTTGGTTTCAGATACACATATAAGTGTGAGTGTGTATATGTCGTAATAGAGAACCTTGGTGCTTATATTTTGTCCACCCACCCTGCACCGACCTATTCCTTTCTTTGTCTATGTAAATAAAAAATATTGGTCGTATTTGCCCACTCATAAAATACGTTTAATGTGATATTTGAATTTGTTCTGATTTCATATGCTACAGTATAGGAAATTGGTGATTGCAAAAGCAAAGAAAAATAGTTGGCTACTATCAGCTAAGATAAAAACCGAAAACAAAACTATAGCATTCAATACTTATGACCTTACCTTAGTACCAAAGTTACACGCATATGAACTGAATAAAAATAAAAAAAAATAAAGGAATAAGAATGTACAACCTGTAAAAACAATCAGAACCTTTTTTTAGTTTTGGAAGAGATAATGTTTAAATACATGAAGTCAGAAAAACGCGACAGTCTTTTTAAATATTAGACTATGTAGAAGGGGGCGCCCGGCATTTCACGGCTTTTCCCGATCGTAAAATGCGCTTAAATATTATGTTTTAGTTTGCCAAGATTTTTTATGTATTATTTTTGAGTCATGACTTCCCAAGTAAAATAAAGGCGTATTTGAGTGCCAACAGCTATTACAAATAGGAAACTGATAGCAAAACTGTAACATTCAAAGCTGGTTAATGTCACCACTCTGCCAAGGTTCCCCGCATATAATCGCATGAAAAGTAATCTAAAATAAATGTAAAAAAAAATGGTTCACTTTTTATTTTTTCAATTTTTAATTACTTTTGATCATTTGAAAAAGTATTTTAACCAGATAACAACCACTTAAATGCTAAACATCAATCATCTGAGAGTGTAAGAAATAGAATTTTAAAATATGGAAACAAACGGACTAGCGAACAGAAAGAGTGACTTTTATGTATCATATATTATTATTATTTAGATACCTACATAAACAAATAAAGAGGATACACACACTCATATATATATATATATATATATATATATATATATATATATATATATATATATATATATATATATATGCGTGTGTTTGTGTGCGTGTGTTTGTGCGCGCGTGCATATGTGTGTGTGTCTGTGTGTGTGCATGCGACAGGTTTTAATGAATATTAACCAATGTTCTACTCTCCCATAATTTTAGTCTACTGGGAATCAATTGAATCGAATATTTTTAATCAAATCTTTTGATTGCCTGCTATAATTAGGCACACCACAGAGTGTCCGGACAGAAAGTTTTCCACGGTTATTTAATCCACAATATATTGGTGTCTATATTGCACTGTACCGTAGATTCTATAAAGTTTATGTAAGTGATGACCTTAACAAATGTTTTAATTGCAAAGATAAGACATCATTGGCAAATTGTGCTCTAAATAGAAATATTCATTTCATTTGATTCACTTATGAAAGAACGGACTGCCTATTTGTTGAACTTGTATTTACACAATTATTTGAAGTAAAGATTACCGTACAAAAGGCAAGTATTCTTGTTCAATTGTTTTATGAATAGAAACATTTTTTTCAGAACTAGCCCCCATCATACAAAATTACCCACAGTTTATTTAATAGGCTTGGCATATTTTCTTGTGTGGTGATAAAATATCTCAAATGCCTTTGTAATTTTAGACTGTATAGAAATGTTAAATTTCGGTAAACGGTATTTGTTTTAAAACTAGTTAGTTTACATTTCAATTACTTATAATTATCATACACATTTAAGTAAAAATGTCATGAAGTACCTAGGTGTAAATTATTTTTAATATTGGCTCAGCCGTGTTTGAGTTAATAGAACACGATCTCTCACACGCATATACACCCACACACACAGTTTATATATATATATATATATATATATATGTGTGTGTGCGTGTGTGTATGTGTGTATATGGGTGTGTATATGGGTGCGTTTTATTTCTCGTAATCTGACCTCAACTATACACACAAATTCCAATTAGCAAAATCGTAATTAAAACTGAAGTGTTTATTTGTCTTTGGCGATATTATCGACATTTATTTCAATGAAAGAAAGAATTGAACTTTTTATGGAGCATTCAGTTTAATTTAGGCTGACGTTTGTTTATTTTGCAAACAAAGAAACTATTAGAAATAACTTTTTATGTTATAAAATCAGATCGATATTGAAAACCACATATTTTATTTCCTTCGGTATAATCATACAAATCAAAAAATATTGCATTCATGAATGTTCATGCTGTTTTTTCATTAAGTTTATTTTGAATTCTTTATTTGTTTTTGTGTTCTTTATTTTCTAATTTTTTTTATGATTGTAATAAGACTAACATTTATGATCGCTGCTTGTTTACAAAACCATTACGACTTCTGCAAACGATATATAATTACTCTAGAAAATCTATTTGGTGAATGTATAATTACATAATGTATCATATATAAACAGTTGTATTTAACAAAAAATATTTAGTTTTTATAAAATAAGGAGACTTTCCTTTTCATACTTTATCATATAATGCTAGAAACTAATAGGAGTGTACATATTGATCTGTCTCAATTTATTGCAGAAAATATAAGCGGAAGCTTATTCAGTCTTATTTTGAATATTGTTCTCATTTTGGATTATATTAACACAATATAATTTGCAATAGCATTATTACGATTTCTCGCACTGATTGTCAATTACAACTGAGTGTTTTCTTAGTATGTGATCGATTGTGTCATGGACCCTGATGTAATTTCTGTAATTTCTCTGTCAACCATGATGTTATAAATGTTATTAAATCACTACCGGTCAATCAACAATAAAAGAAATCCGTAATATTTTTAAAAGAGTAGTAAATCATAGAAAATATAAACTCTAGGAGAAATATTGACCAATTAAAAAGGTCGGTTGATAATTATTGTCGCTTTTCGTAACAATAGTTAGAGCATACAAAATCTGTGACACTATATTTCATTAGCTGCTTTATTAAAATCTTGTCGTAAATCTCCGTCTACACATATGAATGAACTGCTATTCTAAAACTGTCGTCAAATTTATTCAATTTATGCTCTATATTTATGGTAAAATGCATATACTAATGCCAATATTACACAAATCAAGCTATTTATTTAGTGGTTTTACATTTCTAGTATAAATTACGGAACCTTAGACCGGTTATATCTGTGCTGTCATACTATTTATCTATATAGAACGTGGCTTATTCTTACATAAAGTGAAATAATATATCCTAGTTTAGCTCCGTCATTAAATGCTTAGTCAGCATCATATGCCGTAACGTGCGCGCCAGATTAGCGTAGTGTGACGGAATTGAATCCATATATATAAATCAAACTGAGAAAAGTTAAGTAGAAAAGAGAAGAAAATTAAATCGACGCCTAGCGATTGAGTATCAGCGGTAGTCTATTATTCTTACATCTTCAAAAGTTGTTGACATCCTGTAAACTCGGGAGCACGGATAATCATTCCGGCTGTGTGTCCTATACATCAATTGAAAATGTCTCGAACGACAATTGTGTTGTTTGTTTCGGAAAATGCCGGCTACGGTGATCCTATGCGATTTCAGTTTTTGTTTTAAATAAATGTTTCTGTAACAGTAAATAAGGTTTAAATAGCAGAAAATGTTATAGAACGTATTTAGAATAATAAAAAAGTTGCGTTACAGCATTTAAAACACGTTGGGTAAAAACCCAAAGTGTTTAAATGTTGTAACGCAACTTTTTAACAAACAGAAAATTACGTGGCAATTATGTATTGATTGTTCTTTTTGTGCTACATATGTTTGTGGTTAATCCCGTGGTTAGAGAGTTAAGAAAAGATAGTTGGATAATCACAGAGGGAGAAGAGAGAAAGAAAATAAGATATATGCCTTTATAATATAGACGTGTTTGACGCCTCTGTGAGATAGCTAGGCCAATAAATATGATGTATACAACAGTTTATCTAATATGATTTTAAGGTCTATATCTGATGACGGGTCTATTAGTAACAATAAAATATGAACCAATTCTTTTACATCATGACGCTCAACATTGTCGGTGCGGACACCAGCAAAAGGCACACTCCGTTTCAAAGTTTCCTTTGTGCTTCCTGCGTTTAAAGTTTATTTGCTATTTAAAAGAAAACCACTTTACCGTGAATTATATTTTGATCTAATCATTTATTTCCGAGCGAGATAATTCTCGGGGCTCACAAACTCGCCCAAGTCTACATTTTTCTGACACGTCTTCTCTGATTTTTACGGATGTCAAGTCAAACGCTGACCTGCAAAACCCATATCTGTTCGCTAACGCCTTACGTACCGAACTGAACTCTACTCACTATCCACATGTATAGCAGTTTCAATATTTTCTTGCATTGGTTCTCTGACGTCACCAATAAATCTTTTGCATTGTTTATCTACATTCCTGTGCATGTATGTTTTGAAAACTTACATTCTTTTACACCAAATTAAGATTTCTGATATATATTTTACATACATTGTTTATCATGTAAATACTTAATAATGTTCGATAACATTCCTTCTATAATACAGACATCTTCAGGCATTTTCTGAGTTTAGCAACGCAATAAACCTTCCATTCCAAATTATCAAAACTGTGTGACATATTTTTTTTTATCCCTGTCTTATCTCTCTTCTTACAATTCCTTAAATCTCCACACCTCGCCGGGTTAATGAAATTACCAGACCCAATCCTTATTTTTTTCATTTGGTTGATCTTTACTCTATGTACCTCCGTTTTCTAATCAGATCGGCTCTCCTCTCTGGTCCAATGAGATATTCCTTCAAAGGTGTAGGTTACATTTTTCCCATGATGAAACAGAGGATGTTTTTTGCTTCTTATCAACTCCATGATTCGATTGCAATTCTGACACTTCCTCTTTCAAGGGTGTGAGTAACAACTTAGCATCTTGTATCTTACTTATTGACTTCATGAAAAGATTCCACCTCCTTTATTGGGCATTTAATACAACACAGTCATTATGTATTTTTAACACAGTATACACACCGAGATAAACATTTAAAGAGTAACTGTTGTTTTCTCATAGATTGAAGCCCGAAATTCTATATGCTATCGTTTCATATTGATGCTATTTTTGTAAATTAAACTACGAAATGAAGCGAGAGCAAAATGCGGCCCACTTTTTGTTCGCAGTTTTGAAGAAGAAAAACTGAGTAGTTGCATATTTAAACCAAAATTCACTATGGGTCAATGCAGGTAACCCTATTATCCACACCCCCCACCCCCACACACAATGATATGTGGTTTGCTTGAAGCATTGTGTAAGATAGTTATGTAGAAGAGATTTTGAAGGCTATCACAATGCGATGGATGGAATATAGATGGTGTGTGTGTGCGCGCATGTTTTCATATATATATTATAGATATATATATATATATATATATATATATATATATATATTAAAGTGAATATATATATTTATATTTTACATATATTTTTGATCTGCAAATTATCACTTGTTTTTGTATTTCTTCCCCAACACCGACTACATTCCAATCCTCGCATCATGAAAGCATACTAACTCTCTTCTACACACACACACACACACACACACACACACAAACACACACACGCATATATATATATGTATGTGTGTGTGTGTGTGTGTGTATGTAAAGACTGCGAAAGAGAGGAAGCTAATAGAGAATCAAACGCATTTGTTTATATTAAGTATAAAGTGTGTTTATTCACACTTACCATATATATATATATATATATATATATATATATATATATATATATATATATATATATATATACGTGTATATTTACTATAATAATTATAATATACATATCCGATAACATAAGTACCTTATATATCAATTTATTATAAAAACCACGTTAGCGTTTATAATTTAATTTAATTTATTAGACTAAATAGAGTGTACATAAATATAAAATAAGTAGTGATATAAAATATATGTATTAAACATCATCCGCTATGTGGATGATACTTTCTTTTTAAGTTGTGTCAACGTACTTTGTTTGCAACAAAATATCAGAGAAATTGTAAGAATAAATTATTCTTCCGTTGTGTGAGTAAAAGATCTAAATCAAAAGCTTTTGGATTTAATCGAGGGAATCAAATCTTATTCAGGCATACAAAATATAATTGAATTTCAATGCAATTGATATATATATATATTTATATATATATATATATATATATATATATATATATATATATATATATACATATATATATATATATCAGATGTTTTAATCATAAAACAATCGACCTTTGAATGAACACAAACGGAAAATAGAAGTCGTTTTTTTTTCTGAGTTGAAAACGGATGAATAATCCAATTATTTCTGTAAACTTATACAGAAAATGCGATAACATTGCTAAAAGATACTAATGCTAAATGTTATGTCGTTGTTATCATGAATACATTATTAAATTAGAATGAAGTAAAAACATGTTTACTATGTAACTAATAAAAACACACCAGGCATAGACGAGTATATAGTTATTACAGAAAATTTAATTCAATTACAACAGAAGAATACAACGTGACCGTTTGCATGTACATGCGTCTGCATTTATTCATCATGACAGAGGACTCCTCTTTGTGTATTAAGTGGCATTTGATAGAACGGCGACATTACGTAATTTTCCATCCTCATAGAAATTTCATTTAATAATGGGACTATCCTGCACATGAAAACAGAGAAACAGTCATATACTCTTTTATGACAAAACAAGAATTTATGAATGTTTTCAAAATATAATATGGACATATATCTTTTAATGTATCTGTGGATAAGTTCTTTCTTGATGCGTATATGTAAGTGTTGTTCTATATGTCTTTTACGTTTATCATATTTTCCTAATTTTTAACAATTAAATTACATTTTAATTTATAAGAAAGGAGGCCCTATATATATATATATATATATATATATATATATATATATATATATATATATATAATTACGTTGTAAAAATAAAATTCACTTTTTATTTGTATATATATATATATATATATATATATATATATATCTATTCTCAATTCCCACTCTTTTTTATTCAAATCTAAACTCTCGATACACTTTAGGAGAGGGGGGGGTCAAAAACGTAAGCTGACTCCCACATTGTTCCTCTCTTCTCCTCTTCACCCCTTTGACTTTATTTTAAAAAAATTAAATCATAAATTTTAAAAATCTTTCCTTCATGATGCGATATATAAATGTTGTACCCCTCCAAAAATTATTATATATATATATATATATATATATATATATATATATATATATATATATATATATACATATATATCATGTGACAAGGGAAATCAGCATATTCATCATGTGTACATTTTCTCCTATGACAAAATCTGTGTGTATTAATATAGCAATATTAAAGTGGTGGCGAATGTTTGTATAAAACATTGCAAGTTTATCAATGCCCCAATGTAACATACTATCATCTTGACGGTTTTTCTTTTCTATATACTGATTCGGATAGGTGTAATCTAACCACACTTATAAATTGTGATACAACCAATCAATCTCCTTTGCATGAGTATATAAGTCTTAGTTCTTTGGTGAAGCACACTTATGGATTGATATCGTCTGTTATTCTTTTAGCATAATTCAAATTCTTTGTAACTAAACAAATAGATAATTTTGTGAGTAGCGTTTACAGTTTTGATATGAACTTGTAAAATAGCATTGCTGAACGTGCACGTTCCGTTGGGCTGATTATTATCGATGCTAATTAGCAATACACCTGTTCCTCATCTGATGACTGAGTTGGAATTCGTGTTGGTCTCTGTAACAATGAAAAGTTTTTTTGCAGCGAAAAATTATAGCTGATTGTATACACCCCCACACATACACCCCTCTCACACAAATGTATGTATGTATATATACATATATATATATATATATATATTATATATATACATATATATATATATATATATATATATATATATATATATATATATAGGGGTTGTTTAATAATTATGTTAAATACGTTTTGCTAATATTTATTAAATGCATTAAACAATATCGATCACCCAACCGTCAATATAAACAATAGTATTACTGGATATAAGCTATCCACACTTTGTTCAATGTAACTGCTGTGCGCATCAATGACCTGCTGCAAATGTTTGGTGACTGTTCTACACTAGTCAGAAACGACTTTTTATTGGGATTTATCCTGTTCCTCATTTAATTGTTGTTCAAAGCTTCCAGCTTTTTATAGTGGGAAGGTGAGACTTACTATCCAAGAATGACCAAATATCAAAATCCAAAGAGTTTAGGTTTGAAGATAATGATGATATTATTTCTTAAAATAAATTTTGAAACATTTTTCTCAAAGCATACTTGTGTTTTCCCATCCATGAACAGGTTTGGTTATCATTTCACTGAAATTTTTAAACGACTTCTTAATGTACAGTGCAACAATAATGATTAAATTATGGCCTTTACAATAATTTTCCTGGTTCGATTTCACATCATCATCTACAAAAACAATATTGATTTCTCCCAACTCTGTTATCGCGGTCCAAACAATCACCATTGTAGCGGTTGCCCCCGACTAAAAAATACGTAACAAAGCATCACAAGTACGAAATCATATCTTAACATTTGGGATGGAAATACATTGTTGGACATCGAATTTCTTCTCGTCGCAGAAACCAAATTTGGTCGCGAGCAAGCTGTGATTTTAGATAAGATGGTTCCTGCTCTTTGGCTCTGTTTCTGGACAGAACGTTCAGATGAGAGATGCTGCCTGAAGTAATTGTCTTTCAAGGCCAGTCAGACACATGGTCGACATAGTTTCAATGGATATTTTTCCTTTTTCTTTCAGATTTCTAGGAGATCGTCCTAGATTCCTCTTCAGTTTTTCCCTTGTAGATGTTATCGGATGTATGTTCTAACAGAACAATGCCGAAGCTGGCCAGATGCGTCAATGATCTCATCATGAGATTTTACGTTTTAGTGCTATCCATCTTACCTTAGGTTAACAGGTCAGGGCTTCGCAATGTTTGCTGCAGACTTTTAGGATTTGCAATAGCTCTAAAATTACAACTCGTTTTGCTAAACCATGCAGCATATTCTAAAAAGTAATCATTCAATTAAGCTTTATCCATATACACCTGTAAATTATCATAATTCATGAAAAATTATCAAATATAGATAATAATACAAAGTTATAACGGTAAATACTGAACATCCTCTCTCTCTCTCTCTCTCTATATATATATATATATATATATATATATATATATATGTGAGGAAACAGTTAATAAAATATGTTAAAACCACTTTGAAATGAGTTAAAAACATATTTAATCTGAAAAGGAAGCACTAGATAAATGGATAGTCCTTACTCAACGGAGTTTCGAAGAAATACTTTTCTTCTCATCAGAGGGTAGGAATTAGTAAAATGCTGGATCGGATTTTGCATGCAGAAGTATTTGATGAAACAACAAGTAAGTTAAATATCTTACTTTAAAACAAAAAAATAGTGAAGCAGAGGGAATATGGTGAAAATAAAGGTGATTACACATAAAGTGATAGTCTGGTGGAAGATAAAAAAATCCAGTGACGGTAAAATCCAAATGTAAAACTTCAAGAAAGTTAAAATAATTTCCATTTGTACAAGAAAAATCCAAGGAAATCCCGTAATGGGAAGAAGATGGTCCATAATAATCTAAAGGCAGAAATCCATGGAATAATTCACAAAAATGTGTACAAGGAAAAAAGAAAAGATTCCAATAATATTAATAAAAGAAAAATAGATATGATTTTCACTCTGCTTCCGAGACATAAATATAAATCAGAAAGTTCAATAAAGAGAAAGAGGAGAGAGAAAAAAAGGAGAGAGAAAAAATGACGATAAAGTTAAATATAAAATATAAAATAAAGGGAAACCAATGTCAAAATAAACCAGACAAGAAATGTTAAAGGCGCGAAAACATACATAGGGCAAAATAATATAGGGATACTAAAATGTACAGGCCATAACTTAAAAATGTCAGCAAGAATTGTTAAAAGACACTAAATAGAAAAAAAATAAATTTAAAAATAATAAAAAATAAATAAAATAAAAGAATTAATAAATAAACAGAAAATAGATACTAAATAAAGAATAAATAAATAAATAAATAAATATTATTATATATTTATATATATATATATATATATATATATATATATATATATATATATATATATATATAAATTAAATGGATGGTTTATTTAAAAAATAACTATTATTCGACTGTGTTACTACTCGGTCTGCCATTTTGAAATAACGAAAAATAACGATTCTTACTACACGTACTTATACAACAAACTTTTTTTTTACAATCGTTAAAAGAATAACGCACACATTATAAATTAAAGAAATAAAGCCTATGTAAAAAAAATATTTGTACTTATGCATTTAATGAACCATACGTAACTCATTTGCGTCTCGGATTTCTCCGGAATATGACATCCAACAATTTTATCGGTGTATGCGTGGTCCTTCTGGACATAACCAATAACGAAACAAAAAACCCTACTTGCCGAAAATCGGCAATGTATATATATATATATATATATATATATATATATATATATATATATATATATATATATATATATATATATAATGGATAATTACATTTTTAAAAATATTTTTAGAAAATATATATATATATATATATATATATATATATATATATATATATATATATATATATATATATATATATATATATACCGCTCCTCATGTGGGGGTACCGGATTGGTTAAAGGGAGAATTATTCCCAAGTCTCATTTATGTAAAAATGCACTTTCTTAATTAATTGAATTCGTGCAGAACATATCGCTTAAACCAAAACAAAGAAACACACACACACACACACACACACACACACACACACACACACACACACATATATATATATATATATATATACACTTGTGCCCGATATTATTCATACCCCCCTTGAAAATTGAGTTTATTAGGTGTAACTTTTGTAAGAATTTATTGTTTACGTCCATATTGATACATATTCTTAATAAACCTCTTCTGATCATTTTCGTCATTTTAAAATCTCGGGATACTTATAATAAAAGAAATATACAGCTATTTATAAAATCTGCAATGTTCAAAAATAATCATACCCCCTTATTTTTTCAGTATTAATCGAGTTTCTGACTGTTTGTTTTCTGCTTGATTCTTATTTTGTATGCTTTTATACAACCTTTGATTAATTTCATTTCGTTTTTTGCATTTTTCAGAAATTAAAATGATATCAACTGAAAACCAATAAAAGAATAAAAATTATTAGAATGGGGAAGAAAAAAGAGCTTAGCAATGATCTTAGGACTAAAATTGTGAATTCACATAAGGATGGTTTAGGTTACAAGTCAATTTTCAAGAAATTTGAGGTCCCTACAGCAACAGTACAGAGCATCATCAAAAAATTCCAGAGCCACCACACAACAAACAACTTGATTGGTAGAGGAAGGAAAAGGAAACTGTCTGCTAGAGCCACCAGGAATATTGTAAGAAGTGTTAATGCAAATCCAACCACCACTAATAAGGACATTTTAGAAAATCTGGAGTCTTCTGGCATAAAAATATCAAGGCAAACATTGCAAAGGACTCTGCATGAAAATGGTCTGAAAGGAAGAAGACCAAGAAGGACTCCATTGCACACCGGAAAACACCTTGCAGCACGTCTAAAGTTTGCTAGGACCCATGTGAATTCTCCAGAGTCCGTTTTCTCAAGTATTTTGTGGACTGACGAAACAAAAATTGAATTGTTTGGCCATATGGATGCTTCTTACGTTTGAAGGAAGAAAGGAGAAGCTTACAACCCAAAGAACACCATACCCACGGTGAAATATGGTGGTGGTAGCCTAATGTTTTGGGGCTCCTTTTCGGCTAGTGGTCCAGGTAGTTTGGTCAAGATAGATGGAACCATGAAGAAGGAGCAATATTTGGAGATACTCAAGAAAAACATTAGACAGGATGCGGAGAAGCTCCATTTAGGACCAAACTGGGTCCTTCAACAGGATAATGATCCACAACATACTGCCAAAATAGTCAAGAAATGGTTTGAGGATGATCAAATTAATGTTTTGGAATGGCCTAGCCAGAGTCCCGACCTGAACCCTATCGAAAACCTCTGGCACATATTGAAAACTGAGGTTAAAAAGCGGAAACCTAGAAATTTGAGGGATTTGGAGAACTACTGCATTGAAGAATGGTCAAAAATCAGTGTTGATGCTTGTAAAAACCTTGTTGATAAATATCCCAAACGGTTACAGGCAGTTATTAAGAATAAAGGGCATGCTATTGACTATTAGTAAGAGAGGTATGAATAATTTTGAACTAGTGCCATTATTGTTTTTCTTTGTATAATGTTTCAAACTTGCATAATTTATTTATTTGTTGAGTTTAAATTAAATGCTTATGCTTGATTTATTGTTTGAAATCCCTTTAATATTGTCTACCTTCTGGTTTGAGCAATATTCTTATAGAAATCTCAAAGATCCGAGGGGTATGAATAATATCGGGCACAAGTGTATATATCTCAGCTAATCTCTACATCAGCTAAGAAAATGGAAAAACAAAAATGTGTACTCATACGAAATCTGATTATTATATTATATATATATGTATATATATATATACATACATAAACCTATATATATATATATATATAAATATATATATATCATACGTATTTTATTTCAAAAATCAACCAACGTTTTTATTACGGAAAAGACATCTGACTTTTATATCACATACGCCAAGCGTTCTCTTCCGGTATATCGAAATAACACCGCATACTAACTCGCTGGCAATTTCCTAATTGTTTTTTTTTCAATTTCACATGATTAATTTTAATCGGCTATATATTTGTTTTTTTTTTCATAATATTGCTTTGTAACTTGACTGTCAAACCTTATCCATACGTATCTTATAATATATGTCTATTTTCCTATTTGTGCATTGAGTAACACTTGAAAACTCACTTCATCCAACCAATTTAGTTAGATTTGCGCATTATATTCTCAGAGAAAAGTTCAATTTTTAATTCAACACAAGCATATTTTATTTAGGATATAAATCTCCAAGATTCACTGTGAGATTTCTAAGTGAGTATTGTACGGTCTGCTTTTGTAGGTGAAATTCTTAAGCATGGCGACATCTAAAAAATAGTAGATATAATAATCGAAATTATATATTTTAGACTCAAATAGAGATAAAGTAATGCATTTCATAGTCAATAAGCTTGTACAATAAAACAGAAGTATACAATTGCATGCAATTTGAGAAAATAGCATGGATCATCAATTTTGATGCGATACACTATGAATCATTTTGTCTGATAATTGAATATAATATGATAACATTTGGTATGCTGAGCAGATTATATTTTGTTAAACTGACAACCCCTAGTCGATGAACTTTCTAGAGTACGTAAAAGTGTCTCTTTTCTTTGAGTCAACTTTGATATTTTTTTGTTTTGAAAACCGCCGGGAAGTTCCTTTGAAGCTAGTAGATTCAGGAAATGAATCAAAGTCTACAAAGACCGATTTTTATCTCTCCAATTTGAATATCTACGGGCGAAATGTCAACGATGAAAGTTTAAAGCGCATGTCTATTTTGTTTGTATTATATGTAGAATGGTAAATGTAAGATGAAATAAATATAAAAGTATATTACACGAATTGAAAACAAGAGAACATAATACTCCGTACATAAAAAAATATAAAAGCAATAATATAAAATGAAAACATGTAGAAAGCATGCATCAGAATACATTATAAGAAATGTACAGACGATCAAAAGGAAGGCGACCAATTATTGACATTTTAATGAAAATTCCTAGATTAATATTTGATAAAAGTTATCGAACACATAAACACGCGTTTTTAATTCGTTTTAGGCCAGTTCACTTCGTTGTACTAATGCCGTTTTTCAGGGAGTAAATATAAGCTAATCATTTAACGATAAAAAAGTATACCATTTATAATCAATTATTACACTGTAAAATTCACAAGAGAAACTAATTAATACAGATTGAAAACCTAGAGAAAAAATATAAGATATAAAGTGAGGTTAAAAAAACAGTATTAATATATAGTTACAGACCAGTAAAATGATGGATGTACTCTACTTACATTCTAGAACGAAGCTGTTCAAACCTCCTTTTGTTTCCGTGACGGAGTATTAAAAGTGCCGAAATTGTGTGGCCTGTTCTCCCTGCTATTTCGTTCTCTCGGTAGTAATTATGAAGCAAGTCAGTCTCTAGACTGCGGTTAATTCCATTGCTCAACTAAGTTGTAATTCATGATCACCATTTGATATACATTATAAAGAACCACTCGTCTTGCTAAAACCACTCTCATAACAATCACCTCTCCTCTCTGTCTGTGATTGTTTTTACTCATGTTATCCCCTTACAAGTCATATCGCCACTTGGACGTAATGGGATTCTATACAGAACCATGCATAGAGAGATTAAGAAGACATTGGTTTATGTTACATTTGAATTTCCGCATATTAGTAGTCAGGAAATCATATTGCAAGAGCTTGTCAGGGATATGTACATCGAGGGGACACCAGTGCAACGATTTCTTCGAGGCACATTACATTAAAATTCTTGTAAAACAGGCACAGAGATTCAACATTGCGGCGCGGAGAGATGGGGCGAAGCTTAGTTGAAAAAAGTAGACTTATTTAAAAGAAAATTGATAATTTACTTAATAATATGTTCGCTTAAAGTAAACAATTATGTTAACGGATTGTATAGAGGTTTCGGAAATTTAAATTAAATAAAATTATAGATGTAGAATTACAGAATACATAGACTCATAATTTGTATAATAATAAATTTAATTACAGGAGTAAAAGAACTTAATTATGTATAGTTATAAATTAAGATAAATAAATAATTTAATACAACCGGAAATTAAAAATGTGTGTTTTTTTTTAATTTTGTGTGCGTAAACATGTGTAATATATGATAATCCTTGATGTTATTTGAGCAAATATGGCTATTCTAATTATAAATAATTAAGATACCAATGAATAAATAGAACATTTCTGGCAGAATATATCTAAATTAACGTAATATATGGGTTTAGTGATTTTATTTCTTTATTCAAAATGGAATAATGTACAAAAACTATAAGGTATTTACAGCTTTTACAATAATCGATTTTTGATTATGTCCAAACGCCTTTCATTTTCTTTTGGTGGATTGATTCTTACTATTACTTCTGGTGTGTGTAGGGAAACATACTACTTAGATAAGTTATTCCTCAGAAGTAAAACTACGACAGAGCACCGCAACCGTTTAATAAAAGTACTTGAGAAGTTACAAGAAAACTGGGTGAGGAGGAAGAGCGTGACTTGTTCTTGTCAGAGATTAAATATTTGGGCCACGTCATAAATAAAGACGGCCGTCGACTGCATCCAGTAGAATGCAACGCGATCAGAAAAATTGCAGGCATCAGATAGCATGCATGATTTACAAAGCTTTTCTGGCCAAGCTAATATTTACGAAGGATTCATTAAAAAAGTGGCCTCTCAGCGGACGCTTAAGAATAGCAAACCATTGGTACGAGGATCTGAATGGCAAGAAACATCCGAAAAGATCAGGAATATTCCAAAAGATAAGCCTTTCCAAGAATATAGCCCTAGTTTTGACATCATAGACGCAAGTGATGCAAGCACATATGCCATACATAAAATAATAGTTGGTTCGGGAAAAATTGTAGCACACACTTCTAGATCTCTACTACCTATTTTGAGGCAATATCCTCAAATAGAGAAAAGGCCCCAGAAATAAATATTCGTTGTCACAAAATTCCACAAATACACACACGGAAGATGTTTGATACTACAAATAGACCAAAAATTCCTAATAACAATTTTTAATATAAGTAAATTTTCCAAGTGTATACTGCAGATACTATGCTTAGTTGGGCTATTATTGTCTTAAACTAAAACTTCAAGATCGAGTTCCTAATGTCTAAAAAAATATTTACCATGCAGATAGCTTATCTTGACTCATTCCCCACAATACGGACAATCTCGAAAACACTGTCATTGGTATACTATGGACGTATTCCGCAATAAGAAATATGGTCATGAATAAAGTCCAAGAGCTCCCACTGACTTTTGCCGACTTTAACGCATCGTCTCGAGAAGATGATTTTATACAACCCCTCCAAGCATAATTCATAATAAAGATCCAAATGTGAATGTCTGTATGACAATCGTATAGTGATTCTAAACTGCTTATAAGGAAAATCGTAAGGGATTTGCCAACGGGGCCTCCAGGGAATAACTGTACGAAAAACCTCATTGGCTATGTATATTAGTCAAATATAGATAAAGATTTAACAAACATGGTTGAATCCAGCAAGATATACATCATCTCAGTAAAATACCCAACTATGACGTGCAAATTATAACCATGCCAGAGAATTCATGTGGATTTTGCACATTTTTCAACAACATACTACTGCATCATGGTTGATAATAGATACTCAAAATAGTTCTAGGTCAGGCATCAAATAGTGCAATCACTAACTGCATGATTGGAAGGTTACACTAGCTTATCGCACATTTTTGTGTGGTATATGGTGTGTTGACAGATAACGGCGCTCAAGTCGAGTTAATTCTTAGACTTTTGCAAGTCGTATGAAGTGGGCCACAGTACAACCCTCAATATCACCCCTGGTGAAAGGCTCGGGATGTGAGGTATGTAGACACTCTAAAGAAAGCATTAAAATACATTAGGTACACCGACAGAAAGAGCATTGCAACAGTTTCTACATGTTCATAGAATAACCCATAATCCGAATTCACATATGCTACACTCGTCTGCAGAAACAATGTCCACAAGAAAAGTCAAGTTCATCTTCGATAAATTTATTATATCGGCAAGCGAAATTAAAGAATTCTATCTTGCCTAATCTAAAATATTTCTGTCAAGGCGAGTATGTAAATTTCAAAGCCTACAAAAACAGCATTAGGTTTTGGGAAGTAGACACTATTAAACAAAGAATTGGCGAAATGTTCTATATCGCCAGAGACCGAAAAACGCCCAAAAATGGCATATAAACCAGCTCAGAAAATGCTTTTCGAATGAATCGAAAGGATAAGAAAAATACCTACGAAGTTGATCCACGTTATATTTGATCACTTTGCTCCCGACACATCCGAAGTCTCTATCAGTACAACACCACGAAAAGAAAAAAGAAAATTTACGCAAGTACTGTGTGTAATTCACAAGAGGTAGAAGTAGTAACAGTTTTATTTGTCCCTTTTCTCTCTCCCCCCCTCATTCCAAACTCTTGGATAGGGGCGTGTTGTAGACCGTCACTCACCTGCATCATGTATACTTCCAGTATTAATTAGGATGTGAGATAACACACTAAATTGGGGGTATTGTAATTCTATAGAATCACCAACGCGTGCAAATAACTATATTGGACATCCCTGGATTGTAAGATCATGTTCCCTTTTTATCCTCTCCTTTTATAAATACAACATACTTACACTTGATCCTTGTTACGTACCTTTGCTCAACATTACTAAGTAAGAGATGCAAAACTTTAAAAATCAATTAAAAAATAACGATCTATTATAAAATTACATCATTAATTAAAGCATTGCTTAGTGCGACCCATCCAGCATATCTAGAATTCCTTTGACTCAGATATAATGCAATATAGTTCAATATAGTGAAAGATTATATAGAGAGAGGATAATCCTCTTTGATTGTTTAATGTTTTGTATTAAATATTTTTTGCTTTATCTATATATATTGCCTTGGAAGAACGATCAAAGCTTTCAATGTTATTTTATTTCAATGTAAGTGGAGACAATATAAAAAACGGTGGAAAGTTGACTTTAAGACACGACTGGATATTGACTATCCTCTTAACAAATGAGTAAACGTGTACTTGGTCAAGCCTGGTCACAAGCATGATATGAATAAATATCAGAATAGTGTGCCCTGTTCACGCACACATACATATACATATTAGTGGTCTAGCAAGGTAATAGTTGAGACAAGGAAGCAAGCCACATTATAAGCAAAATTCATTCCAAAGCAGCAAAATTAAAGCTGGCTTGAAATGGCACTATATATACAAATAATACAAATATGTTCACATACAAATTTGGACATATTTTCCCGGTTTGATAATATAGGTTCTTTGTTACAAACTGTCCTAAAATATGTTCCATTGATTAATATTTTGGTCTTCAAAACACCTGCATAGTTGTACGTAGTTTCGTTCCATAGAACCAAAGATATATGCATTTTAATATTCAATGTATATATATATATATATATATATATATATATATATATATATATATATATATATATTTATTTATATATATATATATATATATAATATAAAGCTAAATGTCTGGTTGTGGGTCTGGTCACGAATAGGCTCCCATATGGTTGACTATTTTAAAAAAAACTGGTTACATATATTGATAGAAGATGTATCGAGACACAGGCATGGGTATGTTTGATCCAGCAGAACGGTGGTTCATTAAAATTGTGGGGTCTGGGTTCGCGCCTGGTCCACAAAGTATAGAAATACAAAATTTAAAAATTTAAAAAAAAAAACGTTTTCAAGTGGTTTTGATATAGATGTACATAAGAATACTTTGATACGTATGTTTTACTTAAATAGGGATGGTATAATAAAATTGTGGGGTCTGCGTTCGCGCCTGGGCTCCATAGAATTGAAATAGGAAGAAACTTTAATAAAGATTTTTCATATCTATCTACGTAAGTATACTTTGATAATTATGTTTCAGTTTGAAGAAATATGGTAAAATAAAATTATGGGGGGGGTCGTTCGCGCCTGACCTCCATAGAATGGAAATATGTCGCAAGGTTTAACAAGGTTTTTTAATATAGATCCACAGAATATTGTGATAAGTTTTTCAGTGTGAACAGGTATGGTATAATAACTTATGGGTTTTATCTATTTTATTTTTACTTTCATCATATTTTTCTTTGGTTTTGATACCTCCGAATTCGAAGCTACCTCTTTACAACCCTTCGTTTTCATAATCTATCATACTTTAATAAATCATTCTGTTGCACTTAAAAAAAAGAATAATTGAAAAATTATTATCCATATCATTAATTGCTAGATGAAAGATTACGTTTTTTTAAATGCAAAACAATGTACATTGCATAAAATAAATCCAAGGTAATTTTTCATTCAATGTAAATAAAATGTTTATACCTTACTTTTTAAAATTTAGAAAAGTGCACTTAAATAAAATCGAATCTTGGAACTTTATTTTTGAAGCCTATAGTAAAAACATTTTGTATAACAATTTTTATGCCTTGGATGAAATGCTTTTCTACCGTGTATCTTATCTTTTTAAGATTATATTTTACAACTCTCCTTCTGTCTATATCAGTTTGTATTTGACTTCACATCACAGCTCATTTTTTCAACCCCCTTTTTGTGATTATTACAGGTCTTAATATTCTCTCTATTTTAGTTTTTTTTTTATTTCTCCTAACACCGCACTTATTTTTGCAACCCTCTCTTCGGGTTATTACAGTTCTGAATATTCTCTCTGTTTCTGTTTATATTTCTCCTCACACCACAACTCATTTTTGCAACTCCCTCTTTGAAATACATGTCTGCATAGTAAGAACATCTGACATTTTTTAACAAAAGCTTTTAAATAACTTTTTAGATTAAATTTTTAAACTTCTTTCACACTAGAAAATCTTTAAAATTTAATAAGAACATATTTCATATAGGTTTCATTTACAAATATTCAGTACATAACGAGAAAAATAGAGATGAAAATTTCAAAAGGACTATATAACTGGTTACGGTCAATAGTAGTCCTCGACAGCTAAAGTCTTTGTTATTGGTATTCTATTATTATTATTATTATTATTATTATTATTATTATTATTATTATTATTATTATTATTATTATTATTATTATTTAAAACATTTTGTGTCGTGCTCTTTCGCGCGGGGACTAATGATTTAGTATTTTATATAAATAAAACAGAATATATGTGTAATGAAACTTGTACATTGACGTGTAATAACCCATCAGCGATGCAGCGTTAAACACTTTTCTTAACCAAGTATTGGGGTGGTGAAAAAACAATATCGTTTTATCACATATGTTATTTATATATGATGTTGACTTAATGCCTTGATATATATATATATATATATATATATATATATATATATATATATATATATATATATATATACATGTTTTGTATTATTTTAAACGCATTTATTACGCTCTATCAAATCGTGTTATCCTGAATGTTCTTAATCTCGTCGTTCAGCTCTTCCACACTTGGACAAAATGCAAATCCGCACGATTGTTTTGTTCCACTGTCAACTAGGCAGTAAAGCTTCCGAGACAGCCCATCATACCAATGATGCTTTTGGTGCACGAACCATTAACGAACGCGTCGCACAACGGTAGTTCAAAAAACCTTTCAATGGTGACGAGATCCTAGAAGATGAAGACGGTCGCGGCCGGCCGACTGCGTTTGATAACGAACATTTGAAAGGCTTAATTGAAGCCGATCCTCGAAAAAAAAACTACCCGAGAACTCGCTGTTTAACTCGAGACCGAGAACTCAACAGTCTTTCCCGTTTAAAGAAAATAGAGATGTTAAAAACGTTAAATAAGTGTCTGCCTCATGAATTGAACAATAATAAAAAAAATTCTCATTTCAAGGTGTCTTTTACTGCACAAGAAAAAACGACCCATTTCTCGCCAGGATTGTGTCGTATTACGAGAAGTTGATCCTCTACGACAACCACCGTTGCTCGGCAGAGTAGTTGTATGCCGGAGAAGCTTTCCCTGTTGATTACATTCTCATACGTGTTGTCACGATTTTCAGCAAGACCAATACGGACAAACTTGTCAAGGGTGTTGAAAATAACCGACATTTTCAGGGCAGAATCAGAAGGATTGAGCATAACGGCTCTAGCATCTTGATACGGTTTACGGATATAAATATCCCTATTAGATTTCAATAAAGTAATCATTTTAGAATGGGTGATTGGCCTAATGAAATCCCTCGAACTTAACAGAATTAAAACAACGAAAAGAGTAAGTTTTTGAAGCCGGCTTTTAAACAAGTTAGATGTTCAAGCGAAAGAAGATGAGAGTTGTTACGTTGAGACGATAAACCTTTAAATGCTGCAACTATTTAATTCTTATTGATCTCGGAAACAAAAATGTATCCCCTAAAACTACACTGCGGTATTAACGTTTGAATTACAATATAACAATAATACCCGCTCTAAAATCGGCGATCGTTTACTGTCCTTTAGCTCCCAGTAGTGGTTTTATAATGCTCTTTTTATTTCACGTTTTTCGTGTTTGGATGTGCATCCTTAGTCGTAATATCTGCATTTAAAATCCAGTGATGTCATTCCTACGTAATATTTCTTGTAATTTGGGTTGACCTGGCAAATATTTTTGCCTTAAACGATGCTTATAGTAAGGCAATTATTTTTTAGTAAACAGAGTATCTGAGTTCTATAGCTACCTTTATTTTATTTGTTGGGATTAGTCAATGTATATTTTATTTGTTGGGATTAGTTAATGTATATTTTATTTGTTGGGATTAGTCAATGTATATTTTATTTGTTGGGATTGGTTAATGTATATTTTATTTGTGCGGATTAGTAAATGTATATTTTATTTGTTGGGTTTAGTCAATGTATTTTGGTTCTTTCTTTTATTTTTGTTACTGTTATGTTGACCAATTTTTATCATTTTTGTTATAATTTCACCTTATTGTTTATGCCATTTAACATTTCATAATTATGTGCTTTATCATATCTAAGATTTCATAATAATTATAGTAGAGGTATAAATTACTTTTTTTTAAATATCTTTAGTTACTGTGAAATACAGATTTAGTATATATGTTCCCGTACAATGTCATAATCAACTTGGCTTGCAAGGAGTATTTTTTCTCATCATGCGAAAAAGGTGGGTTAGAATAATAATAATTTATAAGATCCAAATCGTTGATCAGATCGTTTAAAGCGATTAAAAATAGCCGGAGCACACATGGTAATCAATACTATTATAGCTATCTAGATTTCATGATTTAAATTGAATTCAATGTAATTTTCTCTAAGCATAATGATGTTATATCATATGCATACAAAGTACTATTTCAAGGAAAACGATGTATTCCTCCCTGTAGTTAAAATGATTTAAGGGTACACAACACTTTTTTTTTCGTTTTAATAAAGTAGATTTAGCTGTGTAAGTTAAGCAGAAATAGTATGGAATGTTTAATTACGTTCAGAGTACAATATCTTTTGCAACGGAGATGCCAATATCTTGGGCGCTTATTTTTATTTTAAATACGTGTGGTAATTTTATTTTAAAACTCATGGATTCTCATATGTTATCTTTGCAAAAAAAAATAGCCACAGGTGTAGCATTTGCCACTTTTACTATTTCCTGAAACAGTTCTATTTAAATATATTCTATGATAACATTTATAGACGTTATAATTAATAATTAATAAAATTACCACATAATTCTGTATTTTATGCATCTAGTTTAAAGGTTAAAAGCAAGTTAAATTCTGAGATACTTCATCATTATTTAAGGCAACAAATGATTTATTATGTCAAGCAACTAGATTATTCTATGGTTCTGATTTGTTTATGAGTATCCAAATGAGTTGGCGACATTGTTGCCATGTTGACACTAATGTTTATGTGGGACGGGCAATGTCTACCAAGGAAACGGACAATATAATGTATACAAGCTACAAATGATTAGCTTATCTACATCATTAGCTCAATATAAACGAGAAGAGATTTGAAAGGAAATTACAACGTTGACTGATGAAATTAAAGAGTTAACGCGACTTCTTCTGTGTACAGTCTCATTATTTCAGCGAAAACATTTTAATTGCTTAATAGTATAAATTAACGTTTTTATATGTAATGAGACCGAATTGTTAATTTTTCTGTTGTTAACAGGAGAAATAAAGAACACGTGAAAGTTTTTTTTTGTTTATACATTCGAAAACAATTGCAATATCAGTTTTAAAATTACTTATATAAACTTGCAGTTAACTTGGTTTTTGTCTAAACGAATTTACTAAAGATCGGAAAGGAATGTCGGGAATGATTGACGATCATCCAACAGTATCTCGGAAGTTAGATAAAATTTCGTCTACCGGTGATGACATTCGGTAAATCACCGGTCAAATGATTCCTCTGATAACGTTTACGATATATTAACATTATTAATGACATATTGTAATTGTATTATGTCTTATCATATAAAATTATATAATAATTATAAGTGACAGATTGTAATTTCAGTATGTCTTAGCATATAAATTTATTTATCTATCTATAAAAAATATAGGAATATAAAAAATGCGTTAGAACATTATTATATTATGAGCGGGCATGCAATAAGTTAAATAGAAATGATGAGTGACCTCTTTAAGCAAGTGCGTTTCAAATATAAATGTTTCCCGTCAACGTAACTTCTTGTACTCCTTCATTTTCTCATATATAACTAAACATAATCGACTAAATTTTCGTTTTTTATTAGTTCTTTAAATTACAGATTATAAAATTTATTTTCCTTATATTAAATATGTCGCCACTGAAAGCTTATATTGAATTATATATATATATATATATATATATATATATATATATGTGTGTGTGTGTGTGTGTATGTGTGTGCGTGGGTGTGGGTGTGCGTGCGTGTGTATGTGTCATTAATTTCTTGTAATGTTTACTGACTTATAAAATGTATACATCTGATTGATATATAGGTGTCATGTGTTTTATTTGGAAAGTTTAATCGTATATTTTGTCGGGATTAATCCACACACAATATATAAAGTCTCACGCAAAGTATTAATGTACAGGGAGACACATACTCGATATATTAAGATTACCCCTGAAAATCCTTACAACACTTACTCATTTCCATGTTTGCTGTGAATAGGCCTACTTTCGAAAACATCGACAATGATATTTTTTATAGTTTACAATAAATAATTAACCTATTTTGGCGAAAATACAGGTAATATGACTATCACTGAAAACTATACGATAACCTATATCATTTTAGTGAAATCAAACTATTCGTATAACTAACACCTGCTTAAGTGTTTTTTAATGTAACATAGCCATTATATAAGAATAATACGTCTGTGGTTATCTGTGATATTTTCGGTAAGTACTGCAACTATCGATTTATATGTATTCTCTGTGAAAATAAAGAACTCGTTTTCTAAAATATATCCGTACCCGAGTCTTTCCTCTCGGGTCAGCACATATCTCGTGATGAGAGACACGAATTCTTGAAAATAGATACTTAACACTAAAACAATAACAGAACAAACAACCGCACACTTATAAACAAACACAAACGGCATTAGATTTACGTGAACATTTCTGCATTATGTAGGCGGATAGATAAACAAGAGCACAGACCAATTATACAGAATAGCATCTGCTTAATTAACCATTATGTGTTTTTTATCGAAGCTGTTTTGTTCTATTTCATTTTTGTCTATATTCTTTATATCTTATTTTTATATCTGTTCCCTTTGGCATATTTCCATTTGCATTTCAACTTTGCAGTTCATGTGCTTTACGAAATACCACTGTTTTGTATTTGTTTTTCTATCTCAATGCATATATAATCTGATTACGCATTTGGTTTCTCATTGGGTAACTGAAAATACTGGATAACATCGAATTAGTTCATTTGCCGTCCTTAGTGGGTTTAATTTTGCATATACTTAGATTGTACTTATTTATCTATTAAGGATATAAATAAGAACAATGAATGCAAACACATTAAGCATCATTTTCCTGAGAAAAATCGTTAAGGTGACATATTGCATAACTAGTATTGTTAATTTTGCCCAGCATGTTATGAAGTGAAAGCCATATATATCCCCATGCAGTTTCTGCTGACATATGCTTGACAACCGAATGCGACAGGAAAACTCAAGTTATGTGTCATATTTCGTTTGCGAGAACCCTGTTTTTAAAATGTCGTTTAATTTTATGTTTTGTATAATAGGTGTTCTACTACCGTTTAATTCTTTGATCCACTTTAAAAATTTAAATCACCATGTAGCTCTTTGGGTAGTTTTACCCTTTACAAATACATGTTTGACAATGAAAAGTAAATATTCTGCAGAAGTATCATTTCGTGGCTACATTTTTTTTAATTATTTATTACACAGGCGAAAAGAATACTAAGTAAAAATAGTTCTTGAACGTTGTTCTGACCTTAAATATTCGCTGCATTTTCTCGAATAGATTTCGATAAAAAGGATTATTTGACTACAGCCCAGCAAGACATAGGATGTTTGATATACTTCATGCTATGTATGGTATTTTGAAATCTCTCAGACATCAGATCGAATACAATATAGCACTTATTAAATATCTAATGTCATAGTTAAACAGGTTATATCAAATTTGTATTGTTTACGGTTACTGGCATCGGTAATCTATTACTTTACACAAGAGAAAAATGTACTCCCTAGAGGTTTGAGAATGGTTGGCTTATTCTAGGATAATATGCAACATTGCTTGTATACAGCCTGCATGTTTTCAATACACATTTTTCACAATAGCCTAACAATAGCTTTATGTAATAGCATTAAACTCTATATTGACAACCTAATTGATAACATTTTCTAGAAGTCTATGTGTACATAGTGCATCGAATTGAGGTTGCTCTCTCTCTATTCTTCCTGAGACTATTTTAAGACCAACATGATCTCTAAGAGTCCTGCTGGCATGCCGCACTGCTTCAAGTATTCATTTTATACTAAATATACCTCTACTAGCTTGTTTTGATTATGTTTACAGATACATTAGTTGAAAAATATAGAAATAGCTTTCTTCTATTTAATGTTTATTAGAATGGACATTGAGCTATTAACCTTCACACCCTATATTCTATGTGAAAACATTCGCAACAAGTATTCCCGCATTCAGAGTGCATTTGTAATGAAAAGAAATCTAGCTAGTTTTAGTCTGTAAAACACACTATGGCTGTTAGAAATATAATCTCAAACAGTTTTTTTAGACTAGTAGGGTGTGTCCAAATTCCACAGCGACATAGTCCATATGTAATACATATTTGCTGGGTATTCTGTGAGCACTCGGCGTTATTAGAGAGCCTGTGATATTTTTGGAAGTCTCTCGATTTAACTGGGAAATGCTTTATCTATACACTCTGCTTAATTCTGTGCCAGAACATATCTGGTTATTATGGTTTATCTTCAATATCTTCATATAAGTCGGTGACACATTGTCATTTGATGGAGGGTCAGCGCGATCAAGAATGGTATGATCTCTTTATACCATCTTTAGACAGAAGAGATACTGCCGTTGAACCATAGGCAGACAACCAAGAATATATATTTTAATTTCAATTAAGGCCCGAATGAGAACTTAATTTTTCACGTTTTTCATATTTTAAATTGCATCTTTCGTGATCAGAAGATACTATTTTATAAAAAAGGATGACAGAACGAGTATAGCATACTAAAATCACTAAATTAAAAAATAACTCGGTCATGCTGATCTCACAAAAGAGATTATAAAACGTCCAGAAGTCAATGGTACATAATGCGATAACCAGTTGGAAATGTGAGGCTTATAATCAAATGTTTCTCTCGAAAGCTGCTTACCTTTATCACAGAAAAACGCACCCTGTGGGGAAAGTGAACAAAACAAACATAATATTAAGTGAAACATGGTCAAATCCGTACTTTGTTTGCCATATATGTGCAGACTATTCAACACTACGGAATGACATTATGCCATTATATAATATGGCAACATAAAACAAAGCCATCCATAATGTTTCCGTTATACTCATGCAAAATAATTCAACAGAACACTACTTATACATATCTTATAGCAATTGCAGATTTCAACCCTCTTGCATAGACTATTATTTGACTAAACAAATTAATCAAATACCTACTCTCATAAAGAGAGTAATGGAAGGTGTTTCTCTCTTTAAATAAAGCCCTCCTAAAAATCAAAAGAACGGGTTCAATACGTTTATTGGTATCTATTTTACTATAGCACTGGCTACTATTTCACTAGTAATAAACTCTTTTTTGGCGTAATACGTTAGATAGATATTACATAACAAGAGTCACTATAAATGTAAGTTTATTCCGCCATCGTATATTGCATTCATAGGGAAAAATTCGCATTCTTATAAGCGTATAAGAGAGTATGTTTTATGAATATTTTTATCAATGTTCACATTTAGTTTCGTTTAAACAAACTATTACGAAGCAAGTACTATTAGTGTTTCTCCGTTACAATGGAAAAGACAATCGAATAAAAAATATCTCTTTTATCATCCTTTTTCGTTTACTATTGTGTGAATAAGCGCACAACTTTAATCGCATTTAGAAAAGCGTCTTCGCAATAAGATAATCGCCAATGTAAGTTATACTAAAACATTTCCTGACATTGTTTTGTTTGCTGCTTGAATGTTAGCTCAAGAATTCTTAAAACTTAAGCCCACTTTAATATTTTATCGTTTTTCTTAAGGATCTATGCTCCACAAATAACAATGTATATTAAGATTAATATAACATATATTCTGGAATATTATTTATAAAAGTTATTCGATCTAAGCAAAAGTTTTTCATAAGAACAACTTTATTTTCTCTACTTTTTATTCCTGTCATCGTGAATAAATTGAGTAAAATAATTATCTGGCCCGACGGAATAGTTAATTGCCGTTATAGAGCGTTTCATAGCCTCTAAGATATTCCTACAAATCCCTAATTGCTATTAGTGGTTCACTGCAGAATTTCACACAGAAACCACTATCTTCATTGCTTTCAATGAAAATATTGTATGAAACTAAAGCCAATTTAGGTCACTGTAAATATGCGATAAAGTATGCAAGAAATTCTTATACTCAGTACGTTTAATGTAAAATAGCTGAACACCGGCTGCGTTCTCACTATCTTGCGCGAATAACAGAGTCATGAACTGAAATATGTCTTTTATCCCTACCAACATCAATGGGCATCATCCCCTAACAAAGCAAAACTATTTGCCAAGAAATTAGCAACATATTATACATTTTCGATCATGGCTACTTACCCATCATTTTTCCTTTTGTGACTGAAAATAGGTTATGCAATATACAAATATGTGTGCTGTATTGCAAAGCTTATCAAAACCTTGGTTTCAGTAAAGCAATTGTCCTCGGTTCCATTCAAATCATAAAGCCGAAAATGCGTGAACCGAACTACCTTGCATTCTTACAAAGCTGTTTAAACGTTGTATTAAGGGAAACATGTTTCAGAACTACTTAGAAAACTTCATCAGTTTTCCCCTTATCCAAGTTCTGGTGATCATTTATGGTTATTCGTCCTTCAGTAAAGACCAATAAATCTTCTGTTTCTCAGGATTAAGTTGTTGAAATCTGTGATAAGTATATAAGTAGTTAACAACTTAAACAGAAATAACTTACTCAGTGAGATGCAATATGATTTATGTTCTGCTAGAACTACAACTGATATATTGACTGTAATATCACAGAGGGTAAATATATCTCAAGATAGGGGCTTCGTTTCTAGATCATTAGCTCTTGGCATATAAATGGCTTTTGATAGAGTATGCCATAAAAATCTACTTTAAAAGATGTCCTGCTATGCAATAGCTTGATATACCCTCTCTATTATTAAATCCTCTCTGGATGATAAACATAAAGGTAGTCGTCGATGGGAAGAATTGAGACCTAATATATCAACTCGACCGTAACTCAGAGTTCTATTCTAGGGTAGGATATCTCATTGATGCGCATCAATGATCTTCAAAATCACATTCTTAGATCATTTGTTGACATTTCCGCAGACGACGCCATAATCTATGACAACACATCTATGACCAAGATATTTCTGATTCTCTTTTTTTCTGATTTTGAGCATGAGGTGCAATGGGATAATGGTGACTGGTAAATTTTAATGCATCTATAACTAAGCCTCTCTATTTTAATCATATTCTTTGTGAATATATTTAAATGAATAGCTCTCGTCTTAAGGAAGCACTTTGCTTTGACAAGCTTATAAGACTGACTTTCACTCCTGATATGAAAGTAAACATATACATCAAATATGTTGACAAGATTGATAAAAATGGTTGGAGCATTCTACCGCTTAACTAGGTATCTCACTGCCTATGCAATTCTCTTACAAGCACGCCCTTGGATTTAGTAGTGTAGCTACATCAGAGCAAGAACTGCTCAGCGCGCCTATCCCGCCTTAGTAGAGTTCAAAACCGGCCTAGATAATTAGCTAGTAATGTACTTTTCTCATTAATGCAATCTCTTTACCAAAGAAGAGACGTTTTAGCATGTCTCTTTTCTATCATTTTTAGTTGAGTCTATTGTAACCCTTTTTAAAATTTCGCAAGAAACTCGACTACCACTATTAACATTTTCCAATCCTAAACCTAAACGCAAATTCCATGAACAAAACTTCTTTCTTAGAACTGACCGCCTTTCGAATACTCTTCCATTGGCTTGCTTGCTGGATGAATGGAATATGGCTGAATTCAAGTCTAACATAATGAATTCTTGTAAACAATTCCTGTAAATCATCCAAATTCTATCCAAACAACACCATTACCGATTACTACGTAACAATATTGCATTTATTAACCCATATCCTCGAGTTGCATTCATGTCTTGGTAAGTGGTGACTGGCTTGTAAAAACAACAAGTTGGCTGAAAATACTCAATTGATAAGTATTTGATGTTCGCCAAAAACGTGTCATAAAATATACAGGCCAATATGGTTGCGTGACAAGTAGAGGTTTCTTTTTCGATCGCGATTGAACCATGAGGATTTCATTTCCATTGTACACTTTAAATCCACCTTCTTTATAGAAAATAGTTGTATAAAAATGTTTATACATCTTACATAGTGCAATATAGACTATAATGTATTGTAGACTAATTAAGTCCGGTTAAAAATTATTCCTTATTATACACTACGTTCGGTCTTCGAAGAAAAGAGACAATCAGTCTATTTTATTTAATTGATTTAAACAGTTTCGAGATCAATAAAAGTATTGAATGTTTGATGAATAAAATGTCTAAAGATAATTTCTTTTATATAAGTCATTTTTCAATTAAAAATAATTCAGACTTATAGTATGAAACAAGCGTTAAAGTTAGTTTAAAACATAAAGCAAATATACATAAATATAAAGACAGAAATAAACATATTTACACAAGTCCAAGTGAAATCATTAAAGTAAATTATCGGAATTCGAAGAATGTTCCAACTGCTCCAAACATTTGAATATAACATATAAAAACATGTTTTTATGTTACTTTTATTTGGGGTCAGGCGTTTTTTAACACTTTAAGATTTGTCATTTTTAACGGGAATTTTTTAAAAAATAAGTTTTTAGATCTTATTCCTTTTACATTTAGTTCGGTTCATTCATTAACTACTGTGAAATATACCGGGGTCTCATGCAGAACTTACGAACGCGCGAGAATCCGTTACAGAAAGGGGATGCTTTAAAAGCAACTATTTTTCAAGGTTCCAAGGTGAATTACATCGAACGTTGAACTTGGAACCAAATAGATTCCACTCATATTGTTGCAAAAAAAAAAAATGAAAATAAAAAAGAATCACACTGGTTAACATTTGTGTAATTGGTTTTAGTGATGGCGTGGAGTAAAGTTATCTGATTGAAATTCACAAAGAGGTTAGGAGGCGACATCGTATAGGCGCTGAGATAGTGACATACCTTAACTTTTGTGCACAAACCCTAGGTGGAGAAGTTCATGAAGATTCGAACTTTATATGTCCTTAACCTTTTACCCTGACCTTGAAAAATGGTGTGAACCATCCTTAGGCCGGAGACTGTAATCATGTTAGGTTTGTTCTTAACTGTAGGAGTGTATATATATATATATATATATATATATATATATATATATATATATATATATATATATATATATATATATACAGGCAATGAACTTGACCTCTGAACTTCACCTTGAAAATGGTGCAGTTAGGGGATCATCATCAGCCCAGGTTTGATCACGATCGGTTCAGGATTGTAGGGGAGTTTCCCCCCTCACACCACACGCACACGCACACACATACACACACTCACACACACACGCTACGCTTTTATATATGTAGAATTTGGTGTGCGCTATACCTAAACTCAGGTCAGGTTTAATAATCATCGGCCCAGTGGTGTGACAACTAGGAGAGTATGTATATATAGATTATCACGTTGAAAATTAACCTTAACTTTAAAAATTGGTGTGATATTCCTAGGTATACGACGATAATAATGAATATGCTTTGTCATAATCGGCACATTAGTGTGGGCTGTAAGTGAGTATATATACATAGGCTATATCTTTGGCATTATTCGCTAACCTAGAAAATGGTATAAACTATCTTTAGGTTCGGACGCATCTTCATGCCAGGTTTTCTCATGATCGGTGCAGTGTTGTGTACTGTAGATGCGTTTGACACACAGAGACGCCAACACACACGAAGGCTACTACTTTATATATAGATATGGTGTGAACCATCCCTGGGACCATCCTTATACTAGTTTTTTTCATGGTACAACGGTATGGGTCCTATGGGAATATATATATATATATATATATATATATATATATAGAGAGAGAGAGAGAGAGAGAGAGAGAGAGAGAGAGGTTATGATCTAAACCTTTGACCACAACCTTGAAAAGTTGGGTGCATTATCTCTAGATTGGCGGCAATCATCATGCCAGGTTTGGTCCTGATCGGTTCAGTGATGTGGTCTGTAGGACACTTGTACACAGACACAAACACGCAAACGATACTACATTATATATATATATATATATATATATATATATATATATATATATATATATATATATATATATATTACGTGTCTCTATTTAACTGTTTCTTTACTTTCTTATATATCTTGCTTATCGTGACATTGTTCATTTAGGTGTTTGTTATTTTTTTATGAGACCTATTATTTTATAATACTTTTTAATATTGCCTACATGTATAGAAAATTTCCGATTACCTCTTATATAGTGTACCTACTTTTAAAATGTATTAATTATTTTTACAAAATTATCATGTTACTCCATTCTCCTTTTATGGCTAAATGTTATTAAGCAAGTTTTATCTAATCCTGCATTTTGTATAATACTAGCCAATCCTCTTTTCTGATCACAAGCCTTTGGTATCGAAATGTCATAATCTCAAAACGGGCCCATTTCTTATTACATTTATTCGTCGCTTTCCTTAATTAATCTGATGATATATTGATGTTATTATATATAACTTTTTCGATATCCTTCATTGAATACATATGTGCACTGTTCTTACGAGCGTTGTTTTTTTTAGCTTTATGAGTTTTGCTTTGTAAAAGGTATATTATTTTCTAACATAATTGCATATATATATATATATATATATATATATATATATATATATATATATATAAGTGAACGTTCCTGTGTGTGGGTATCTGTGTATCTGTGTGTCTGTGTACATTTCCCTACGCATGAACTCTGTCAATTTTTAGTCTACAGGCTCGAACTTTGATATACAGGGTACGGAGATTTGGGAACATCGATGTGATCGGTTTCTTGCCAGAAAGTTGGCGATTAAGGGGTCAAAGTTCAACGATTTGACCTTTGACAACTCTACCAAACTCCTCCGACAATTTTGGGATTACGAACTTGAAATTTTAGATATATGTTCATTGTACATGGTTCTAACTTAATAACTTGAGTTGAGCCCAAAGCAATACATTTTACGGGGTCATAATAGGTGTCAAATTTAAAAAGAAATTGACCTCTGCGGTCTCTTCCAAATTACTCAGACATTTTCTAGTCTAAATATTTAAAATTTTACATAAAGGGTATTCAGAGATAGGGCAACCTATTTCATCATTTTAAGTTACCAATATATAAATTTATGTATGTATGTATGTCGGTTTGCATGTCTGCCTTAAACTTTCAATAGAAGCAACGGATGTTACCAAAATCAGTATCGTTTTTAAGTTCGACTTTTCATACGACAAATATCGAAAAATTGGCTAAAAACATTAATATCTTCCCCT
This sequence comes from Euprymna scolopes, assembly GCF_053919585.1. NCBI lineage: Eukaryota > Metazoa > Mollusca > Cephalopoda > Sepiida > Sepiolidae > Euprymna > Euprymna scolopes. Next base: position 120,555,440 of record NC_136486.1, on the reverse strand, counting down.
TCAACTAGGCATTTTCTACAGGGGGGATCACTTTTTCGCCGATATTTTTGAAAGTTATCCTCTCCTTTTGATTATCTAGCCTTAATTGTTAAAAAAAAATGTCGCTTCCGGTTTGGTGGTGGTCGTAACAGTATAAACGTTAGGATTTGCCCCGTTCTTTTCCTCCTTTGCGGTACGGGTCCGAGCCTGCCTTTCTACTACCACTTTTTATTTGGCTCCAGATACACATCCAAACACCCGGGCAACGCCGGGCTGAAATGCTAGTTAATATATAAAGGTGAATGTGCCTGTCTCTCTGAGTGTGTGTCTGTGTACATTTCTCTACGCAATAACTTTGCCAATTTATAGTCTACAGAGACAAAATTTAATTTACAGGGTTCGGAGATTTTGGAAAATCTTTGTAATTCGTTTTCGGTTAGAAATTTGGCTGGTAAGGGGTCAAAGTTTAACGATTTGACCTTTGAGAATCTACCAACTCCTCCGGCAATTTTGTGTATAAACAAGTGAAACTTTAGATAGAGGTTCCTTTGACACGGCTCTAAGTTAATAACTAAGTTTGATCTCAAAACAATAAATATTAAGGGGTCACAATAGAGGTCAAACCTTGTAAGAAATTGACCTTTGTTTTGCTCAACATACACCTTCCAACACACGGACAACGCCATGCTGAAATGATAATATGTATATATATATATATATATATATATATATATATATATATATATATATATATATATATATATATATATAAGGATATCTGTATGTATATCTGTGTGTCTCTGTGTTTCCATATATATATTTTATTACATTTTCACCCCAAATAAGGCACGTTGCCATTTTGATGTAGGAGATTACTATCAGAAACCTATGCTGTAGCGGTACACTGTAGGAAGTTTTGCAGCAAGATGGTTGTTCACATTACACTTGAACTTCTGCATGTCAGTACAGTTGGTGAAATGTGAAACCGGAAGTGAATTCCAAAGTCCTGCAGTTCTGTGGAAGAAGCTATTATAGTAAAAGGCGTTCTTACATATAGGGGTCTCAACTATAAAGGGGTAGAACTTCGCTCCTTGTAAGGTGTGTTAGGGTATTTTCGTCGAGGGGGTATAAGGGTTCGTCAGAACATCCATCATCATAATACTTGTAAACCATGCAGAGGGATGCAACATTTCCTCGGTGGGACAGGGGCTGAAGTTTAGATTACATTTCAGGACCTATGAGGTTGGCGACTTTCTTTTGGACCCTGTAAAGGAGCGAGAGACTAGTAGCAGATGCACCAATCCAAATGTGACAGCAGTTTTCCATACACGGGCAAATGGTGGATTTGTAGAGGTACAGGATACTTTAAGGCGTAAGTAACTTTCCAGCATGATAGAGAAAGCCCATTTTCTTTGCAACAGCCTTAGCAATAATATCGATGTATGTATTCCAACTCATATTTTCTGTGAACGTTAAGCCAAGGAGGTTGAACGAAGTGCTCTCAGGTAAAAATATATCTAGAACATTATTGCATAAATTTAACTCTAGACCAAAGTATCGTAGTTTTTCAGCAACAAATAGTGCCATATAAAAATTCAATACATCTAGACGATGTATTGAATGGCACATAGAAATCCAATATATCTAGGTATATAGCCACTACCTTATGTAGCTTTCAAACTGTATTTTAGACACATTTAGTCGTGATAATACAATATTACATTGCCTCCTTCAAGTAAGCCTATCACAATCGCAACATTTTTATAGGAAGTGGCCCTTACTTCTCTTTAAATATTTAGTCTTACAACTGCTACCAGTGGTCACCTGGACGAATTCTACATGTACTACAGATTCTGTAGTTACACCGATTGTAACTAGCTTATACATGCATAGGCCTAACATAATCTTTTCAATTTCCTATTCATAAATTATAAATGCTCATTCTCTAATGTTCCTCCATTTTGATGTGTTGAGCTTTGAAAATTTTCATATTCCGGAATCTACTTCTTTACTTATAAAATATTGCTTACTAACATCAAAATATGGTGTCTTTAAGTGACATATTGTGCTACGGGGTATCAAGTTCATTTACTGCATAGATAAAGAAAAACATTTAAAAATACGCAACGTTTTTTTTTGTTATTTTATCTTTTTCTATACGATATGACGACATTTGTAATTTTTCCGGTATTATGATGATGAAGATAATTAATATCGCATGTAAAATTGTCGTCTACAGATATGTTTTTTACGTAATTACTAAGGTGTTTTTTCTGACAGCCAGCCAAACAACGCATGGACATCCGTTGTTTGGTCTATGGCAAGATTATTTGTCAGCGTCAATTTTACATGCATTATTCGTTTGCCGATTACGCGAAAAACTACAACCGTCGTCAAATTATAGTGAATATGAAAGACGGCGAGAAACAACTATTTATTTCAACGTTGTGCATTACCTTTATCAATGCTATATACAGGACATGGCTATATAAGTAGTAATTGTTCGTTGCTTAAACATCCAATTATTATATTCCAACTATTATTCATCTTTATTTTTACGTTGGTACTTTCTTAAAAAAAGCGTGTTTGGTACTTTCTTAAAAAAAAGCGTGTTTTGTCATGTACTATCGCCATTTCTTTTAATATTTTCCGAATTATTAAGGTTATTTTACCGTGATTCTATTATAATATTGTTATAAATATTATTTTTTTAATTTTTAATTCCTATTTCTTATTTTTATTCTCCTTGTTGTTGTTGTTATTATTATTATTATTATTATTATTATTATTATTATTATATTATTATTATTATTATTATTATTAAGTTAAGAGCGGCAGTAGGCGTTGTATAAAAAGTTTGCTACGTTTGTTGTACAATTACCCAAATTTCAACAATTTGTCCTTTTCCATGGCAGAAACCTGAGCTAAGATCTCCTTAACCTTTCAGATAACATAAATAAAAAAAAACACTCATATATTTATCCATGGAAACACTTTCAACAACCGGAAGCTCTATAAAATGTTAGAATATTTGTTAACATATATATATATATATATATATATATATATATATATATATAAACAACTCAGATAGTGCGCTTTGAAAATGTTTAAGAATGATTTGTATAATATGTGGCTGGCTATCTTACACTTAAATCTACACGAACATTACTCATTCGTACAAAGAATTTTCGTCCTCTTATTTTACATTTCGAGAATGATATCTGTCTAATTTATTATAACAAAAGACAGATATTTCATGAGTGCAGTAACAGCAATCGTGTAAAATGCACTATAATAATGAACCATACGCAGGAAGGCAAACCATACTGCTAAGTAAATTTCCTTATCAATGCACACATGATTTCAATATGCATTATATCCTGATCGAAGGCAAATTTACTATAAATTGTAAGATTGCACCGGTTGTTGAGAAATATGTCAGAAAACATGATACGTTTTAGAAAGTCGATTACCAATGGGACATATAATGGTGTCTGTTGAGTTTGGAATGGTTGAAGCCTTACCAGACATAAAGATAAGTGGCCGAGAAATGTTCAGCTTTTTTGAGATTTAAATAGGATGGGCGAAAATAGGCTGCTAAAAATGTTTAAACAATATGTTTACTAACCCAGTATACAATTTTCTGTCACGACCATCTAAGTTAACAGGTCCCTAATATTTGTGACCAAATAAGTCATCCTACATGCATACAACTGAGTTTCATAATATCGTAATTTCTCGTCCAATTTGGTGACATAACTTATTCCAGTTTTAGGCAATTTATCTTATAAGCCTTTTTTGAAACCATATTACACTGATTCAATTCATTTAGCATCGGCGAAATTCTGTTTTGTTCCTTTATGTTCCTCACCTGATTAACAGCATAATAACCATCTTTGTTATCATAAATTATCCGCCTTTATGTATGAGTTGAATTGTCCTATATATCGCATGTGTTGATATACAACCACTTATCCCATTAGGGCAGATCGATTTTGGAACTCCGGTGAGGCAATGGTGATGATAGATGTGGCTTGGCATAAAAAAGAACTAGACGAAATATTTTTTTCTAAAAATCGTTATCTTTCCTTGAGGAAATGACTTTAAACATGAAAAATTGGAGCGATTAAAAGTTTTTCGGTGAATTAGTAAGAGCGTCCCGTCATCCAAACAATCTGTACTGTTAAGAAAATGGAAACATTATTTAGAATATATTTTAAACTAAATTTTTAAATAAAATGAGTGGGGATAATAGATTAATAAAATAAATATTAAGTGTAAAGGCAAAATTATGTGTTTTAAATAATAATGATCACCGTTCGCTTTTTCATTTCAGGAACATTTTGGAGGTGGAAACCTTTTAGATTTCACCGTATCAAAACACGCTTGTTATTGTTATAGAAAATTAACGTTTGTTTTTATTTAATGTGAAAACATTACGATTTTAGCTTAATTATTTCGAAAGAAAAAACGAAAAAGGCATGTTTAAAATATATATTATTGTATTCCAAGTGTCTGCAGTGAATTTAAACATATTTGTTTTATCTTTGTAAATTTATTTTTCTATTAGGTTTTCCATAATAATAGCATTTCTGGACGTTAAAACGAACGTCAAAAACATTATCTTTGCACCAACCTAATATTTCACATAAAATTCTATTTGAAATTTTAATTAAAATATGGTAATACTCTTATTTTATATTAAAGCAAAAAATAGTCCATACAATTTTATTCTACACATTCTTTACGAAACATAACCACGTAAATTTTCAAGTTTTTCTACTTAATAAAAAATACTTTACAGAAAATTAGTTTCAAATTTTAATTTCTTTTATTTTTAAGGAGTATTTTTAAGCAATGTTTTTCTTCTACAATTTTAAAAATCAGATAACCTACAAAGTAAATAAGGAAATTCCTTTAAATGTTTTTTTGTTATTTGTGCATCTATGTTATTGTGCTAAAATAATATTGTTATTTAGAAAGCCATTCTGAATATAAGAAGGATGTTGCATTGTAACTATTCTGTACTTTCACCTAAATATTTAATTAACAGAAAATTCATAAAAATAAAATTTAACTTGAAAATACTATTAAAAATAGCATAGTAACATAGATGCAAAAGCACTGGTTTTTCAAACTCTATACACTAAACATACGTTTAAAATGAAACAGCTACATCAAGAATGAATCTCATTATAGATAAATTCATGCTAAACTCTTCTAAAAATCTCTAAACTAAACACTACAATGCCTCTGATTCGGTCCTCTCTCTTTAATACATCTAATTAAAGTCAACACAGTGTTTTCATTATTTCTTATAACTAGCACTTATTTTTTACGTATGAAACTGGAAGATCGCCTAATGCAGTTTCCTTGAGTTATAATCCATTTATTTATTTTACTTTTCAGATTAGAATGTCAGTAAAAGCACGTTCAGTTTTAACCTGTGGTTCACAAAATTTGCTGGCCCATCTTGTCATTTGGATGAAACAGTACCCCCAACTTCACGACAAGCCATCCAGTTTAGTTATTTCCTCGAAAAAACTTATCCCCACTTAAAAAAATAGTGAGATTTCTAAGCGAATTGCCAATGAATTAAATAGTATTCGGCAAGCAGTCAATCCACAAGTGCCCTTGTTAAGGTAACATTATATAGGACAGAAGGTCAATATATTTTGCTATAAGAAGGCCAAACAGATTGAGAAGACATCTCTTGCAGCAATCAAAGTGAAAATAATGAAGGAACAGCTAGACAGATTGTTTGATATATCTTATTGTAGCTGTAAACTTTCTGTCTTGATATGTGATGAATTTGCAGTGCAAGACTGACAATTGCCAAATAAAGCACATAACAAGGAGGTAAAATAAATTCTATAAATTCACCTGCAATTATGTTCCTTTTTTGTGGAAAATAATATATTGGTATTTATTATGTAATCGGGCTCTATTATAAGCATGCAAATGCTTCAATTTTCAGGTTCCACCAGAAGAACTGCCATTTACAGCAATTTTTAAATTAATTGATGGAACAACAAAAAGCCTAACAACATTTGCTGGTCCTTTGGGTAAACTTTGTATTGATAAATATCGAGATTTTTCTCAAGTAGAATTCGAAAAAATTAGTGCCCCTCTCAATCATCATTATCAGACAGCAGAAGAAACAAATAATTTAAGTGTGAAGACCAGAGGTTACTTTTTGAATATGCATTTGGCATTTCTTGTGAAGTTAACTTAGAAAATCGGGCCCTTGAATCAAGGATGATGGCTTACATAAACCACTAGGTTAATGTGTTTATGGACAAGAGGTGTCTATCCTCAAACACTATGATAAATTAAACATTTTCGTCAAATTTATCATCCAATGATATGCAGTATGTTAATTTGAGATCAAAACCAACAATTTTTTTACCCAACAACAGTATATTTGATTCAGAGAACAACGCAGTTACCTGAAATCCAAATTACTGCTTAAAACTGTTCGAAATATAGTGCGATTGCACTACTTCCGGAAAATATAATATCGATTATAAACTCAGATGAATTGGATGTGAGCGAAGAGAGCATTCAAACAATTTTTTTCCATTAGGTAAAAAATATTTATCCATTAAATGGTATTAGTTTTCTTAATTTACCCAAACAATAGTTTGTTTTATTCATATTACATTGCGAATATATTTTAAAAAAATAAGTGTTTTTAAATAATTGTTTTCTTGTCTTGTTTTTTCCAGAAATAGTGAATAACCCAAACAAATAATAATGTAAAATAATACTGCTATCAAATTTGCAGCTACACAGTGGCCAAATTTGCTTGATTTTTCTCCAAAATTGTATATGGGCAGGAAGCAAAACATAGACGCATTATTACAAAGTCATCGTGCCAGCACATTAGACATTCATTTTCCTCAAAATGAAATTATACAGAACAATTTAGTTTTATTATAAGTTTATATTATTAACTCTAATAAAAAATTAAAATACATGGTTCTGTAATTGTATCAAGTTGTTATGTTGTGTAATACATCTCCACATATCTTTTTCAATTGTGAAATTTTAAAGACTTAGTTTCTAATTAGCTTTTTTTATTTTTGTATAATCAATGAAGTGAACATTTAGAGTGTTTGCTAGGTGTGATTCGTAATTTAAATTATAATTCATGTATTTATTTTTCTTTCAATGTATTTCATATAAATTTTAATTGGATTTTTTTATAACAATAGGAAATTTCAATGTCAGTGTTGTGAAAATTGCTGTGAAAATGAAGGATTTTTCAGCATTTTTCTACACGATTTTTAAAATGAAATGCTCAATTTTCTCTTCAAGATGGGAATCTAATTTTTGGTATATATTCTCATCAGATCAAATTCAAACTATTATCATCAGTGGCATGTGTATTTTCTGAAAAAAGTTGCAAATCAACCTGCCTTATTATCCCGTATTCGTAGTGAACGGAAAATAAATTGGCACATACGATGAATCCGAGACAAAACTCGAACTATGTCACTCAAATGAATTGTCCTCGAAATAGTTTAATAATTTATGACGCACGTAAAGATACATTTCTCATAACGCTCCATACTTTTAATCCTATACTGCCCATCAACTTAGAAGTTCAATTTACTATTTATTCTGTTGGTGTGGGTGTGTTCTTTAATTTACTACGTTGCAAACTCTGGAAGTGCATAAACACATATACAATACAGTTAATTTCACCTAGGATCATAACATTATACAAACATAAGCAGAACAAATAAACATATCTAGCCACTAATTGAAAAAAAAATTCTCAAAATTCTATGCAAAAATCTCAAGTGTCTATCTACTGACAATCTAATGCATCGGGTGGAACGATAAAATCGTCACCCTTGAAAAAAACATAATTCCATTTCTGAATTATCAAAACCGCTTTTATTTTTGTTCGCTCAAAGTAAAAAAAATCAGTTTTACCAAACCCAATACAAAAATAAGAGACTTAAAGAATATTTTAAGAAAAAAAAACCCCTGACCTAACCGAAACGTATAAGGAATTAGTTTTTATGTCACTACAATTATTGGCGCTGCGTAAATATACGTGTGTCAGTGATGAAAATGCTTACATCATCCTCAAGACTTACCTTTTTATATTTACTTTATTATTATTTTCAACAAAATCATTTTTAGACACACAAAATAAGCATATCTTTAGTTCAGAAACGTAGTTTTAACTAATCAAGCCTTTTGTAATTTTCCAACGCCGAAAACTTAACACACATTTTTCCTTTTTATGCCTACTTTCTAATGTCTTACTCGTGTCTTATAGAAACTCGTTTTTGGTCTCTAAGAAAAGGAAGGTAGATATGTAAACTTACACTTGTCTCTACATCTGTTCGCCTGTCCGCACTTTTCTCAACTACAACTTCGATTTCTTTGAAAGTTTGCATAAACATTAAACATTGTATGAGTAAAAAAGGAATAGAACAGATTTCCCTAGAAACACCGGTTGTAGACATAGGGGTAGCATTGGGTTGAAATGACAATGAAATGGGTACTTTTGTGCTTATTTAAAACATTAATGCCTTGTATTTTATAACACTTTCTGAAAATTGTAACTAACTGATTTATATGCAAATTTGTTTTACTATACTTCGCGATAACTCTTGGGTGTGCCCCAGGTTTTTTTAAAGGCTTATATAAACACTCAATTTTTTTTTTTTACTATTTTATCATATTTGCCCAACATTTCTTGTGTATGTCTATTTATTAGCAGTTTGCCATTGTGCTGAACTCGAATTAGAATATGTTAAGACCTTGGGGACTTTTGGGGCTTAATGGAAGGGACACATGATGGGATTTTTGCGTGGACACAAATTTACACAAGTTAAGGCCTAAAACTGCGGCGTTTGTTTATTTTTACCAGATTTTGACGACCCTGGGGATTTTTACGGCTAAATGCGGATAGGGTGGGGTGGGGTAAATGCTGAACTTAGTATATTTTTTATGTCTCGTTTACTGTGCCATCACGTCAGACCATGCATGCTTCACTTGTTTTGTTCCCCCACATTTTTCTAGATGCATTATTTTATTTGTGTTTGTGTGTTTTTTCATACTCCAGAAATTGTACAACATTGATGCTGCGAGCTAATCGTGGCAGCTAAATAACGATCTGTTACATAACGATTTATACAACGTTCGATATGTATACAGTTATGTTGCACTGTTGTTAACGATTCTTTTTACTGTATATTTACGAACCCATGTCTTCTAGTGTCTATAGCATTTTCACGGAAACATTTGTATATTAAACAAAATAAAATTCATAAAAAATACGTCTTCTAGATTGTATAAAGAAAGGGTTAAATACTTCGTGTAATGTACATATAGTGTATGAGTGCGGGTGTTTATAACGCATTTTTACATCTTTTTTGTGCTTTCTAGTTATTCCAGCTCCTGAAAGTTGGGACCGGCTTGTAATTCTTTAACGAATATATCTTTATCCGAATAAAACAATGTTTTCCAATGTGTTTTTTATTTTAGTTTCTACGTCTTCCTATGGAAAATTTGATTCAAAGTCCGGACTGCCAGAGAAAAATCTATTCCGATCATTAACGGATCGAACTTAACTCGTTAACATACTTTTTGACTCGTTTGTTCACGTGAATATATGCTGACATTGCGTACTCGTTAGTTACGCATTTCACCGTAATAGGGTGTATAATTAAGTGTTAATATTATTGCTTTTTATAAATGAACTTTAATGTTTTAATGTTACAAAGATTTTAATTATTTTATTATTAAGAACATTTTAAATTCTTTTATTATTACAAAGGTTTTACTTATTTTATCATTACGAAAAATGTTAATACTTTTATTATTACAACGGTTTTAATTAGTTTATTATTACAAAGGTTTTAATTATTTTATTATTGCAAAACTCTTAATCCTTTTATTATGAGAAAGGTGTATTCTTTTATTATTACAACACTTTTTAACTCTTTTATTATAACAAATGTTTTAATTATTTTATTATTACAAATGTTTTAATTCTTTTATTATTACAAAGGTGTTAATTATTTTATTATCACAAATGTTTTAATTCTTTTATACTTACAATGTGTTAATACTTTTATTATTACAAAGGTTGTAATTCTTGTATTATTACAATGCGTTAATACTTTTATTATTACAAAGGTTTTACTTCTTTTATTATTCAAAGGTTTTAATTCTTTTATTATTCAAAGGTTTTAATCCTTTCATTATTCCAAGGTTTTAATCCTTTTATTATTAAAATGTGTTAATACTTTTATTGTTACACAGGATTTAATTCTTTTATTATTAAAATGTGTTAATACTTTTATTGTTACAAAGGTTTTAATTATTTTATTTTTAAAAGGTTTTAATTCTTTCATTATTCAAAGGTTTTAATTATTTTATTATTACAAATGTTTTAATTCTTTTATTATTATACTGTGTTAATACTTTTATTATTACAAAGATTTTAATTCTTTTATTATTACAATGGGTTAATACTTTTATTATTACAAATGTTTTAATTCTTTTATTATTACAATGTGTTAATACATTATTATTACAAAGGTTTTAATTCCTTTACTATTCAAAGGTTTTAAATCTTTCATTATTCAAAGGTTTTAATAATTTTATTCCTCCAAGGTTTTACTTCTTTTATTATTCACAGGTTTTAATTCTTTTATTATTACATAGTTTTTATTTTATAATTACAAGGTGTTAATACTTTTATTATTACTAAGGTTTTGATTCTGTTATTATTCAAAGGTTATGATTCTTTTATTATTCAAATGTTTTTATTCTTTTATTGTTGAAAGGTATTAATTCTTTTATTACTACAAAGTGTTTACTTCTTTTATTATTACAATGTGGTGATACTCTTATTATTACAAAGGTTTTAATTCTTTTATTATTACAAAGGTTTTAATTCTTTTATTACTGAAAGGTTTTAATTCTTTTATTATTACAAAAAATTAATTCTTTTATTATTCCAAACGTTTTAATTATTTTTTTTATTTTCGAAATTTATATAGGCTATTTTTCAAAATATTTACGTCCTAACATCATTGCTTGGAAATGTCGTTACTTTAACAGTTATATCTGCTTGCTTAGCCGTTGCTCACTTCTCATACTTCAACAAATTCTGCATAAAATTGTTTAAACATATAAGGCAGTATTGGGGTCGTTTTATTTTAATTCAAGTCGTGGACAACCTGTCAATAAAATACTGTCGGATAAAGTCTGTCGATCGAAAAGATCGAAAAAATTATTAATAAATGCATTTGTACAGACGAGGTATACAACGTTAAATAACTCAAATATAGTAATAATAGGTGACATTAACATATAAAATGTGTAAAAAAATGTATTTTTAAAAGAAATAACGACCCAAATCGTCATATTACAATCTTTAAAATTATGGGATTATCAAATAAAAAGAAAAGCCCTGTTTTACTACGTTTGAAGAACAGTTCAGCAAACTTTTGTACACAGACATTATTGCGACGGGATGCCGTGCAACAAACCTTCTCACCCCAGTTTTATATTACCTGATGGGAATATTTTCTCAAGAAATTAACTAGACCTTGCACAAACTGACGGAGAGTATCTTCTCTCAGGAGTTGTCTATCTGATTGGATAAGGAGAATTATTTCTATTCGAAATATTTAGTAAATATTTTTTTAGTGAACACCTGACTATATGAAAGTACACACGCGTAGTTTTTATCATTTAATTCAATTTTACCCCCAAACAAGGCACAGTGCCATTTTGAAGTAGGAGGCTACTATCGGGGACATAAGTTGCAGGGGTATTATGAAGGGAGATTAGTAGCACAATGTCCGTTCAAATTAAACTTGACTTTCTGCATGTCACTACAGTCAGGAAAGCATAATACTGAAAGGGAGTTTTAAAGCAACATAGCCACTCAATATATATATATATATATATATATATATATATATATATATATATATATATATATATTGAGTGGCTATGTTGCTTGTTCGTTAATAAAAGTGTAACTAATCAATGATACCAGACCCTAGGCTAAATACATATAAATTCTGGATAAAAATAGTTCAGATTATTCGTAAGACAATATGCGTTTTGAATAAGTAGATTAGAATATATTAGTCCAGCCTTGAATAGGATTTCATAATACACATTTGCTCTTAATTGGTATGTTGTGTGGGTATTAAAATAGTCTGTAGACATTATATATACTATCTTTTTACATGGGACAGAGGTAAAAATTAATTGTTATAAATAACATTTTGAATAGAAATATCTGCACAGATATCGAGCTGAAGCTTACATTTACGTATGCTTCCTATTAAACAAATCGTCACTGTCTTGTTTATGTTTTTAATTGTGTTCATATGAATTACTCGAAGTAATAAAAATAGTGGCAAATTCATAGAGATGCATGAGCTTTTAGCATATGTGTTTAATATAGGAATGAGCGTTCCGAAGTTATTTACAGGTTCAGACCTAATGCGCGTGCTTGTATTTGTATATTCCTTTTAATTAAAAAAATACCCATGTGTGTTTTTGAAAATGTTTGTGTCTGTAATAATGGCAAAGAAGCAATTTGCTGTTTTTTCATCAAATATATTGTCCCTGCTTAAATGGAGAAAAAATTAAATATTTCTTCATCATTAAATAAGCACGTAATGATGGCTTCGGTTTTCATGCATGGCTTAATGCCAATCAGCGGAAATTTTTTCCATGTGAATAAATTTAGAAACAACATTTCCTGGATATTTCAATGCGTAGAAGAGGGTAACCATATTTTTTCTGAATTAATGTAGAGAATTGATAAATTATTACATGGATATAGACGTGTTAAGTAGAAATATGCGTGTTAAATACACACACATACACACAACCATATCTATCTATCTATCCATCTATATATATATATATACATATATATATATATATAGAGAGAGAGAGAGAGAAAGAGAAAGAGTGAGAGAGATAAAAAGGAACACGCCGTGTTATGTGTTCTTCAGCGTTTCGTCTTTGTTTCGAGAGTTCTTTTGGATGAATGAGATTAACAAACAAAAACACCAGTACCAAATATTTGAAAATGTTTACGTGAAAAGTGTAACACTGTACTATTTCAGAAAACGAAAGAAGACGTTGAAAATTAAAAAAAAGAGGGGGAGTTTCCCTGTTAAAGAGAGGGAGATTTTTAACAACGTCATATATTCGTTAATATGCTTTTTTTCAAATATATGAATCCAGTTCATCTTCTTTCTGGAAAGAATATATATGTAAAAATTCAAATATAGGTTTGCAATAGAAATGAAACTAGAGTGTTTTTGTCATGTAATATATTGATTGAGATTATACGTATTAATTATTAAAGGAGGTGTTTATTTGGTGTGAGATTAGTATCACCATCAACCATCTGTAGTCACCACACGTCTTTTATTGACAGTTTCATATGCTGATTACAAAAACTAATATATATATATATATATATATATATATATATATATATATATATATATATATATATATATATATATATATATATATATATATATATATATATATTAAACGACCCGTGATCTGTTGGGTAAGTATGTTACATTAGCTATGGAATTAATGTATGAGCGTAGCACTTGTAACGTAAAGGAAATAGTTTTTTTTTGACATAACAGAAACTCTTCTATGAATGTATGTTTACATGAAAAAAGGATATAGATAGATTTCCGTGAATCGTTCTGTTTATAATTGATTATTCTTTGGAAAAAAACTGACAACCATTGAATTATAAGTAGTTTGCCATATTTATTGGTAAATATGAACTAAACAGATACCATAACACTTAAAGTTAAATTCAAATTTCGATATATCTTTATATTTAAAGGCGAAAAAAAAACAATTGCGAAGATTAAAACGTACACAGAAAAAATATGTTTCATTGTCGCGTTGATTCAACCGGATATCGTAAACCAGATGCTTATTTGCGTTATATATATATATATATATATATATATATATATATATATATATATATATATATATATATATATATATACATGGATTTAAAGGTTATGAAGGGTATTTTTTTAAGCATGAAAAACGATGTTACTTTTTGTATTTAGTATTTTTATTGCTTTTGGTCACGAAAAAGTATCGAAATGTAAAAGAAAAAGAAAACCGTTGAAAGAACTGAAGATTTGTAGCGTGGACATCGTTCATTCCTAGCTATCATGTTCGAAAAAGTTCACGTGAATTATTTTAGCCGTTTGTGGAAGATGTGTTTTTAAATATTTTTTTAATACGGCAACGTTAAAGCGTTTGATTCAAACGGCAAATGTAAGACGTAATTGATTTCAATATGTATAAAGGAATAGAAATGAAATTGTTTAACCGTAAAAATAATGTAATTATTAGTTATGAATAATAATAATAAAACTACTTAAGAGGGCATAGTTAGAGACAATGTTGGCTTTTTTATGGTGAGTAAAAGATAAAACTAATAATAATAATAATGGATAATAATAATGAATAATAATAACAACAACAACAAGAACAACAATAATAATAATAATAATCAAATAATAATAATAATAATAATCAAATAATAATAATAATAATAATAATAATAAAACTACTGAAGATCGCATAGTTAGAGACAATGTCGGTTTTTTTAATGTTGAGGAAATCCCGTCTCTCCCTCAATAAGGATGGCATTAATATATATATAAATAATAATAATAATAATAATAATAATAATAATAATAATAATAATAATAATAAAATCAATGAAATTCATATTAGTTAATAATTAAATCAGAATACAAATAGTTTCGGTCCTGAAGAAATATGGTCTCAGTCCCAAAGGAATTCTCATACACAGACCATTATATATATATATATATATATATATATATATATATATATATATATATATATATATATATATATATATCAACTTTTGCAATGTCCTACGTATGTTTGTTCCAGGTTATGTTTTCTGTGAATGTTAATCCGATGGTTTCGAACAAATATCTCTCACTTATATAATTATTAGTATTGGCTTTCGGTGGTTGAAAAGCATTGGAGTAATTGTTAAAAGAAACAAACATACGCTTATTAGCAATAAAATACCATTCATGGACGGTCACATTTCACTAGCGGCTGGAGCTCGTCTTCAAAACATGCTGATATTGCTTGAGGTACCTGTGTTATCTCATTTATTTTTAAACCATTATAAAGCATTGTATCCTCAGCAAATATACATACCTAAGACACAAGATAACTATAAAGGTCGTTTAAAAACATCAGGAATAGTAAATTCTGTATTTGAACATTGTTGATTCTGAATTAATTTGTTCTAAAAATATATGTGTGAAAATTAACAGATATATCAAAATATATATTAACGTATAACCATATATTAACTTTTTTTTGCAATTTTCAAATAATATTGTGGTACATATTTAGTTTTGGTACCACGTTGATATATTTGCGTTATGACTTCCAAGACAATTCTTACAGTGTGGGGTGAAACTATTCCATGCGTCGCCCTAACAATTAATTAATATGAAAAAAGGCATCGTGAAACTTGATTTAAAGATAGAAAACACATACATATAAATTGCGCAATTCGAAAAATTCATAAACACTTATAAATATATATATATATATATATATATATATATATATATATATATATATATATATATATATTTAAATAAGGGAGTAGTCACCAACAATGCGCATTTTTAACATTATTTTATTATTCCGTGTCTTGGTTTTTCATTGGGAATTATGTTTGGATCATTGTAATTATGTTTTTAAGTAATTGAACTCGTTTTTACGCGCGTTTCAGATGTTCTGTGATGCGTCCTCGTCAGAAATTATTTTCAAATGTGTTGGAGAAGTAAAAATGGCGATTTTCATAGTTAATTTTAAGTTTTTCCAAGGGGTGGAGGCTTGTAAGTGTTTATTATTCATTGGCATGCTCAATTTTTATTACTCTTTTATTGCTCTGCAAGAAATTTGGCTATAAAGAGGTCAAAATCCAACTCTACCTTACTCCTCCTGGAATTGTGGGTCTGAACACTTGAAATTTCTATATAGGTTCCTTGGACACGGATCTAACTCAATAATTTAATGAAAGCCCTAAACAATAAATGTCAGGGGAACATAATATGGGTCAAATTAAAAAAAAACTACCTTTTCTTATTTGCTCAGCATACACCTCTCACTCGGCCAACGCCGAGTACCCATGCTATTATATATATATATATATATATATATATATATATATATATATATATATATATATAAGTGAACGTGCTGTGTGTCTGTGTGTCTATCTGTGTGTATGTTTGTGTACATTTCCTTACGCAATAACTCTGTCAATTTTTGGTCTACAAACTCGAAATTTTATGTATAGGGTACTTAGATTTGGAAAAATCTATGTGATCGGTGTTCGGCCAGAAATGTGGCTGTTAAGGGGTCAAAGTTCTAGGATTTTACCTTTGTGAACTCTACCAAACTCCTCCACCAATTTTTAGTCTAAACATGTGAAATTTTAGACATAGGTTTCTTGGACATTGATCTTACTTAATAATTGGATTTGAGCCCAAAACAATAAATGTTAAGGGGTCATAATAGGGACAAAATTTTTAAAAAAGTTACCTTTTTTTCTTTTTGCTTAACATACACCTCCAAATACTCGGGCAACCCCGGGCACCCATGCTAGTAGAAGATATACTTGACTCGTTTATTAGTAAAATCTTTTTAAATGTCAAACATGATTGATATTTTTCATAAGCTGAAGTTTAACTGATTATACGTTTCTTTTAAAGATAATTTAGAGAATTAGGTGCCGGTATAGGGTCCAACTAACTAGATGTATATTGGTTTATGTTTTACATAACAAGTAATAATCACCCCTTCTCAGGTGCGTTCTTGACACTTAAAAAATATTTAAACCTGATCTCATCCAGGCTGTATTATTAAAAAAAGTGCTCTGCTGAAGTAACTCCAGTTGTGTCCGAACTTTACATCAAATGCCTTACTGAATGTTGCTTTCTAGCCTGCTGGAAAACTGTTCTTGTGGTACCAGTTTTCAAAAATTCTGGCAGAAGAACTGACCCAGTAAATTACCGCCCCATTAACCTCCTCCCTCTTTTCGCCAAAATATTTCAGTCCATAGTCAAACAAGCTGTAGTCCATTACCTTACAGATGCTAAAATCCTGACCGAAAAGCTATATAAATTTAGGCAAACCCGTTCCACAGCAATCCTATCTGTAATTTCTGAGTGTATATGCCATTAACTGGATAAAGCAGGAAGAGGTAGAGTGGTAGCTCTAGATATATCGAAGGCTTTAGGAAGGGTATGTCATGGAGGTGTTCTCAGAAAAAAAGATCATACGGTATCACTGGAAGAATACTAAACATAATAAACTCCTTCTTAGATAAGAGAAAAATCCAGGCTGTCCTCGATGGTTGTACATCTGAACAATATATTATAAAGGCGAGAGTTCTACAGGGGTCTATCCTTGGAACTCTATTATTCCTGATAATCATGAATGACCTCCCTTAAAAAAATGTGTGAGATGTGTAGATGTGCTGATGACACGACGCTCTATAACAGATACGAAAAGAAAACAAATGAACAAATAGCTAAGGAAATGGCATACACACTAGAGGATGACATTAAATCTGCAGTGGAATGGATGGTCACATTCAATATTGCCAATAATAAACTTGTTTCCTTCATTAACTACAAGAAACCTTCTCTACCTCCAATAGCAACGAACTCATTGGCCTAACGTTCACAGGATACAGGAGTTGGAACAATTACATTGAGAGTATTTCCAGGATCGCTGCAAAAAGGTAAGTTCACTCGATGAAAGTATTCTGTGCCTCTATAAGGCCACCATTTGCCCATGTATAAAGTATTCTTGTCATATTTGGGCTAGTGCATCTGTTACTAGTCTCTCACTCCTAGACAATATTCCAAAAAATCGCCAACCTGGTAGGTCCTGAACTGTCCTCTAAGCATCAGCCTGTGTCCCATCGAGGAAATGTAGCAACCCTCTGCCTGATCTACTAGTACTTTAACTTCAAGCACTTACACCCCTCGACGTAAATGCCCCTAACAAATTTGCCATCCGCAAAATCCCACCCTTTCATAGTTGAGATCCCTAGATGTAAGATAGCCTTCTACTCCAGTGGTTTCTTTCCCAGAACCGCTGAACTTTGGAATTCCCTTCCGGGTTCCTGCTTCCCACACTGTACTGGCGTTCAGAAGTTTAAGTGTAACATGAACTGACATCTTGCTGGTTAACTCCCACGTAGTACCCCTGTAGACTATGCCCCTTGTAGTAGCAATGTGCCTTGTTTGGGGTGAAAATGTAATAAAAAAGAAATATAAAGAAGAAATTGGGAGTTATATATATATATATATATATATATATATATATATATATATATATATATATATATATATATATATATATATATATAATAGCATTGGTGCCCGGGCGTTGCCCGGGTGTTTGGAGGTGTATGCTGAGCAAAAAAAAGGGGTAATTTTTTAAAATTTGACCCCTATTATGACCCCTGAAAATTTATTGTTTTGGCCTCAAATCAAGTTATTAAGTTAGATCCATGTCCACGGAACCTATATCTAAAATGTCAAGGGTGTAGACCCAAAATTGTCGGAGAAGTTTGCTAGAGTTCTCAAAGCTCAAATCGTTTAACTTTGACCCCTTAATCGCCAAATTTCTGGCTAAAAACCGATCACATAGATTTTTCAAAATCTCAGTACCCTCTATAATTTCGAGTCTGTAAACTAAAAATTCACAGAGTTATTTCGTAGGGAAATGTACACAGACACACACACACACACACACACACACACACTTTCACTTTTATAGATATATAGATTTAAAATTTGAGTCTGACAGAATGACAAAGTGATATTGCAAACCGATATATTAAACAAACGAACTTCAAAGAGACAAATGAACACATAAGTAAAAAAAAAATTGTATTAGAAAACATTTCTTGATTATTCCACGTTTTTTTTACTGACCTGACGACTGAGGTTCGCTCTTAATAAAAATTGTTTTTTTTTATAGTCTTAATTTTGACTTCCTTTTTCATAAAAAACTAAAAAAAATCAAGAAGGAAAAGAAATTTAATTTTATTCTTTTTTCATTAATTTCTTTCTGTGCAAAGCAATTCTTTCAAACTTAATCTGTTTCCAAAATGTTTTTATTTCATTCCCCTCCCCCTTCATTCATTTTCCTCCGCATCCTGGCAAGTATTAAAATAAACCATTTATAATATTTATTTATGGATTTATTTACTTATCATTTCTTTTGTATCGGTAAATGAATTCCATGCACCCACCATGTTTAAGTTTGGGAGTAAAAAATGTACGATGAACAGAAGGATATGGAAAATAATGTATATAAATACGCAATCATAGGTCATTATAAACATCATATATATTTTTACAGACAGACTTACAAAACTTCCAAATTGGATTGAAATAAAGAACACGATGATTTATACTGAAACTCATCTAATATTAATAATAAAAAAATAATAAAAAAAAACACAAGTTGTTTGTTTAAGTATTATAAGCAATTGAATATTTCGTTGTATTATAGATTTTAAAGATTAGAATGCGGTCTTTAATTACTTATAAATTACATTTTTTAAAAAAGTGAAGGAACACGATTTGATTTGTAGTAAACTTGAAGTTTATTTAATAGAATTAAATTAAAATTATGCATGTAAGAATATGAATATTTGAAGCAGAACACAAGCAAAACATTTGATATGAGTTAAGACAATAAACAAATATTAAAATTAAACAATTTTTTTAAATCAAAATGATTTTTTAAATCAAAATGAATGTTTTTTAATCGAAATGAACAATATTTTTTTTAAATCAAAATGAATATTTTTTAATCAAAATGAATATTTTTTTTTTAATCAAAATGAACCACAATATTTTTAAATACAAATGAACCACAATATTTTTTCAAAATCAAAAACAATATTTTTAATGGGTTTGTATTACTGTACACATAGATTCGAAAAAGTTGCCAAAAACAAATGTATAACAAATAAATGTTATCAAAGGCAAGATAAGTTACTTTTCTACCAAACTGGATATATTTTTCGTATTTTTATTGAATGTAACATGTTTATTCTGCTCGAAAACCATACAGTGTTTACCGATGTATTGGAAAATTCAAGATGGCGTCTTAGTCCCTCTTTAACACGGTAAGTTTGGGAAAAGGTGTTATAAATAAAAAAACTGAATAAAATACTGTTAAAAACTCGCTCAATATGTTACCGTGACATAGGTTGACATATTCGGCGGGTTTTTAATAGTATTTTTTCTAGTTTTTATTTATAACACCTTTTCCCATACTTACCGTGTTAAAGAGGGAGTGAGGCGCCATCTTGAATTTTCCAATACATCGGTAAAAACCGTATGGTTTTCGAGCTGAATAAACATGTTACATTGAATAAAAACACGAAAAATATATCCAGTTTGGTAGAAAAGTAACTTATCTTGCCTTTGATAACATGTATTTGGGTACTTATGCAGAGAGTGATCCGGACGTAACTCACCGGACGCTCGGCTTGCCCCGTAAAACGACGTCAACAGCTGGAGTTAGCCGAGCGTCGGCGAGGAAAAGCAAGCCGAGCGTCGGCGCTGAAAACATAACAAGAAATGAGAAACCTACCTTAATGTAAAATTTGTTAAAACTTTTATTTACTGTACAAATTTTTTTCGTTTTTTTTTTTTTTTTTTGTAAATGTAAAGTGTTTTTTATATACAAGAAAGTTATGTTTTTTTTGAAGAAGAAGAAGAAGAAACAGCGAAAAAAAAGTAACAAGCAAAATTTGTTTTTTTTTACAAAACATGTTTTTTTTTACAAAACATGTTTTTTTTGGGGTGTTTTTTTTTAGGGTTAGGGTTATTTTTTTTTATTTTTTTAAGAATAAACAGCGAAAAAAAAAGGTAACAAGCAAACTGTTTTTTTTTTTTTTTGTACAAAACATGTTTTTTTTTTGTTGGGTGGTTGGTTAAGGAAAAACCTGGTAAAAGAAAAATGCGAGGAATATTTACTGTTGGTATTTCCTCAGACTGTTGGAGGGCATCACACGACTATGAGGGACAGGTTTTCTTTTTTGCAAGCAAACTCCTTTCCTGACAAAATTCCAGGACACCCGCTGCTGTTTGCAATTTTTCCGACAAATATGTTAAGTTCATATTTCCTTCCATAGGTACGCAATTTTAAGGGTTGTTAAATAAATCTGAAATTGTAACGGTTGTTGTTAAATAAATCTGATTCTGTACTGTTTTACTTTCTTTTCTTCTTTTTCCTTATTGTCGTCTGCTGCTTTGAATTTTTTTTTCTTGCGTCGCGCACGCGCGTAGCGTTGACAACCGTTGAACTACATCGGCGACGCTCGTTGAAAACCGTCGAACTACATCGCCGACGCTCGGCTAACTCCGGCTGTTGACGTCGTGCTACGGGACTAGCCGAGCGTCCGGTGAGTTACGTCCGGATCACTCTCTGCATAAGTACCTGTATTTGTTATATTTTTGGTTTTTGACAACTTTTTCGAATCTATGTGTACAGTAATACAAACCCGTTTTTCGAGCTGAATAAACATGTTACATTGAATAAAAACACAAAAACTATATCCAGTTTGGTAGAAAAGTAACTTATCTTGCCTTTGATAACATTTATTTGTTATATATTTGTTTTTTGGCAACTTATTCGAATCTATGTGTACAGTAATACGAACCCGAAATGAATTTAAGACCACGAGTGAAATGAGAAAATGAAGAAAATCACATTTACTGTGTGTGTTTACTGTTTATATAAGTCAGCGGGTTTGGTTGCCATAACAACGTGACGGTAGTGAACGTGTGTGTGTGTGCGTGTGTGCGCGTGTGCTTGCTAGTACTACTACTAAGTTTGTAGGAGCGTTTGATTCGTGTAGTTTAGTTTCGTATATAAGTTTCGTATTTTTTAATTTGTAAAAAACAAGTTATCAAAAAATTAAACTCTTCCAAGATGGAAAATAAATAAAGCCATAATATTTTATGGTAAAGGTAAGAGCGTAGAAACCATTGTTTTTTAGGAGATGTGATTATTGGATTAACCAATCAGAAATCGTCTGTGGCACACACATCTCTGTTTTTATAGATATATAGATAGATATATATATATATATATATATACATATATATGTGTGTGTGTGTGTGTGTTTGTGTGTGTGAGTATATATATATATATAAGAGCAAATAGTTAATAAAAACATGTTAAAACACTTTAAAAGAGGTTAATAACATATTTAATCTGAAAAAGAAAACTCTTAATATTAATAAGTGGATAGGACTTAATCCGCGAAGTTTCGAATAAATACTTTCCTTCTCATCAGAGGGAAAGAATTAGCAAAATGCGGGATCGGATTTTGCATATAAAAGTATTTAATGAAACTGCAATAAGTCAAAGATATTACTTGATAACAAAAAGTGAAGCTAAGGGAATGTGGTGAAGAAAAAGATGAGTACACGAGAATTGATATTCTGGTGAAAGGTAAAGTATTCAATGACGGTAAATTTCAAAAATGTAAATCCAAGAAAGTTAATATAATTACCATTCGCACAAGTAAAATCCAAGGAAATGGCGTAATTGGAAGATGATCCAAAATAATGCAAAAAGCCGAAATCCGTGGAATAATTCACATATATGTACAAGAAAAAGGGGAAAACTTCCAATTATATTGATAACAGACAAATAAGATATGCGTGTAACATGGCTGCCGAGACAAAGTGTATTAAGAAAAATCAGTGAGGAAGAAGAGAGAAAAAAGAATGCAGGAGAAGAGGAAAAAAGAATTAATTCTGATAGAATTAAATACAAAATAGAAAAGCAAATGTCAAAATGACCCAGGCAGGTTGACGTGAAAAGGCTCGAAAAATATAGGGCAAACAGGAGGTCAACTGGACTGTACAGTTAAGTACTCAAGAAAATGTCAGAAATAGTTATTAAAAGGAACTAAATTGAAAATTAAATTAATAAATAAATAAAGTATAAAATAAAAATAAAAAATAAACTTTAAGGGGAGAAGATGGCCGATATCTGCAAATTCCGGAAAAATCTAGTAAGTATGTAAGTAAATCCATATAATGAAATATAAGTAAATATACATGCAGAATATGAATGTGTACGTAGATTGATATATTTGATAGATAGGAATATTTAAAGACTAAAACGGAAATTGCAGATAAAAACCAGCCCAGCAAAGAAAAATAGAGAATAAAAATAAAGGATTTTTAGTTATAAAGTATAAAGAAAGTATGTGTAAAAAACGATGACCTAAAAGAAAAACTATATATATATATATATATATATATATATGAAAGGTTAAAGAAATAGTTATGTAATTTCAAAATTACTATAATTAAATTTGGACTTAGGTTCACAGAAAGAGATCAGTTCGTTTTTAGAATGTATTATATTGTTATTTGAGGGAAGGTAATTATAGTTATAGCTTCGGATTATCAGAGGCGACATGACTTAGAGCCTGGAGTATAAGACTTGACTTTTTTATGATAGGCAATTGTATTGAGTAGGGGGTATTATTAGATTTATTTTTTTTAATTAAAGTGTTTAGAGAAGTTCCTTGAATTATGGTTGGTAAAAGGAAATGTGGTGTGATATACTTTTCTTAACAAATGCTGAACTAGCGCCGATATATGTATGCCCTTTATTAAAAGCTCGAGGTCTGAAATTAATATTAATTTGCAGATTTGTATTAGTTAAATAGTTTGAATTTTGTTCATAGTGTTCAACAAAGGGTGGGGCAATGCAATATAATTGTATTATATATATATATATATATATATATATATATATATATATATATATATATATATATATAGCGCTTATGTATATCTATGGCTGAGGTAAATACGAGGGGTGTGCAATAAGTAATGCCTATGACCAATTTCCATTTGTCAGATCTAGCTGAAATTTTGCATGTGTGGGTTTTGTGGCAAATTACAGCTCCGAAGTAATTGTGGTTTCTGTTTTATAGGTGTTTGAACTGAGTCAGGTGTGAAATGGAGTCTGTTGAATGTCGGGCATTGATTCGTTTTTTGTATTTGAACGGACGCACACCACAGGAGACCTTTGATGAAATGAAAGAAACTGATGGTGATAATGCCCCACCATATGCCCGTGTAAAACGCTGGCATCGTGAATTCAAACATGGCGGGAAGTATGTGGAAACAGCTCCCAGACCTGATCACCTCTCTTCTTCTATTTATGAGGCATCTGCCCGTCAAGTTGAGGCTGCCATTTTGGGAGATCGACGCATTACTATTCCCCAAATTGCCCAAGATATCAAGATTAGTACAGGGTCTGTGGAAACTATCATTCATGACCATTTGCATATCAATAAGGTGTCTGCCACATGGATTCCCAGGGTGATCACACCATTTCAGAAGCGAGAACGCGTCGAGCGCTCGAGGATGAATTTGGAGATGTGCCAAGAAGATGAGTCACACTTTTTCAAAAGACTGATTACACAGTATGAATCCTGGGTCCATCTCTATGATCCAAAGACCAAAGCCCAGTCACTGCAATTGAAGCATAGGACCCACCCCCTCCAAAGAAGGCAAGGGTGCAGTCCTCCGCTGGCAAGGTCATACTCACAGTCTTCTTAGACCAGGACAGAGTAGTGATGACAGATTTTCTGGCAAGGGTTCCACAATTCCAGGAACCTATTATGCTTCACTGTTGAGGAAATTAATGGAAGCAATCAAAATCTAGAGGCGGGGTAAGTTCAACAAAGATACCCTCCTCCTGCAGGACAACGCTCCGATCCACAACTCGCATGTCGCCAAATTAGAAACACGGTTATGTGGTTATGAAATCCTTCCCCATTCTCCCTACTCTTCTGACTTTGCACCATCTTACTTTCGCCTCTTCGCAGTCATGAAGTTGTCTTTCAAAGGAAAGCGTTTCTCAGATGATGCAGCCTTGCTTTCTGAAGTCACGTCGTTGTTGGAGGACCACCCTGGGATGTTCTACAAAAACGGTCTCCAGAGCTGCATCGAACGATGGGAGCAATGCATAACTCTGGGTGGTTCCTATGTAGAGAAACCAAATAACTGTGCCAAGTTTCGTTGCTCTACTCTTATGGGAATGGGTCAGGGGTATTACACCCTTTGTATGCATGTGCTTTCAATGTTTTATAATCAAGGATTCTATTATAAGCGCGGAACAAAAAGACAGACATTAGTGACACCCTTAAGGGTATGATATATTTTTGAGATACTTAAAATCATTACTAAATAAACACATCTCACGAAACACGAAAACCCTTTTTTGTTAGGAGAAATAATAAGGCATCGTGTGTTCATACTCCAACATTTACTGTCTCTTCTGCTATGACTTATTAAGAAATCCTACATTTTCACCACTTATTTGTCACTATTAATCTTAAATGAAATCTATTACATTTCTGATAAAAATGGATCGTTTTAGTTACGTTTACTACCAATATTACCGATGTTCTTAAATAGATCACTAGTTGTTTACAACGAAACACTTTTTCACAGATAAAAAAAAACAGTATATAAAATCCTGACTACAAATCAGAGTTGATTAAAACCACTTGCCTTAAAACATATGATGAAAAATATTTTTGATACGGGATCTACCGTCTTTATCCTCTAGATAGATAAGGCTGACATATTCACGCCATTTAAAAAGCATTTCCTACCTGCGTAATCCGTTGCTTCTAAAAATTCAATGTGCATATTATTTAATACTGTTTTACTTATGTTTGATTTAATCCATTATACTATATATATATATATATATATATATATATATATATATATATATATATATATATATATATATTCGTTCCACAGCGATAAAACCATATTTCTACATTAACAATTTAATTGAGATTTTCAGAAAATCTATCCGTAATGTAAATGAATATTTGCATGGTGGTAAAATAAAGTATTAAATAAATAAATAAATAAATAAATAAAGTATAAAATAAAAAATAAACTTTAATTAGATTATAAAAATATATCTGCAATGCCAATGAATGTTTGCATGGTGTTAAAATAAATAAATAAATAGATAAAGTATAAAATAAAATAAAAAATAAAATTTAATTATATTATAAAATTTAATATTAAAATATAAACATTTTTCGTTAGTCGTTTCAGCGAAACTGCCAGGTTTTACTTCCGGTAACTTCCGTTTCAACTACTTTGGAATTACAAGATAAGTAAAAAAAAGTAATCATGCAGAGAGTGATCCGTGTTGAAATAATAACGTTTTTATTTAAAAAGCCTTTCTTAACATAGGGAAGGGAGGGCGTTTTGTACCTATTCTGTACTTTAACCTTACAATTGAATAAAAAACATAATAAAACTTTAATTAAACGTGGAAATACGATTTAAAAAAATAGCGCGGTCACTCTCTGCATTAGCACAAAAAATATCCCATTCATTCTTACCATATTTTTTAAATTTAAATACATTCTTACCAATTTTTTAATTTTACGGATGGGTATGTTGACAACAAATATCAGTTAAGTTTTGTAAATATCCCCCCAAATGGTGTTTATTCCGAAATCCGTAGTTAAGATGGAGAGGTTGAGGTTGTTTATTCTGAAAGCCGGTCTTAACATTTGTAGAGGTTCGCGTTATGTAAAATAAATAAATAAATAAATGAAATAACTAAATCATTTACTGATAATTTCTCACTTTTACAAATATTTTTAATTTACATGCGTGGATGAACAAATTGTTGAATAGTCGGAAAACAAAACGCTTTTGTAATAAGCTCCCTGTTTGAAAAATGTTACTGATATTAGTTTTCAGTATACCCATTGGCAATTAAATGTTTTAAAAAAGTCGATAAAAGTCGTCATTTAAAAAAATTTAAAAACAAATATTTGTAAAAATGAGAAATTATTAATAAATGTTTAGTAACTTTTTTTCTTTTAATATTCATAAACAGTAAAACTTTTTTCCAAATAAATAAATAAATGTTTGTAAAAGTAAAAATAATCGTTTAGTTACAACGGCAACATCAGAAAATAAAATGTTACGTGCGCATGCGTCAGGTTTGACTAGGAGGGGGACTAAGGGAGCGACTATTATTTTCTTCTGCTGTTCGTCATGGAACTTAACGCCCAAGGAGTACCAAACTTTTTGTCCAATATTCACGAAAAGATTATAGCTAACGTAATTAAAGAAATGTTTGTGAAAGTGACAAATGCAGGTTTAGTTACTTTTTTGTTATTCATTAAAAGTGTTAAGCCAACGTAAATAAGTAATGTTTGTAAAAGTGCGAAAGGCAACGTAAGTAAATAAATGATAAATGTTACGTGCGCATGCGTTAGCCGTGACTAAAAGGGGGGCTAAGGGAGCGACCATTAAATAATTCTGCTGGTCGCCATTGAACTCAACGCCCAAGGAGTAGCAAAAGTTTTACTCTTTATGAATATTAAAAGAAAAAAGTTACTAAAAATGTATTAATAATTTCTCACTTTTACAAACATTTGTAATTCATGTATTTACTTACATTGGCTTAACTCTTTTCATGAATATTTAAAAAAGTACTTAACCATGTATTGATAATTTCTCACTTTTAGAGACATATTTTAATTACATGAGTGGATATTTTTTTGGTAAATATTTACATTTAGGTCCACCTCCACAATTTTAAATGACGACTTTTATTGATAAATAAATCTACTTCTCTGCAACGGGCACTGGGTCCCCTCCTTTTCTTTAATAGTATTTTCGGGTGGGTATGCTGACAAAAAATATCAGTTCAATTTTGCAAATAGTTTTTCACCCCCCTCCAAAAATTGTGTTTATTCCGGAAGTTCTTCTTAAGATGAGGAGCCTGGGGGTGATTATAAGGTGACCCTAATCTAAAAAAAATACCAAGTTTTTTAAATGATTAAAATAATTTCTAAATTTTACAAACATTTGTACATGCGCACATAAGCAACTATTTTTTCATTAACTTTTTTTAAATGTTTTTATTTAAAAATTAGTAAATTTCGATGAATAGAATAATAAATCATTTATCATTAATATGTGTTTTTGGTTTTGTGTTGAATGATTTTTTTTTCATTACAACAATAACGAACCAATTTAAATGTTCCGGCATGTGTTTAAGGATTACGAAATTATCAATAAATCGTTTAGTTACTAAGCCAACGTCAGTAAATAAAAAATATGTGCGCATGCATTAGCCTTGACTAGGGGGGGGGGCTAAGGGAGCGACCATCAAATAATTATACTGGTCGCCATGGAGCTCAGCGCCCAAGGAGTACCTAAAGTTGAACTTACGCACTTATGTTACCGTGCCATTTTAAAAAAATAGTATTCTCACGTTAAATTCAAATTTTACAATATATTTTTTTCTTTTATTAATTTGTTAGGTGAAAGTACAGATAACCCGGTCGGTTTCTAAGGTCTGGAACATCTAGCTCCCGAAGAAAAAGGGCGTACTCTGGGTAGTAACCAAAAATTAAAATTCCCTCAGTCCTGAAAGATTTCTTCTCTACTGAACGAGGAGAAAACGGGGAATTGTAGTTCACCCTGGGTTTCTCTCCCCCTCTCTCTTCCTCTCTTAATATCTCTCTCTATCCATCTCTCCCTTTCCCTCTCTCAACCGATCTTTCTCTCTATATCACCCTCTCCCTCTTTCTTTGAGCCCCTTTCTCTCTCTAACTCCCTCTATCTCTCTCCTTTCCTCTGTCTCATCCCTGTCTGTTTCTAACTCTCCCCTTCTCTCTGTCTGTCTATAAATCCCTTTATCTCTCTATCCCCTTCTCTTTCTATATTTTCCTCTCACTTTCTCTTTTCTGTCTATATATCTTCCTCTTTATCTGTCCATCTCTAATCCCTCATCCTATTTTAGTCTCCTAAATTAATTACAGTGAATAAGGCATTGTCAAAACATGGAGAAATCCTATTTTAGTCACCTAATATACTGACCCTGAGAATAGTAGTTATTTGGAAATTGCTGCTACCTTGAACAGCACCAGAAGTAACTGGTAAAACCTTTCTACTTAAACTGATTTTGTACAGCCATTCTCTAACAAAAGGACACAGCCTTAGCCCTTGCTGCATGAGGAATATTTGCGACCTTGCTGCCAAGTACAAGAAATATTTATTCTACTTTGAAACACTCGATTTTTCAAACATCTCATGTTCGCCATCTCCAAAACATCAAATATGGGGAGAAATATTGCAGAAATCAAAACTTGTTTAGGATGAATGCTTAATGATACGCCAAAAATCACTTGAGTCTCTTGGTCGATCCTTGCAAGATTTGCGTGGCAATGTAAGACCATTTGTGAATGCAGTAATATTGCTTGCAGGATATTTTAGACAAATGTTACCTGTTATTCTTCAATCAACACCAGCAGATGAAATAAATGCTTGCCTTAAATACTCTACTTTTTTATTCCATGTGAAGATATTAAACTTAACTCAAAATATGTATGACCAGTTGCAGAATGATCGATCCGCATAAAAATTTTTGCATCACTTGTGGGGAATTGGGTGCGGAAAAGGGCCAGCTGATCAGAGTAAAGGGCGAAAATCTTTGACTTTTAACTTCTTTAATTTTATTAAACCAAAAGAAGAGTTAGTTGAAAAGGTTTTTGCAGATATTCAAATTTAAGAATTCCACCTGACTGAGTGAGCGAGCTATTCTTGCAGGTCAATAGAAATACGCCCATGAACTTACCGCTATTATTCAATGTAAAATTCCAAGTGTAAGCACTTGGTTGCTACGCACTAAGTTTTATACAATACTGTTTAATAATGCAAGGTATTGATTTAGTCTTCACAATTAAATAAAGACGCTTAAGATATAAACTTAGTTTTCATATTTCTTTTTAGGTTAATTACTTTTAAGAACATTGTAACTGAAATGTTACTAAGGTTTCAGTAGCTTTATATTAATTAGTAACACACATTATGAACTTATTATTCGAATATGCGCGCATATATATATATGTATATATATATTTGTATACATATATACACACATACACACACATATATATATATATATATATATATATATATCGTTGATTTTTTATAAACAAATTAAATTGTAACAGATATTAAGTACAGTAAAGTTCTGTCCTACTTTCATAATGACCTAAACTACGTTCAACAACAAAAGGGGATAATCTGTCTTTTTTATTTTATTCTGTTTTCACCAAGACAAGGCACAGCGCCACTTATATGTAGGAGGCTGCTATCAAGGGCATAAGTTGCAGGTTTACTATGTAGACAGTTGTGCAGCAAGATGTATGTTCACATAACACGTGCACATCTGCATGTCCGTACATTTAGGAAAGCTAAAACCTGATAGGGAATTCCAAAGTCTAGCAGATGTAGGGAAGAACCTATTAGAATAAAATACTTTCTTATATTTAGGGATTTCTACTCTGGAGGAGTGGTACTTTGCTGCTTTTCGAGTGTGACTAGTATGTTTACGTCCATGTGTTTCAGAGCGTTCACTTCGACGGAGTATCCACCATTAAAATACTTGTATAAAAGTCAGACATACAACATCTCGTCGATTGGACAGCGCTAAAAATTAGATGATAGTTCCAAACCTATGAGGTTTTCGACTCTCTTTTTACTTGTGCAGGAGTGAGAGGCTAGTAGCAGATGCGCAAGGCCAAAAGTGACAACGGCACCCCATACATGGGCGAATGGTCGTCTTGTAGAGATACAGTACACTTTCAGAGGAAAGTACCATTCTAGTACGATAAGAAGAGGCTCCAATATTTCGTAACAGCCTTGGAAATGCTCTCTATGTATATGTTCCTACTCATGTTTCCTGTGATCGTAAAGCCGAGGAGTTCGAACGAATTAATTGCAAGTAATATGTCTTTAGCTATAGCTAATGGTGATTGACAATCTTTCTTGTAATTATCTTGTATTGAAGGAAACAAGTTTAATCTTTGGCAGCATTTAACGTTACTTTCCATTTTTTACCATTTTCTACTCTAGACTCAAGGTATTTCTCTAGGGGTTCCGCTATTGCCTCATATATTTGTTATTCGTTGTTCCTTCATGTATGTTATATAGCGTGGTACCGTCAGCAAATATACCAATCTCAGAGTCTATTTTATCAAGGAGATCGTTTATGAATATCACGAATAATAACGTTTCAAGGATCAACCAATGAGATACATCTGCATGTGTGTAACATTATTTACACGTACGACCATCGAAGACAACCTGAATATTTCTCTTATTTAATCAGGATTTATGTATGTTAAGTATTCATTAAGTAATATAAGAGGATCTGATTTTCATAAGATCATCGGGCTATACCCTGTAAAACGCCTTAGATATATCAAGGACTACTCCCTCCCCTTCTCTGCCTTATGCATGTCATAGTATATATGTTCGGATATTACAGTTAGAATATCTGCAGTGAAAGCGGCTTGCCTCCACCAATATAGATGGTCAGACAGAAGTTTACAAGTGTAAGGTGGTAGATTTGACTCAAATATTTTGTCGAAAAGAGGATGGAATCTAATGGGGCGATGATTGAATGGGCCAGTTTTTTCGCCGATCTCTTGTAAAATAGTGCAACAGAATCTGTTTACAGTAGCCAGGAAAGCAGGATTCGTTAAGGCATTTGTTGAATAGTTTTAAGAGAACGTTTCTCGGCTGAGCATTTTCTTAATAGTACACTCGGGATGAGATCAGGGCTACATGCTTTATAGGTGTTTACGTTTTTTGATGGTATCATGAACTTCAGAAGGAGTGATTTTCAAGTCATTTAGTTTGGTTACTGTCTGCAAAGGAAATCAGGAAGGCAGTGATTTGATGGGTCTCAAGTAAGGTTTGACGAAAACTGACGGGCAGGCATGTTAGCTTTCTCGGTTTCCCTGCAATGAACCTGATTATAGTTATATAATTACAGTCTATATACACAATTTTGGTTTGTTGATTACTTTTTTAAATAGTTACCCACACATATAGATGTATGTACATTTTGGTGCATTATGTATATACTCATGTGTATATACAGATAAGAAAGGAGAAAAATTGAGACAAAAAGAGTAGAGATTACTATATCAAAGATTACGATTCCACACTTTAGAATACTGCTTTTTGTGACGTTTTTGATGATGCAATTTGTTTTCTTTTTTTTTTTTTGGCAGCAACTGGTTCAAATAAGGCCACCATTTAACATATTTTGATGAAGAGATTTTCTGACATTCGAACATTAGTATTTTTTGTAGAGAATTGAGGTTTGACGTTATTTGGTTACGTACATTTATGGTTTTGAATATGTTGGACTTCTTCCCAGAAAATAAATGCTTCCATATCAATATTTGCGTATTTTACTTCTCATGAAAAACATGTTCTAAATAAGTGCGCTTCAAGGAGAATTCTGCGAGACTTTAATTTTCCGCACAAATAAGCATCGGAAGTGTTGTCTATTTCAGACGTTACATATAAATGAAAAATGCATCACTCATACGTATACAGAGTCAGCATTTTTTCGTATTGCCTTCAACAACTTCCAAACAAAAATAAGGAATAAGCGAGTGCTTAAAAATAATGTCGACTTATATAAATCCAGAGACGCAGTAAAGAATAACAATAAATAGCGAAACTCGTTTTATGTAAATTTAAATAATTGTACCTCTTTTATTTGATTCATTGGTATAAAATGATTTTAAAAACGTAATCAATTGTAAGGGAATTTGATGCGCTATATCTGACATTAATACGTTTGAAATCAATTAGCGTAGCAATAAATTCAAATATTTGTAAATATTATAATGGTCTTAAAATAATGCAAAGGTTAGAATTGAACATTACTTACCTATCCTATATATATATATATATATATATATATATATATATATATATATATATATATATATGCATAATCAGTTACATCAGTGTACTTAGATTTAAACCAACCAATTAAATTTGTGAGAAAGAGCAAGGTTGGTGTAAGAGAGTGTGCAGGCATACGAAAAACAAAATGATGTCACTTTAATGGGACAAAACCAAAAAAAGGTTAGTAGAATAGAGATTAAGATCACCTTAGCGACGACGATCGCGTTATAGCCATAACTGATATCCTAGCCGTAATTAGAAGCCACTCCTGGCGAAAGAATGAGGAAATAAATGCCGTCGTTAAACAAAAGGTGAGCCTTGATTTCTTCTACTGCATATGACATACAACATGTGGGCTCGGTGTGTAATTTGTACACCAGTACATTAGGATCACCCCAAGCGATAAGTTGTGTAGCAAGATAATTGAACACATAGCAAATAAATTACAGCATGTTGTAAAACTTGGCAAAAGAATGTAGAAAGAGCCATTTCTAAATGCTAGCGGCCCAAAATATGTGTAACTTTTCACAGAGTTGATGACGTATAACTATTCAAATATTTAAATTGCCTTCGAAATCTTTTAAGTTTCTGTAATGCTAGTACGTAAATCAGTGAGATTTTCATGGAGGTGCAATAGTATATTTTGTATGCCACAAGTATCAACATGTTTAAATGTACTTATTATATATATATATATATATATATATATATATATATATATATATATATATATATATATAATCAACTCCGTCCATAAATTTCCAACACAGTTAAAGAGAAAATAGAACAGTAATCTATAGTTTTAAATAATGTTCGTGTGTTTTGAGGAATCCGTAGAAAAGGAGAGGTCTTTCGTTCACGTTGTATTATATATATATATATATATATATATATATATATATATATATATATATATATATATATATATATATATATAAGTGAACGTGAATGTATCTGTCTAGCTGTCTGTTCATCTGTGTACATTTCCCTACGCAATAACTCTGTCAATTTGTAGTCTCCAGACTTGAAATTTGATATAAAGGGTACTGAGATTTGGGAAAATTGATGTGATCGGTTTTCGGCCAGAAATTTGAGAAATCTACCAATCTCTTCCGACAATTTTGGGTCTAAACACTTGAAATGTTAGATATAGGTTCCTTTGGCATGGATCTGACTTAATAACTTGATTTAAACCCAAAACAATAAATGAGATGTCATAATAGGGGTAAAAGTTTTTTTAAAAATGACCGCTTTTTTGTTTGTTCATTTTTTTTTTTTTTTGCTCAGCATACACCTCCAAACACTCGGGCAACGCAAGGCAAAAATGCTAGTATATCTACAAAAATGAACGCGTGTGTGTGTATGTGCGTCTGGGTGCCTATCTGTCTTTGTTTCTGTGTACATTTCCTTTCGCAATAACTCTGTCAATGTTTAGTCTACAGACTCGAAATGTGATATACAGGGTACTGAGATTTGGGGAAATATTTCCGATCGGTTTTCGGCCAGACATTTCACTGTTAAGGACACAAAGTTCAACGATTTGACCTTAGAGAACTCTACCACACTCCTCTAGCAATGTTGGGTCTACACACTTGAAATTTTAGATATAGGTTCCATGGACATGAATTTAACTTAATAACTTTATTTGAGCCGAAACCAATAAATTTTAAGGGGTCATAGTGGGGGTCAAAATTTAAAAAAATTGACCGTTTTTTGTTTTTTTTTTGCTAAGCATACGCTTCCAAACACCCAGGCAACGCCGGGGTGAAATGCTAGTATATCTATAAAAGTGAACGTGTGTGTGTATATGTGTGTATGTATTTCCCTACACAGTAACTTTGTCAATGTTTAGTCTACAGACTCGAAGTTTGATATACAGGGTAGTAAGGTTAGGGAAAATATTTGATCGGTTTTCGGCCAGAGATCTGATTGTAAGGGGTCAAGGTTCAACGATTTTACCTTTGAGAACTCTACAAAATTACTCCGCAAATTTTAGGATCCAAACACTTGAAATTTTAGATATATTTTCCTTGGACATGGATCTAACATACTAACTTGATTTGAGCCCAAAGCAATAAATGTTTAGGGGTAATAATAGGGGCCACACTTTTAAAAATTGACCGTTATTTTGTTTTGATTTTTTTGCTCAGCATACACCTCCAAACACTCGGGCAACGCCAGGCTGAAATGATAGAATGCTAGTATATATAGTAAATTGAACGTGTATGTGTGTACATTTCCCTACGCAATAACTCTGTCAATTTTAAATCTACAGACTCGAAATTTTATATACAGGGAACTGAGATTTGGGAAAACCTTTGGGGTCAGTTTTCGGCCAAAAATTTGGATGTTAATGGGGTCAAAGTTCAAAATTTTACTTTTGAGAACTCTAACAATTTCCTCCGAAAATTATGCGTCTAAACAGTTGAAATGTTTGATGTAGATTACTTGGACATGGATCTAACTTAATAACTTGATTTGAGCCCAAAATAATAAATGTTAAGGGACCATAATATAACTCAAAATTTTAAAAAAATTGATCTCTGCGGTCTCTACCAAATTACTCAGACAATTTCTAGGAAAAACATTTTAAATTTGATATAAAGGGTATTCAGGGATAGGGCAAATGTTTTAATGTGTTTGGGACGAAAATTTGTAGTTACCAATATATAAATGTATGCATGTATGTGTATGTTGACATGTCTGCTTTAATCTTTCGAAAGAGGCGACTGATTTTACCAAGATCAGTATCGTGTTAAAGTCCCATCTTTCACACGACAAATATCGAAAAATTGGCTAAAATATTAATATCTTCACCTTTAACTGGGCACTTTTCTACAGGGAAGTCGCTTTTTCCGCCGATATTTTTTAAAGTAACCCTCTTCTTTCGGTTGTCTAGCCTTAATTTTTAAAAATGCCATATCCGGTGTTGCGGTGGTTGTAACAGCATAGACGTCAGTTTCACCCCCCCGTTCTTTTTCTCCTTCGCGGTAGTGTTCGAGTCTGCCTTCCTACTACCACTTTTTTTTTTGCTCACAGACACATCCAAACACGTGGGCACCGCCGGTCTGAAATGCTAGTAATATTACGATAATGCCATCACCTGTACACAGATATGCCAGCAATGCGTCTGGATTTTCGCGACAAAGAACATATCAACAATGCATATTAATTTTAACTGACGGTAAAATAAATTTAATAAAGTAGTATAGTGTAAGACTAGTAGGATTTTTGTATAAAACAGTATTTTAGAATATTTATTTATTTTGAATTATTTTTTTTTACATAGGCGTCACCACTTATCTAGGCCGATAGGCCACTCAATGATAAGGGTTAAAGAGTGTAGAGTAGTCAAAAGGACAATATAGTAATCGATAGTAATGAAAGTTCATTAAATTTGTTAACTTAATTGGAACGGCTCATCAGAAACTTGTTCACGTTGGACTTGAAGACAACCATATTATAGACAGCTGGAAAGCAGGAAACCGGAAGACAACTCCACAGGCGTGCAGTTCTAAGAAAGAAGCTTTGATCATGGAATCTATGTTTAGGTTTAGGCACAGATAAAGAGTGGGGAAAATTATTGATAAGGTTCTCAGCTAGTCTAGTGTTTCTTGCAAAAGTTTGGCGAGGGGGGCATAAATTGAAGCTCAGTCGAACACTTTCCATTAAAACAACGATAAAGAGCAGACAAACTCGCAACATCTCTTCTGTGAGATAGAGGTTGCAGCTAAGAGAAAAGGACACCTCCCACCAGGCCACGAAGTCGACTTTGAACCCTATCAAGGCAGGGCAAGACTTTGCTAGTAGCTCCTGCCCATATGTGGCAACAGTATTTCATCCTTGGACGTATCTGGCTCCTATATAGACAGATAATTGCATCAGCAGCGATACATCTACTGGATCGACAGAAGGATCCGATCATTTTTCCAGCGGACTTGGCAACAAATTTGATGTACGTATTCCATTTAAGATCAGTAGTAAAGGTCAAGCCCAGAAGCCTGTTAAATCTTGAGCCCTCCCCAAGACGAGAGCCATTCATTTTAATTGATGCCAGATGGGGATCAGAACGTTGATGATGTAAAGATAGAAGCTTGAAGATAAATTTATATTTCAGTCCGGTGTACTTGTTGTTGTTTTTTTTTGTAAAAAGCTGGGTTTTTTTTACTAAATTAAAATTTAGGTGCAAAATATATTAACTGGAATAGATGAGGAGCAATATGTTCAGCGTATCAAGCGCAGACAGTGGGAATCGCAGATTAAACTATATTTATTGCATCACGATATAAAATACCAGTGACAAAGTGAGACGATTCTATTTATATATCTATAAAGACTATAATAACTATTATACAATGTACTTTCAGATACTTTTTTCTTAAAGTTATCTAATTCAAAAATAGTATAATATCTAATCGGTATTTTATCTACTAAAAATCTTCATCTGGAGATGGGATCTTACAGAAAAAATTGTGTCTTTATCAACAAGTACCTCTGATCTTTAAAACTGATTTCACAAACGTTTTTCAAACTATTAAATTTTACATTCAGATCTTCAGTCTGCCATCTGAATACATTTCTGTACCAAGGCAAAAACGTTGCAAAAATGTTTACTTATTGATGAATTTTAATAACTTCTTTTTATATATTTTATTTTACGATGCATTGTCACAATATACTTCTGGGCCAGGCAAAATATGGTCAATTGTGATTTTGAAATTGAATTGATACAGTTGAAATTAGTTGTTTGCATTAATAACTTTGTATTTATATTAACATAATTTGTACTTGGGTTTTGAATACATTTTCAAGCTTCGTCTTAATGTTATATTTAAGGCGGGAATAGGCGTGTCAGATCTATTCACTATATTAGTTACTATTATCTAAATCTCATTGGAACATACTGTAAAAATTCAGCAAATTTATAAATGTAAGTTTATACGCAGACTTCTTCTGACAGCTATAATTTGACAACTTATGTACGCAATTTTAAAGGGAAATTCTCTTGGGACAACTACTTCGTTAAAATGCATTGACAGTGTTTTGTATGAGCAATGCCAGTTGTACATTTGAGGGGAAGCACTGCCGACTGCTTATTCCTGTATTTTCCTTTATTATACACTGATTACAATTTTGAATGTATTTTGATTTCTACATTTAGCTCATCTCGAGAAAACACGGCACTAACTATATAAACATTAGAAAATGAAGAACTTTTATTTCATCACTAGTGTTGCATATTGGTTATATTAGAAGAGGGTACCACGTGTGCGTATGTTACGTGAGTTCTTATTAGTAAAGATACGAGTCTTAGTGAGTGTTCTTATCTTATTATAGAGAGGGATGTTGTAAGACTCAGAGAGAAATATTTGTTGTATCTTATTGTATAGCTTGTTGTAAGAGAGACTTAGAGAGATATTGTTCATGTTAGGAGAGATTCTCATATATTAAATGTTCTTTCTTAGATCTTGTTGATGGAAGAAGGAGAAAGCTCTTAGAGTGAAGGGATATAGTGTCCAGACAGTTCGGACATTGTGTAGACATGATGATGTTGAGACGTGTATGTAAAGACATATATTAACACAAATACATAATACAATTGGACTTTACCTTTCTGTAGGAATCATAAGACACAAGACGAGCTTTACAAAAACATAATGGGTTATTCTTCACACGGCCGTGATTCCATCATCAAGAATTCAAAGTTTCACATTTTTTCCTTGAAGTGACGTCTCGCTCCTATACGTCTGAAATTCTCTGAGTTTTCTCACTGACTGTCTACTTCTAACTCTCAAGTTTTTTCTCTATCCTAGAACTTTCTATTTTCCGTGACGTCATACACATGTTAAAACATATGCATTCTTTCACGTGTCCTGGACATACGTGTCCTAAACTTTTCCTATTTCTACAAAAGGAATTTTAACCTATATTCAATATGTTAAAAACATTATCTTATAAGCTGCATTCTTTCAATTTAAAATTTCATAATAAACTTGACAGCTCACATTCTTTTCTTGAAATATTTATCTATTTCTAAACAAATGTTTTGTATTACATTTTTAAATTCTCACGCGTAATCTATTTTTACACTAGATTACGAGGTTCGAATTTCGCCTATGCCATTTCATTTTCATTTTAAACTAAATTCTCCATTTTTATACTTACATGAAAAGGGGACAGCCCTTATCATGTTACACTAGATGATACTTTGATATTGTATTTTTCACGATTTAGTCTTTTTTATAAAGGTGGTTTGTATAATAAGCTATTTAGAAAT
This sequence comes from Euprymna scolopes, assembly GCF_053919585.1. Taxonomy (NCBI): domain Eukaryota; kingdom Metazoa; phylum Mollusca; class Cephalopoda; order Sepiida; family Sepiolidae; genus Euprymna; species Euprymna scolopes. The sequence goes on along the minus strand of NC_136486.1, from coordinate 120,516,209 downwards.
TATCATCGGAAAAGGCAGTGGTATTGTAATAAATGGTTAAATGTAATTACTTTTAGTTAAAAATAAACAGAAGATAAACAATATTACTATACACACAATAATAAAAACTCTTCAAGTTTGATGAGCAAATAAAACAATAAATCTATGCAACAATGTATGTATTTTAAAAATCTGAATTTCTTATCTGATAACAAAATATTGATTAAAATCCGAGATAAAAAAGGGAATATACTTAAAGTAAATTATCTATCTTATTTTTTAGCATAAAATATTTATACATTAGAAATATTCTACCATACCTCATTTATATAAATATATATATGTGTGTGTGTGCGTATGTGTGTGTGCGTGCGCGTGTTGTACACGCACACTCACATATATGTGGGTGAGTGTGTGTGTGTGTGTGTGTGTGTGTGTGTGTAATAATGTGCAATTAGATACGTAATCCAAATCCCTTGTTAACAGTTTACTTTAACAAATCTGAGTCCGGTGGGCGTGTACTGTTATATAAATTAGAACAATTATTCTATTATATTTTATCATTACAAGAGAACATGCTTATTATTTGAGAGGATCGGATTATTTAAAGACTGTAAAAATAACAAATTTATTACGATAATGGAGCGCATATAGGCCAGTACTTATATGTATGCTTATAAGGATGCTCATCCAGACACATTATATGTACTCTCCCAAAGAGTATAAACAAATCTAGTCGAACCACCATCGGACTTAACACGCAGAACGGGGGTCGAGGTTCCGAGCTTACCCATCAATTCGACAGCTTGGGTCACTTCGGTCGTGGACACACTGGTGTTTGAGTGGAGCAAGTGTTTTGCTTGTCTTAGGTGGGTCCAATGCAAATATCCATGGTTCAACTAAGACTTATTGTTGCGGGGTTAGAGTGCACCTTTTAAAAGGCACTAGCTCATTGATCCTAACTTTCTGATGTTGTGTCACACAACCTTTTCGTTTAGAGAGAGGGGAATATTGTATCTTCTACTACGACCGTTGATGGTCTCTATCTCAACAATCAGTCAGGAATAACCTGGGTCATTTCGGTGGAATTTTGATTCTAACGCTGAGGAAAATGTTCTGTGTGGCTTAAGATGATCAACCGTCTTGACAATCACTCCCCGGCTTTCGAGTGGAGCAACTATTTAGATTGATGTCCTAGGCGTTCTAACATTGAAATATCGGGAGGGCTAATCGGATCTATTTTTGACGGACTGAACTGCTTCTCATATTTAGGCACTGCTTTATTCATCCCATCTTCTGAACAATCAGGAAAGGCGGAAAAGTCCGTAGCTTGTAGCATGCCATATTGCTGCTAAGTATCACTGCTCTCCTTCTCTGTATATTCTGCAAAGTTTTTAATGTAATTAACTTTTTTTTAACTATACCTTTGTCTCAGTCATTCTTTAATGCCCTTTCCTATCGTACCAACGAATACATCCAGTTTATAAATAAAATACATAGTACACAACAAATATGGCAAAGCTCTGATTCATAAAGATGGTAACTGCAACACAGCATTACCAACAAAAACGAAAAACACGTCTTCGAACAAAAAATAAAAAAGAATGATCTTACCCCAGTGAAACCACATGAAAACAAAATGAAATACTGAACTAATAAGATATTATTTAAACTATTACTACGAAAAATGGCTCAGTAAACTCCTTCGAACAGTTAGGGGTAAAATATCGTTTGATCTGACACCAAATAAAGAAATAAATGCCTTCGAAGCAGTACTTGAAGAGCATTTATATTTTAAAGTAGAAGAGGAAAAGAAGAGGGGAAATAACCCTTTCTCTACATTATTTTTCTTTCTGGGCTCTTTTTTCCGGATTCTTCTTCATCTTTTCTACTGTTCTTATTTGTTCCTTTGTTTTCCTTATTTCTCCTTTCTCAATACCAATGTTTATTGCTATTCCTTGAATTTTCATTTGCCCTTTTCCCCTTGACTTTAATTGTTTTGCATGTATTACTTTCATTTAGCTTCATTTTTTTATATTTTAAAAATCTAATTTCATTATTCTCAGATCCGAATAATTTTCCGTAAATATGAACTTACACTGAACAGTTGTAATTATTCTTCCTGTTCTTATAGATCATCAACGGACGTTATTAAATTCCACCTGCCCTTCTTGGATTTTACCATTTTATTCAATAAATTTACTATATCTGTTCATACTTTAACGTTTTTAATGTGCTTATACAAACATTATGAAACTTTATACACTTTTACAAACTATTAAGGCCATTTTTTATGCAAATTGTATCCAAGTCATATTTGTAACTTGTTTTAATGCATTAATCGTAAAAATTTAGTTTATAGTTTGCAAACCTCTTTCCTCTGATCAGATGCATAGCATTTTTCGAAACTCCGCTGATATAACGTATTTTCATTTTTTCTTTACTCTTAGTCGGATACTTAATAATGCTGTAAAATTTATTTTGGGTGTTTATTTTTATTATAATTTAGATGATTTTCAATAAGATGTTTATATTATATGTAACTTTTATATTCGATTATAATTTACTGAGCGTTTACATTGGGTTTGGATTCTTATCTAAATATAATATTTATATTTACTTTGAGTTTATATTTACTTTCGATTTTGTAACTGAATAATATTCTGGCAGGATAAGATAGAAATGTGATTCAGCAAATTAATTCAAGTAAGCGAAACAATATAGGATGAAAACGGCAATAGCATAACCTAGCTGAAGTTTCAGGTATATGCATCTGTATCTGCATATCCGGCAATTTACATAATTATTAACTGCATCTCCTCCTGTGATTTCTATTGCTTTGGCCTTATAGCTAGTAACATATACGAGCATATACAATAAATAATCTGCAATACATACAGAACAACTACAAACAAATTACAGGATTGCCTATGGGGTCCAGCATATCAATACTGCTCATCATCGCATTCGAGAATGCCGCCCCCTCAACTCTTGCTACTCCTGTGTTCTTCAAAAAAGACATGGATGATATTATCATTGTTGAACCCTCTCAGGAGGAATCAGTCTTAACTTTTAGCATCTTCAAACAGACAAATGCACACATACGAAAAGTATAGAATTCATAAGCGGGGGAGACGTCTACTATCATCGAAAGAAAAATAGAAAACAAAGCAAAAAATCGCATACAATGTCGTTTGTGACAAAAAAAACAGAACTCATTAAGATCCTTCGAAATATTAATTTTAAATTAGGAAACTATATCCTTACAAATTATATAGGTTGTATAGTTAATATTCCAAATAAAAACAAAAACGGTACATCCCGAAAATAATTATAATAGAGATGGAATAAACCCACCGTTGTCTTACATTATCTTTACTAATTAAATTCGCTTACTTAGGATGAAATATAATCTCTTATTTTACAATGTTAAATATAAAACGCTATACAATTTCAAGTAAATATAACATTAGAAAACTAACTGCGAATTATATTAATGAGGAAAATGTTCAGCTTTAAATACAATGTTATTCTAGACAAATTAATGGGCAACTACTTTAAGTTAGATGCCTAAGGAAAGAAATTGTATAGAAGTGTAACAAATAAATATGTGATATGCTATCAAAACATATATGCTCTATAGAAGAAAATTACGTAAAATAGCATATGGCAATTATAAAAACAGTATATAAAAAGTACAAATAAATTAAATTACCGTCTTATATAAAAGTACCTAAAGAAAAACCAAGAATCTACGATATGATGGACAATTATATTTAGATCTTATTATATATTCCTTATAATAGTTGAAGCTGTAAATATGATTTCCTGAATAGGTTAAAATAATTGTATGCAAAGGTTACGTTTTATATTATCATGATGAGGTAATAGGCGG